>NC_090935.1:75713485-76026299 GCF_040938575.1 Ambystoma mexicanum | reverse complement strand
CATTGTGGTAGTACTTGGCCTTTGTGAGGTACTGCTACGTCAAGTCATCTACTGGAGGGTGTTTGGGTTCGTTTTTATGCCTTGGATTTTGTGATTTTGGAAATGAGTGTGGATTCTGAGGGTTCAGGCATCTTTTTACACACAAGGTGGGAGATGGTGACGAAGGGTAAAGGTGATCCTGTGGCCAGGTGGAATTGAGGGTTGGAGGCTCCATGACCCAGGTGTAGTTGTTCAGTGGGTCATGGTCATTTGTGAGGGAGGGGGGGTTGTTGTTGATAGTTGCCTTGCCTTGCAATGTGATGGGAACTCTGACATAGTAATGGTGGTATCCTATGTACATGTTGTGTTCTGCTGATCAATGCCTGTTCATGTGTTGTGTTTTCCTTTCAGGTGCGAGGGGATAGTTGAGGTTTGACATGCTGTGGTGTACACATGGTGAAAGTTCACGTGTGATGTGTAGGGAACACTGATGGTCACTTGAGTACACATGCATATGTGGAGTGCATGTCCTTGCAGAACCACACACTTGCACTCTGATGCACTACATGTACTCCCACCCTTGCATATCCACGTGTACACTGTTTGCCTTATGGTGCCCACTGTGTCCCTGCAGCACATGTTCTGTGACCGATTATGGATCCAGTACATGCCTAATTTGATGTTTGATGTGGTCTGTCACTTAGATGTGATGCTCAGGGTGTGCATCACACACAATGGCTGTTAACTGTGTTGTGCGCTGAGCAGTGTGATCCAGGAGTAGGACACTGCACACATGAGCTGCAGTGTTGATTTTGCAATGCATAATGTGCATGTAGACAGACATTCACTGTGATGTTACCTCTACGACTGTTGTAATGCATTTTGAAATGACTTATTTTGAGTGGGAGATTTTGTTGGTCTGTCATTTCATCTGATTCCGGGTCAGGCAGCAGTGTCCGATGCCACTGTACATTAAGGACATGGCAATGTGTACCTTATCGTTACTGCGTTGGTGTATGGGTATTGCTTGCCATGTCATGTTGATGTTTGGGAGGGTTTGAGTGACATGACAGTGATGGCCATGGCCTGTTTTGCAGGTGTGTGTGATGCACACCTTGCATGTCCGGGTCATCCGCTTCTCAGAGCAACTAGCTGGGGGTACTTTTCTCTCCGCAGCAGGGCCCTCCCCCTGGAACAGACTTCCTGCCTGACTTGAACTTGAGGGGAACCATCTCCAGTTCTGGAAGCACCTCAAGACCTTCCTCTTAGCTTCTGATTACTCCCTGCCTCTCCCTTGCAGAATTCTTCACTGGAACTGCACAGGAGCTGCAACTGGGCCACTCTCACTGACCTCGGTCCCTGGCCCAGCCACTCTCCTCTTGCACTGCCTCCCTGGCAACCCCTGCACTGCAGTACTGTCTCTCTATCCCTACAGCCCTCCTTTCCCAGCACTTGTCTGCACTTACCTTTGCAGTTGCCACCAGGCGACCTATGTATTATTTTTTTGGGCTACTTCCCCTGTACTGGACTCCCCCCCACCCTTCCCTTTGCACTTTTCCCTTCCCCCTTCCCCCTACCCCTGCACTTGCACAATCTCAATGACACCTGGCCTAGTAGTACCGTTCTCTGTGTTCCCTTGTTCCCCCCTCCCTGCCTCATTGCGCCTTGGAATACTTGTGTATGGCCCATATCATGTCATATGTCATATGTGTGCATTTTGGTCACATAGGATAGCTTGTGTTTAAGTAGCTAGGGATGCAGACGATGTGGCACTTCCATGGCAACTATCTCAGGGTGGTAGGGTTGTGACAGTTGACTGTCTCTTTGTCATCATCGATTGTCACCTGGTATGTGCCAGGCCTGTATGCACTCCGCAGGGGTGGGAGTTTAGGTGAAAAATGTGGCCACAAGCTGGGTCCGGGCTTCCTCGCCACGTGCCCTGTCCCCTCCCATGGGCAGCGCCTGTGCCTGTGGTTGGGGATGTGGGGGCACCACCATGTCAACCGGGACGCCCTGCCGTGTTGCAACATTGTGCAGGACACATGCTGCCACAATGATCCTGCACACTACTGGTGGTGCATAGAGTAGTTGCCCACCAGAGCGGTCAAGGGAGCGGAAACGTGACTTGAGCACTCCGAATGTGCGCTCCACTATGCCCCTGGTTGCAATATGGGCGGCGTTGTATCTTACCTGGGGTGGTGTGGTGGGGTTCTGGATTGGCGTCATCATGTGGTTGTTCAGACGGTAGGCACTGTCCCCTGGGGAGGTGATAATAGTTGAGATTATTAGGGTTTGGATATTTGTCTGTGTGTGACTTGCATGCATGTGCAAGGGCATTTGTACTGACCTAGGAGCCATGTGTCGCCATGCTGCCCAGCTTCCAGGGCGTCTGGAGGTGGGGATCCCACTGGTGCTAGTGGTGCAGTGCAGGACCAGGGACAGGAGGCAGCACAGGTTGCCGCGGAGGTGCCTGTGTGCAATCCTGTCCCTGATCCTGTCCCTGCATCATCTTGCACCAGCAGGGATGCCTACGTCCAGACCCGTTTTCAGGCAGGGGATGAGCTCACGTCAACTGGCCTTCCTCTGCCTGCGGACGTGGCTATCCAGAACCGGGTTGCGCCTGTCCTGGCTGGTGTGGCGTTGCGTCAACGGGCCATGCGAGGTGACCTGCAGTCTTTTCATGAAGAGACTGCACGTCATCTCGAATGGCTCGTTGACCACGTCAGCCTTCTGGGACAGGTCACCCAGGCCGCATTCCTCCGTCTGATGGGGCTTGCTACGACCCCCTCCTCAACTGGACCCCCTACGCGCCAGTCGTCCTCTGTGCCATCTTCCCACCCATCAGTCACCTGGGTGCCCTGTGGAGCTGCCTCTGACGGTGCGGCCAGGCTGGTGGAGGAGGCATCCCTGCCACAGTCGGCAGTCGGACGTCCAGCAGGGGTGGCCACATCTACGACTGCACCCCAGCCGGCAGAGGATTCGCAGGCAGCAGGAGGCAGTGCATGTGCAGAGGCACAGCAGCAGCAGCACAGTGGTGGGAGCCATGAAGTCTCGGGGCCTTTAACATCGGAGGGGCAGTCATCGGCCGGAGGGCAGGAGGACCCAGGACAGAGAGTGTCTTCCGTGTGGCAGCGGTTGGGCCACGCCATAGATACGGAGCGGCAGCGGGCGGAAGAGGCACGGCTCACAATGGTCAGGGCGGAGAACTCCATGCGGAGGGCCCTGAGGCGGGCCGAGTGCCTCGAGGCAATCCGCAGGGGTTTGGAGGTGGAGACGTCAATGGCCCTGCGGACCCTCGGGGCCATGGATGAGGACCGCCTCCGGGACATTGAGGGGGAGTTCGATGATGCCCTGGCCCGGGACATCCACAAGTGAGCCGTGAAACTAGCCCGCTGCCCTTGTCCATAGTAATGTAGGTAGTGTTAGGTTTCATTTTGGTTTTGATTTTTTTTGGACCTTTCGGACATTGGCCACATTTTTGTATATCGTTTATTTTATTAGTTAGTGTAGTTAGATAGGTTTCCTTTATTTTGTTGGGATAATGGACCCTGGCTTGTTCTCATGTACATAGTTCACAGTTGGATTGTTTTTTTTTTCACTTTTTAACCATGGAGCAATGGCTTTCTTTTTTATTTCCCATTGGATTTTGTTTTGTGGACATTGACTTTGGACAACATTACTTTGGATTTTTATTTTTGGTTTTGCTTTTTTTCACGGACATGCTTCTTTTCATTTTTCTACATTCACATTTCTGTTTCTTCATTTTATATTCGATTTATGTTTCCTTTAATACATATTTTTTTTGGTGAACTTCAATGTGTGGTATCTCATTGGTTTCATGCATTTCATGATATGTGTTTTGAGATTCAGTGACACCCATTAGGTGTATGTGAGGGAGATGTGTTTGTTTCGGAACTTGCAATTGGTGTTCTGTGATGTAATTGCAAATTATGAGTGGGTGGATGCAATACTCGGGTGGGTGTTTTGCATTTGGAGGCTGACCATAGGGACCATGGATCTAGATTGGGATGACATGTTGGCTGGGGAACATGAGTTGCACATGGGTGGGGGCCTGCTGGCAGGTGCCCCACAGTGCTGGGGGGTGGGGGTGGTGGGGAACATGAGTTGGACATGAATGGGGGCCTGGTGGAGGCTGCCCCTGCACTGCTGGGGGATGGGGGTGGTGGGAGACATGGGTGGGGGCCTGGTGGTGGGTGCCCCTGCACTGCTGGGGGGTGGGGGTGCTGGGAGACGTGGGTGGGGGCCTGGTGGCAGGTGCCCCACAGTGCTGGGGGGGTGGGGGTGGTGGGAGACATGGGTGGGGGCCTGGTGGAAGCTGCCCCTGGTGATTGGGGTGTGGGCGTGCTGGGAGACATGGGTGGGGGGCCTGGTGGAGGCTGCCCCTGGTGACTGGGGGGGTGGGGGTGCTGGGAGACATGGGTGGGGGCCTGGTGGAGGCTGCCCCTGGTGACTGGGGGGGTGTCGGTGGTGCAAGACATGGGTGGGGGCCTGGTGGAGGCTGCCCCTGCACTGCTGGGGGGTGGGGGTGGTGGCAGACATGGGTGGGGGCCTGGTGGAGGGTGCCCCTGGTGACTGGGGGTGGTGGGGGTGGTGGGAGACATGGGTGGGGGCCTGGTGGAGGCTGCCCCTGCACTGCTGGGGGGTGGGGTGGTGGGAGACATGGGTGGGGGCCTGTTGGTGGGTGCCCCTGCACTGCTGGGGGGTGGGGGTGCTGGGAGACGTGGGTGGGGGCCTGGTGGCGGGTGCCCCACAGTGCTGGGGGGGTGGGGGTGGTGGGAGACATGGGTGGGGGTCTGGTGGAGGCTGCCCCTGGTGGCTGGGGGTGCAGGGGGACATGTGTTGGTGGGCAGTATGCAAGTTGACATGTGGGTTGGCTGGTGGGCATGGCCATGGTGGATGGGGTGCCTGCAGGACATGTGCTGGGTAGGCCCCTGTGGTGTGAGCCACCTACAGGGGCCGTGCAGGGTGTAGAGGGTACACCTGGGAGGACCCACACGTGCAATTCACGTGTGCTGCTCCCCGCGCACCCCTGTAATACACGTACCCTCATGATATCACGTGTGTAACTTCCCGCGCACCCCCGAAATACACGTGCCCCGCTCAATCGCGTGTGTAACTTCCCGCGCACCCCCGAAATGCACGTACCCCGCTCAATCGACCCCCGAAATACACGTACCCCGCTCAATCGCGTGTGTGACTTCCCGCGCACCCCCGAAATACACGTACCCCGCTCAATCGTGTGTGTAACTTCCCGCGCGCCACTTTTTTGATGCGCTGGGACTCTACAGCCTGCCTTCGTGTGGCGGACGTGTTTCAGCTTGTGCGTGTCTTTGGCTGTGCGTGGTTTTGCCCTTTTCGATTCCATGAATACGTGTGGTTCGAGTGCGTGTGGGCGTTCCGTCTGCTTCCCTGCAGTACATCCCCAGTTACGCCCTTATTTTCACGCGTTGTTCCCCATTCCGCGCGTTACGCCCCGTGTCCCGCCCACTTTCTGGTGTGTGCGCTGAGGTTGTGCGCTTTCACTGTGCGCGTCGCGCACGCCTTTCGGGATGTTGCAGTGTCTTGTGCGCCATGCACGGGTTTGGCGCACATCCCGCGGTGAACACGCGCAGGGACTTCCATGAATCGCACGTTTTTTTCCGCTTGCGCATGCTTGCGCGAAGATTTTCGGCGCACGTTTGGTCCATGAATTGGCCCCTTAATCAACAACAATTTATCAAGCCTAGAAACACATGTCATTGTTTTATTACAAGAGACCTGGCTCATGACCCTACCATCATGGAATAATTACGAAATTGATTGGTTGCTGCAGAGAAGGCTAGCTATGGTAGACCAACATCGGGGCTTTTGTGAGCCATTAAACAGAGCTCATATATACAAACTGAAAGGTGGTTCTCCCCCAATCGATTTGTTCAAATGGTCAAACTGTGTTGGAACCAAACTTTTTATGCTTTAATCAATGTATATTGGAACCTTGATGGGTTGTGTGACGGCAGGTTTCTGGAATCCATGAATGAAGCAATGGATCTTGTAGCACAAGATAACAACATCAGTCACATAGTAATAGCAGGGGATCTTAACCTACATTCTTTAGAATTGAAGAGATACCTTGAACGAATGCGATTGCTAAAATGGTCCAAATTTACTAAATCTAGAAATCTCTTCATGCTTAACGGATCCTTTTCGTCAGACATCCCACTGAAACCAACTTAGCACAGATGCTGCAGTGCCGGAATCATAGATTATGTCTATGTGGATGCGGCTCTTTTTACACAAATATTATCCTTCCAAGTTTTACATTCTGAATTGAGTGATCACAATATGTTAAATATGTCTTGGATTTCCAAATGCTTAGCAGGTATGCGTGTATCTCATCAAGGAAGTATATGTGTAAATACTGGGCAAAATAGATTAACTTGGACAGAACCCACATTGAATGCCTTCAGAAAGCATTATGTTTCACAGGCATATCAACTGCAAAAAGACAATCAAAAGATCAGTGTGGTGTATTCAGATTTAATGCAGATATTCCAGGCAAATGCAGTTCGAGTAAGGAAGAAACAAATGCCTCATTTGCATGTCCATCAAATCAAAAAAAATGAAAACAACGTTTTGAAAAACGTGAAACACTAAAACTACCTTTTGAATGCAGAGCCAATGCCCTTATCCAAATGAAAACAAAATATAAGAACTGGATAAAGGGAATGAAATCCAAACTTTATCAAGAGGATGGTTGTAACATGCTGAGGAAAGTGTCCAACAAAAATGCTTCACAATCATGGAGCATTATAAACCAAGCAACTGCTGGACATCAGGTTGTAGTACAATCAAATTGTGTAAAAGAGAAGGACTTGATTGAGTACTATGAAAATATATACTCTCTCCCAGAGTCTGTCTCCACCTTGGAATCACAAAAAGAGCAGCCCGTCTTCAGTCTAAATTATGATTGTGATGACTTATTATATTATAGTCACAAAGTTAGTCGTTCTAAAGCATCTGGACCGAACAGTTTGTCTAATTCAACAATTAAACAGTTTCCTGAAATCTGGGCTGACATTCTGATGACTATGTTTGATAACATAATAGTTTCTCAAAAAATTCCAACTTCATGGAAACACTCGATCATCATTCCTATATACAAAAAGGGTGATTTTGCAGATCCAGCTAGTTATCGACCTATATCATTATTGGATGCCCCAGGCAAGATTTTTTTTTGCAACATTCTAAAAGAACTAAATGATTGGTCAGCCAAACATTTCACTAGCGACACGCTTCAATCTGAGTTTGTTAGTGGGTTGGGAACTGCTCCTAACATGATTGCCTTGAACATGCTTCAATCACAAAGTTCCATCCGAACCAACCTTTATATTTGGCTTACATCGATTTCCGGATGGCTTTTCACTCGGTCGATAGAAACTTACTATACATAAAATTGAAAGCTTATGGCTGCCCTCCATTATTACTGGTTTTGAACAATTGCACACTGATACAACCATGCAAGTGAGATTGACCTTGGAAGGGCTTTTATCTGCGTCATTTAACACCTTTCGTCGACTCAAACAAGGGTGCATAATGGCCTCAATATTGTTTAATTTATTTATTTTGGACATGGGTGCCTCTTTTCTTAACATCGTGCAGATGATCCTTAATTAGGGACTCGGCGTATAGCTTGGATGCTGTACGCTGATGACCTTATACTTATATCCCAAACTCCTAAGGGCCTCCAAAATCTACTAACTGCCCTGACTAAATATGTCCAACTAAACAATCTCACCGTGAACTTAGAAAAATCACAAGTATTAGTGTGCAAAAATTCAAGGAAAAGGAATTCTTGTAATTATGTATGGACCCTTCAAAATGTAGTACTAAAGATTGTCTCTGAATATACATAGCTAGGCTTGACTGTATACAATAGAATATCTAATTCATTATACCTGTCAAACCTAGAAACAAAAATGACTGCCTTGATCTCGCATGCGAAGATTTTGATTTTTAAATATGGGAAGTTTACATATAAACATGTACTGCTTTTTTACGAACAGAAAGTCATCCCTGTTATGATTTTTGGAATGTAAACCATGCTGAATACCCAAAAAAAGATGTGGAACTCTTTTGATGCCTGTTTGGAAAAAGATCTTAAAACTTCCAAATTGCACACCAATACCGTTTCTTCGGTTTGAATTGGGCCTAGTCTCAATAGCAGCACGTATACTATGGAGAATGTATAGTCTGTTTCGTAAATGTTTATTAGGCCTAGAAACCAACAACCTTTTGAGTGTGATAGGCCATCAGTTAATTGCATGAACTCATTTTTTTCCATTGAAATGGCGCAATTGTGTAACAGAAGCCATGGTTGAAGCCGACATCACAATAACCCTATTGATAGAAAATCCAGCACGTGCTAAGGTGAAATTGTACCAATGGGATTAGGTAAAGAACAGAGAACAATGTATGAATTACAAGGACTTTGATACCCTTAGATTTGGCTACAAAAGTTTGCATCAAATGTCAGACTACCTATTAAAATGTCCATCACCAGACATAAGGAATAAATACCTACGTTTTAGATTGAATCTGTGGCCAACAACGAAAATTTTAGCCCAGCGAAAGATTATATCTTTATATATGATTATATAGTTCACCTGCTATGAACTTTTTTTCGACATTGTAATATTGGTACTGAGAAGGAGACATTACAACATATATTTGTATCATGCCCAAAATTGAAACCTCAACGAATGTGATACTTTGCAAATCTGCTTTGCTTGTTTAATAAAGCTGGTGAAGATAACATTTGGTATTTGTTGTTCTCGAACAAGAGATTTGCAGTAACGAAAGCTATAGTGCAATTTTTAGAAATAGTAATACCAGCTGAAATCATGTAATGTTAAAATTGCTATAAATTTTATTATCGATCTGTTCAAATGTATAGTTTATGAGAAAATGGTGACATGTAATCAGTATTGTCCTAATTAAGTTTTCTTTTTTCTTTTTTCTTTTCTTTTTTATCTAGAAATGTCTAGATGAATTTTAAAACGTTGTAATCTTTATAAAAAAATGTGAAATTCTCTCCTTTTCCTTTCTTTTCTTTTTATCATATTTTATCTTGTTTGGAATTAGTTTGTATTTGAAAAGTTGATTTTGTCAACTAAACCAAATTAAAAAAAAAGAGTGTCCTACTCTTGAAGGTCTTCGACAACAGGCAGCTTCTCAGCGTGATGGGCAAGAAGCTGGGAAGCTTAGGTTGCACTGTGAAGATGGCCTCTTCTACAGTGAACTGACTGAGTCTATCCCTGAGGACTGCAAGAAACTTGTAGTTCCCATAGAAAACAGACTCCAGTTCCTACAGTTGGCTGGTCATTTGAGTTTCAAAAAGACCAAGGAAAGGCTCTCTTTATACTTGTACTGGCCTAAGATGTGTTTAGAAGTTGGCAAATTCTGTAGAGGCTGTCACACTTGCCAAACCTCTGGCAAGAATGGAGGCAAGAATGTGGCACCCTTGGTGCCTCTCCCAGTGGTGGGAGTTCCTTTTCAGAGGGTGAGCATCGACATTGTTGGTCCCCTTGACCCTCCCACATCTTCAGGAAACAGGTTTATCCTGGTTGTAGTAGACCATGCTACTAGGTATCCTGAAGCAATACCAATGAGGACTGTTACGGCTCAGGTTGTGCCTAAGGCTCTACTTTTTTACCAGAGCAGGGTTTCCTAAGGAAGTGATATCCAACAGGGGATCCTATTTTATGTCCCACTACATGCAAGCCATGTGGAAAAACTGTGGTGTCACTTACAAGTTCTCTACACCCTACCATCCACCGAAGAATGGTCTGGTAGAGACTTGTTAATCGTACTATGAAGATCATGGTAGGTGCTTTAGTAGAACCCCTTAAAAGAAAGCGGGACCTTCTACTGCCATGCCTTCTCTTTGCTTATATAGGAGTCCCTCAGGAGGGAGTCGGTTACAGTCCCTTTGAACTTCTCTATGGCCATAAAGTCAGAGGGCCTTTGGCCCTGATTAAGGAGGGTTTGGAGAGTGCTCCTTGCCCCAAGCCAGTCAGAGTGAATGACCATGTGATAGGTCTCCGGAGGAGAATGTCACACATGATGGCAGAAGCTAGAGATAACTTAAAAGCAGGTCAGGCTCAGGTCAAACATTAGCATGACCAGAAGGCCAGCATGGTTGAGTTTACTCAAGACCAGCTTGTACTAGTTATGGTGTCAAAAAGGCAGAGTGCCTTGCAGGACAAATGGACAGGACCCTTCTAAGTTGTGGGCAAACTTGGAGAGGTGAAATATCTGGTGGACTTAGGCTGACCTAAGGCGGCTCCCAGAGTCTTTTACACAAACTGTTTGAAGGCATATGTCTCGAGACCAAAAGTGCGAGCTTTGCTTCTAGCTTCAGCTCAAGAGGAGGAGGAGAGTGTACCGCTACCTGACCACCTACTCAGAGGGCAACCTTTGGATGAGAACACAGAAGGAGTTAATCTCTCTTCTCATCTGACATCTGAATAACAGGATGAGTGCAAGTTTCTGTTAAATCAGTTTGACTCCCTGATTTCACTTTCACCAGGCTTGACCCCTTGGGGCCAGCATTATATCCTAACTGGTGACTGTTTACCTGTGAAATGCAGAGGTTACAGAATGTCAGAGCATGTGTGATCCCACATAAAGGAAGAGGTCAACAAGATAGTTGATCTCGGAGTTATAGAGCCATCAACAAGTCCTAGGTCTAGTCCAGTTGTTCTAGTACCAAGGCAGGATCGATGGAGTTGAGATTCTGTGTGGACTATAGAGTTCTAAATGCAGTAACTAAGACTGATGCCCATCCTTTAACAAGGACAGATGAACTGGTGGATAAACTTGGTTCAGCCATGTTCCTCAGTACATTTGACCTAACGAGGGGCTATTGGCAAATACCTCTGACAGACCATGCCAAGGATAAAACTGCATTATCCACCCCAGGAGGCATCTACCAGTTTAAGGTTATGCTCTTTGGACTAAAGAATGCTCCTGCTACATTCCAAAGGTTGGTAAATCATGTTCTGAATGGGATGGAGGACTTCTGCATGTCATACTTGGATGACATTGCAGTGTTCAGCCCTACTGGAAAGGCCATTTTGATCACTTAAAATATGTTTCAGCAAGCCTATCTGACCATAAAGGCACGCAAATGTCAAATTGGTCAGAGCAAAGTGGTCTACCTTGGTCATGAGGTAGGAAGAGGTGAAATAAGGCCATTGCCTAGCAAAGTACAAGCTGTTCAAAAGTGGGCTACCCCTACTACTCACACCCAAGTGAGGGCCTTCCTATGTCTCACTTGGTACTATAGGAATTTCATTGAGAACTAAGGGACCATAGCTTCTCCTTTGAATGTAGTCTACTCTCCAAAATTCCCTAAAAAGGTTAGATGGAATGAGAAGTACACTCAAGCCTTTGAAAACATGAAGAAATCCCTCCAAGCTCTGTTAGGCAGAATTACATGCAGTACCCTTTGGGAACACCACACACAATTAAGACTACAAGTGACAGTACAAATTCGCCTTTGGTACAAGCCTATACTACACAGTAAAGTGGTAGCAATGGCTGAGCAGCCAGACCTATCTCGAGAGTAAGTGAGCAGTATCAATAGTTACACAAACGACAGGAATTACTATGATTCAAACAAACACTGACTCAAGGTTTCTGAGTAAAAGCATATACATTTATTTACACATCAGTTGTAAAACATTTCACTAAAGTAAAGCAGTTGAACAATCACACTCTTAGTACCCTACACCACACCCGATAGATTTGGACAAGTTAGGTTCAAAATAAAGTGTGAGCAAAATGACACGCCAGCAGTTTAAAAGGGTGGGAAAGACAAAGTTAGACAAGAATTGAGTAGCACCAACAAGTAAGTAAGCAGGGCAATCTAGAAAAAGGAACTACAGTGAAGAAATCAGATTAAAAGGGCCAAAGTCAATGGACCCAATTCTTTGCTCAAGATCACACAGTTCAGGGTAGTTCGCAGTTAAGTCTTTGCCAAGAGTTCAGAACGAAGTTGGTCAGATAAAAAGTTAGTTTAAAGAATGGAGAAGGACAAGCACTCGGATTGGCGAAAGATTTCACACACCTTTGCCGCGGCTGGACGAAACAAACAACCGGATTTGAACAGTACCTTAAATGGAGAAGAAGGCTGTAGCTGAGGCTCACGGTTCCTGAAGCAACTGTCAGACTGACACAAAGTAGGAAGACTGGAGGGTCCTGCACTGCCCAGAGAAGAAACCAACAGCAGAGCAAAGCAACAAAATAAAAGGGTTTGTTCTTCCTGGCTATCCGCTTCACTGTAGCTCTGTACAGCAAATTCGACCAAAGAAGGGAGGCCTGGCGAGCAGTTTGGTGAAATGGTTGTTCCCACCTGCTCAAGGGGAGAAGATTCCTTGCAGATCTTCCCTGTCATTGGAGTATGAAGATTCGGACCCGCAGCAGGGCTTCAACAGGAGGTTCAGTCGTTGTAGGGTCCTCTTCTGTCAGCTCCTCTTCAGTTCTCTCGTTCCAGTGGCGACTCTGCCTTTTCAGCCCAGAGACCTGCTTTTATGCAGTTTTTCCCCGTTCACACAGCCTGGCTGTTAATCACACAGCAGGGTGGCTGTCCCGCCGGGACAGTCACCACAGCCAATCAGATCAGAGAGTCCTTAACCCCTCCCTCACATCCTGTCCCACCCCAGACATACACCTAACGAGGGCTTCTGTGCAGAAGCCTGTGAAAGGACGGCGAACAAAGGAACCAAACCTGATTTGGCAAGTAAAACACGAGAAAGACTTTTATAAAAAGAAATGGTGACTAAACCCTGCTGGAACTGTTTAAAAACATGTATGGTCTAGCTGGGTTAAGTTTGAGACTACCAAGATAGCCTAAAACAATGTAAGGGCTATCTAAGATAACCGGGGTAGGAAAAATATGTATTTATTTATTTATTTATTAAATTTATATAGCGCGCAGGCAGCCCAGGGGCATTGTGGCACTGTTACTTGCAAGGAAGACTTAGTTACAATGTGTGCAGGTTTTGCCTTGGGTTACAGTGAGGCAGTGACCTGTGATCAGATATACCACATAATACATCATACAATACAATTATGAGGGCTAGGCCATGTAATTGTTAGATGAACAGGGTCGTTTTCAGGGTTTTCCGAAAGGCGGTCAGTGAGGGTTCAGAGCGCAGGGAGCTAGGGAGGGTATTCCAGTGTACGGCAGCGAGGTACGGGAAACTGGAGCCCCCTGCTCTGGTCCTTTTTACCCTGGGTACTGAGAGCATGCTGGCATAGGGTGATCTAGTGGGTCTTGTGGAGGAGACCAGGTGGATCCTCTGGGAAAAGGTACATTGGGGCGGCAAGATGGACACATTTGTGGGTGATGCTTAGAGCCTTGAATAAGATCCTCTCCTTTATGGGGAGCCAGTGGGAAGCTTTTCTGGCAGCGGTGATGTGCTCTCTCTTGGCAATGCCTTGTGCAGCGCGTAGGGCATTGTTCTGTATTACTTGGAGCTTCTCAAGATTTTTGTTGGAGGTCCCAAGGAAAAGAATATTGCAGTGATCAAGTCGCGAGCCGGTTATGGCCCTGGCTATGTTAGTGCAAGCGTCTTTTGACAGATAAGGTCTGATTGCGTTAAGGAGTTTTGCATGGTAAGCGGCCGAGGAGGCAATGGCGTTTACTTGTCTGGTCATGGATAGATTGGAGTCTAAGTAGACGCCTAGTGTTTTTACCGTGTCAAGTACTGGGATTGTGATTGAGTCGATGGTGAAATGGCTGAACTGAGCGTCAAGTTTCTTGATGGTGTCAGGGGAGCCTACGAGTAGGAGCTCAGTTTTGTCGGAGTTAAGGCAGAGGCCGTTGATAGCAATCCACATTTGAATTGTGTTGTCGATGTTGTTGAGGGTAGCAGAGTCCGTGTCATAGTCGCCTGTCAGAGTGAGAAGGATCTGTGTGTCGTCGGCGTAGTTGGTGTAAGAGATGCCCATGGCGTCAAGGATGAGGAAGAGGGGGCGGGTGAAGATGTTGTAGAGGGTGGGGGAGAGGCAGGAGCCTTGGGGCACCCCACATAGCATGATAGAGGGTGATGCAGTGGCTAGGTCAGAGAAGACCTGCATGGTCCTGCCTTGGAGGAAGGAGGTGATCCATGTAATGGCTTCTTGAGAGAAGTTGGCTGTGGAGGAGAGGTGGTGGCAGAGGATGTCGTGGTCTACAAGATCAAAAGCTGCTGACAGATCCAGGAGAAGGAGCAAGACAGGTTTGCCTTGGTCCCTTGCGTCGTCCATTTGGTTTTTTAGGTCGAGTAGGGCGGTCTCTGTCCCATGCCTAGGGCGAAAGCCGGATTGTCTCAGTCCAAGGAGGTTCTGTTCTTCGAGGAAGTGCTGGACCTGCAGGTAGGCTGCTTTGTCTAGAATCTTGAGGAGGAAAGGGACAGTGGTGATGGGGCGGTAGTTATTAGGGGAGGTGGGGTCAAGTGTGGGTTTCTTTATGAGGGGTCGGACCCATGCTTCCTTTAGGCAGGCGGGGACACTCCCTGTGGTGAAGGAGGCGTTGACGAAGGCTGTTAGAAAAGGGGCCAAGGTGTCTGCGCAGTCTTTGATGATGGAGGCAGGACAGGGGTCGCCTTTGCAATTGGAGGGTTTTATGTTTTTCATAATGTTGATCATGTCGTTTTCTTGGATGGTTTTAAACGAGAAGGTGGGTGGGGCCTCAGTGGGTGATGGGGGCAGTGGTGGTGGGGAGGGTGTAGTGTGGGTGGAGAGTGTTAGTTTGGTGTTCAAGATTTTGGCTTGGAGAGAGCTGATCTTATTGCGCATGGCTGTTTGGATATTGTCACACCATTCTTTGTCCTTAGTGAAGTTTTGAGGGGTGGGTGTGGGGTTCTCAAGTTCCCTGAAAATGGTGAACATTTCCTTGGTGTTCGACTTGGCCTTAGTAATTCTCTCTTCGAAGGATTTAGCTTTGGCTTTAATGATGGCTTTCTTGTAATTAATTGCAAGGGATTTGAAGTTGAGTTTGTCTTTCTCATCCCGTGATGTTTGCCAAAGAGCTAATGCTGCCCGTTTGTCGGAGCGTAGTTTTAGAAGGTCTTGGGTGAACCACGCATTAGCGTGTCTAGTGGGTTTGGTTTTCCGAAGTTTAAGTGGGGCGATGGCATTGATTGCTGCTGTGATGGCCGTATCATAATTTTTTGCCAGAGTTTCCGGGTCGTTGGAGAATGGGGCTGTGAAGGCAGGTCCCTGTAAGAAGGGTAGGAGTCTTTCTTTGGTCAGTTGACGGGCACTCCTTGTAAGGGCAGGAGGCAAGGGAGGAGGGGGGTGGGATGTGGTTGTAGTGGTGGGGATGTTAAAGGTGATGGTGTGGTGGTCGGACCATGGGGTGGGGGTGTTGCCCGTGACTGTGATGGGGCAATTGTGGTGGGCGATCCAGTCTAGTGATCTGCCTAGGGCGTGTGTGGGGTTGTTGATGGTGTTGATGAATCCTAGGGTGGCTAGAGCTGTGTCAAGTGCTTTGGCTGTAGGGTCTTTGGCGTCATTCAGGCCAAGGTTGATGTCTCCAAGGAGAATGGCTTTGGATGACTTTTTGAGGTTGTCCGCCAGGAGGTGGGTGATGGAGGCCTGGAAGTCTCCTAGGGGGCCTGGTGGTCGATAGATGAGGTGTAGGGTGATGGTGCATTGGTGCGAGATGGTGAGTTTTAGTTGAAGGTAGTCGCTGTTATTGTTGATAGTTTTGTCAGCCTTTCTGATGGTGATTGAGTCTTTGGCTATGAGTGCGACACCGCCTCCAGTGGTCATGCGATCTTGTCTCGTGATGGCATAGCCAGGTGGGAGAGCGAGGGATAGGGCGGGGCCTGAGGCTTCATGTAGCCAAGTTTCGGTGACCATTAGAAGATCTAGATCTAGGGTGGTAATAAGGTCGTGGATGTCTAGTGCATGCGCATTGATGGAGCGGGCATTGATGAGGGCGCATTTGAGGTGCGGTTCAGGGGTGACATTGATGGTCGAGGGTGGCATATCCGAACCGGTGGGAGGCATGTTTTCTGGGGTCATAGACACAGATAAAGTGGCATTTGCATCATTAGGTAGCAAGGCAGTGGTAGAAGAATTGCAAATAGCGGTAATTTCATTCAAACCAGTGGGGGGCATGTTTTCTGGGGTCATAGACGCAGATAAAGTGGCATTTGCATCATTAGGTAGCAAGGCAGTGGTAGAAGAATTGCAAATAGCGGTAATTTCATTCAAACCAGTGGGGGCATGTTTTCTGGGGTCATAGACACAGATAAAGTGGCATTTGCATCATTAGGTAGCAAGGCAGTGGTAGAAGAATTGCAAATAGCGGTAATTTCATTCAAACCAGTGGGGGGCATGTTTTCTGGGGTCATAGACACAGATAAAGTGGCATTTGCATCATTAGGTAGCAAGGCAGTGGTAGAAGATTTGCAGATAGCGGTAATTTCATTCATACGTGTGAGTGACACATTAACAAGAGTCTTAGACATTGTATCCAATGCAAATGGCTCACGGTGGTGCTTGATAAGTGGGGTCAGCTTCGTTGTGTGGCTTAGTTTGTGGTATAGATGCAGTACTGGGGAGGTGGCCTTTCGGTTAATTGTAGGTAAGGTTCTCGACTGTAGTCGTGCATTGCGTGCACTTGTGGGGATGGGCAGAGTGACCAAACACTAGGTAGAGTACGTGTGCATAGACGGTCTCGCCTTTTTGCGAGTGTGTGGGGTAGTTCCGGAGTGCGGGACTCCTTACCTTGTGATTCCAGCAAGAGTCCGTGGTAAACGGCAGACTTCGAGCAGCGAAGAGCTGCAAAGAGGAGTGCAGGCCTTGTCCTCTGGCCTTCTCCTCGCGGCTTCGCCTGGCGGTGAGCCCCGGCTCCCTTTATGGTGGGGGGGGGTGGAGCCGGCAGGGCGGGAAGCCGTATCAGGCTGCGGGCTGTGGGCGGGAAGCGGCGTCGTTTCGGCGCCAAATTCAAAAGATGCTTTGTCGGTGCCCATGCCTTCCAAGGCGGAGGCCTTCGCAATCTGCGCGAGATCAGCTGGAGCTCCGTAAAGCAGATGGAATTCTGCTGCCAGCTGATCGAGCACAGCTGATGGAGGCACTCGCAGCGGAGCTGCAAAGAGGAGTGCAGGCCTTGTCCTCTGGCCTTCTCCTCGCGGCTTCGCCTGGCGGTGAGCCCCGTCTCCCTTTATGGTGGGGGAGGGTGGAGCCGGCAGGGCGGGAAGCCGTATCAGGCTGCGGGCTGCGGGCGGGAAGCGGCGTGGTTCCGGCGCCAAATTCAAAAGATGCTTTGTCGGTGCCCATGCCTTCCAAGGCGGAGGCCTTCGCAATGTGCGCGAGATCAGCTGGAGCTCCGTAAAGCAGATGGAATTCTGCTGCCAGCTGATCGAGCAGAGCTGATGGAGGCACTCGCAGCGGAGCTGCAAAGAGGAATGCAGGCCTTGTCCTCTGGCCTTCTCCTCGCGGCTTCGCCTGGCGGTGAGCCCCGTCTCCCTTTATGGTGGGGGGGTGGAGCCGGCAGGGCGGGAAGCCGTATCAGGCTGCGGGCTGCGGGCGGGAAGCAGCGTCGTTTCTGCGCCAAATTCAAAAGATGCTTTGTCGGTGCCCATGCCTTCCAAGGCGGAGGCCTTCGCAATGTGCGCGAGATCAGCTGGAGCTCCGTAAAGCAGATGGAATTCTGCTGCCAGCTGATCGAGCACAGCTGATGGAGGCACTCGCAGTGGAGCTGCAAAGAGGAGTGCAGGCCTTGTCCTCTGGCCTTCTCTCTTCTAGGGTAGTTACCACTGCCACCAGACAAGTCTTAATGAAAAGGGAGCGAAACAATGCTCCAAGAGAAAAGACAAAAAGGTATAAGTATTAACCCTTTCCAGCACCCTATTTAAGATAGTTTGTACTGGGTTGTGAGTTTTTTTTTTTTATAAAACATTTTATTGGCATTTATAAACAACAGAGGCTTCATTATTCTTTGTGACATGCTTTTGAGTGAAACATGGTAAACAAGAAAAAGAGAACATGCCTTAACTGAGGTAACAAGAACAAAAAACAAAACGAAAGGGGGGGAAGAGTAGGGGGTGAGTTCCGGGGTGGTCCGGAGAGAGGACGCGTCATTCTCAGATCGAAGTTACAGGGTATGGGTGCTTTGGTTGCCAAAGGTTAGGCAGCCATGTGCGCCAAACCAGGGAGCCGCTAGGATATTAGTCCATTTTAGTTAGCCAGCGGAGCGCTGGAGGTTGTCTGGCCACTCCCGGGAATCTTTCCACAAAGTCCAGGAATGGACCCCAGGTGCTGTGGAACTTGTTTTGGTTGCCCAGGTGGATGGCAGTCATTTTCTCTGCAGCAGCGATGTCCCAGCATTTGACCCACCACACAGGGATTGCTGGGCCTTCCTGAGGTTTCCACAGCTTGGCGATTGAAATCTTGGCTGCGGTCAGTAGGTGTGTGCAAAGGGCCGCCAGTTTGCCGGTCATCCGGAACTGTCCTTTTCCCATGTCTCCCAGTAGGAGCCCGGGTCCCACGGTATTGATAGGCCTGTGAGCTGTTGGATTTGCTCCAGGACCTCCCTCCAGAACTTCTCTGCCTTCGGGCATTCCCAGAGGAGGTGGAACAACGTTCCTGTGTCCGTCCAGGCCCTCCAACAGTGTGGCTGGATAGCAGTGTTGCATTTGTGAAGGGTTTCTGGTGTCATGTACCACCTGTAACAGACCTTGATGGCTCCCTCTTTGTTCATTATGGATTTAGAGGTCTTATGGGTTCTTCTCCAGATGCGCTCCCAGCTGGTCCTGCCTAGTTCTCGGCATAGGTCTCTCTCCCACCTTGTCATGTAGAGCTCCTTAGAGTCGGAGTCTGCCCTGTCCAGAAGTCTGAAAATTGCGGAAATCTTCCCCCTGAGTGGCATTGTCATTAGCTTGAGCTCCAGTGATGTCAGTTCTCTGTGCCCATGTATTCTCATTGACTCATGTGACAACAAATGACGGAGCTGGGTGTAGTGAAACCTCTCGGTTTCCGGTACCTGGAATTTTCTCTTGCAATCCTCGAAGGTGAGTGGAGAGTCTCTTTCATAGGCTGCTCGCCTTCCACTTAGAAAAAACGTTCTGCCCTTGGCCAGGGGTGAAGTCTGGGTTCTCCCAGATCGGAGAGAGTGGACCCATTGTGCTCCTCCAGTTCCACCTCCTTGCCACCTGTTTCCAGCTGCTTACTGTGTTCCTGGTGGTCAGGAGGGGCCCGGCGTTAGGGGGAGTTTTGGGTCATGTGATGTGTGGGAGGGATCCCAGTGGGCATTGGCTCCAATCCTCCTCCAGCATTAGCCAGCGGGGCTTGTTGATGCTAGGTTGCCACATGAATGTCGCCGAGAGCCGGGCGGCTAGGCAGTACCTTTCGACCTCAGGGACTCCCAGACCTCCGGACCCGGGGCTCCTAAGTAAGACTTTCCTGGTTACTCGAGGCTTCTTGTCCCCCCAAACAAATTTTAGCATGTTTGCTTGCAGTTTCTGTTTGGCTTGTTTGGTCATTGCTTCCGGGAGGGCTTGGCAGTGGTAGAGCAGTCTAGGGACCAAGTTCATCTTGAGTGCTGCGATTCATCCTAGCCAGGATATTTCCTGATCTTGCCAGAAGGCCATATCCGACTGTAGGTCCTTCAGCAGGAGCGGGAAGTTTAGATTGTAGGTGCGTTCTACTCGCTTCAGTAGGTGGACGCCTAGGTAATTTAAGTCGGATTTGGCCCATGGGATTGGGAGGCAGGACGCTATAGAGACCAGCGTTGCTCTTGGAATGTTGATGCCCAGTGGACTTCGTAAGGTTTATTGAGAACCCTGATGCTGACTTGAAGCTGCTTAGCTCCTCCCATAGCGCAGTGAGGGATGTGCTTGGCTGAATAAGTGTTAACAGTACATTGTCGGCGTAAAGGGCTGCTTTGTAGGTATCGTCCTTGAATTTGAGGCCCAGGATTGCCGGGTTCTGCTGGATTCTGGAGGCGCACGGCTCCATTGACATGGTGAAGACAAGAGGCTACAAGGTGCATTCTTGGGGATCTGGCGCCGTTGATCCTCAGGGTTGTGGTGGGGTGCTGATAGTTAGCCATCGTCCATTTCAAGAATTTCGGGCCAATTCCATAGTGACACAATGTCTCCCTCATATAGCCCCAGTCCTGCATGCCAAACGCCCTGTGTGCGTCGAGCGAGGCCCCACTAGCTCTTCTTCAGTTCTAATGGCTGTCTCAATGATGTTTAAGATGGGCCTGATGTTGTCCGAGGCGTCCCGTGAATAAAACCTGTTTGGTCTGGGTGAATGAGGTCTGGGAGGAGCCCGGTGAGCCTGCGTGCCAATAGCTTCGAGAAGATTTTGGAGTCTACATTCATTAGAGCAATTGGGAGGAACGACGTGCAGAGTTCTAGGTTTGCTCCTGGTTTTGGAATCAAAACTGTGACCGATGCCTCCATGGAGGGGTTGATAGAGCCAGTTTTGAGGAAGGAGTTGAAAAGTGAAGCTAGGTGGGGGACCAGGATGTGGTTGAATTTCTTGTAAAATGACATGTTTTTCATGGAGCGGATCACTTCAGACACCTCCTCCGAGGATATAGGGTCTGACCGATGCCTCCAGGGTGTCCATCTGTGGTTGGCGGGGTGGCCTTGGGATCGTGCTCAGGTAGGCGGCGTGTGCTGCCGCTTCCGTAGGGTTCCCTGACATTACCTTCCTATGGTGCACGGTCATGATGGTCATCTTTTCGGCCTCAGAGCAGTCCTGTAGGACTGCAATGTTGTTCCTGGTGTGTATTTTCTTGAGCTTATGTGGGGTTGGCGGTTGGCTATGTTGCTGTTCAGTTAATAGTACTGCTTTGTGTATGTCAACGCTCAGGCTGTACGGTCTGCCAGGTGCATTTCCAGGGCTACTTAAGCTTTGCGTAGTTCGTTCCATGACCTTGTTGATTGGCGTTGTTTATGGTTTGCCTCTTTCTGTGCAACCTCTGTTTCCAGTCCTCCTGATTTTAGCTGGTGCCGGCACCTTTGTGCTGCTGAACAGTTCATGGCGACCCCTCGGATCACTGGCTTCATGGCATCCCACACCATAGCCTCTGTAGGCCCTTGTCCCGCGTTCTCCGTGAAGTAGTTAGTGAGCGTTTCCGACAACTCCTGGCTGTCTGCAATGTCCGTGAGGAGATAGTCCTGCAGCTTCCAGGCTCTGTGTCGCGGTGTTGGTAGGCCTTCCGTCTGGAGCTGCGCTATGACTGGGGCGTGGTCGGAGATCACTCTCTGGCCAATGTTGATGTTCACGATGCTTGGGAACAGCGAGCTTGAGATGAGTAGGTCTATCCCAGAGAGACCCCTGTGGACATGCAAAAAGAAAGTGTAGTCGCGAGTCTTGTCGTTGGCCACCCTCCAGGCGTCGATTGTCTCCGTCTCTCTTAGGAATTCTGAGAACCCCAGTGCCTTCATGAAATCTGTTCCAGTGGGCGGCAGGGTCTTGTCGATGGTTGGGTCCGGGGTGAGGTTGAAGTCCCCTCCGATCAGAAGTTTGACTTCGGCAAAGGACGATATGACTGGGAGGATCCTAGTAAGAAGCGCTCCTGGGCTAAGTTTGGGCAGTAGATTGCTATGATGGTTATTGGGAGCTCGACCAGTAGACCTTTAATCATTAGGAACCTGCCCTTGGGGTCCCGTTTGACTGTGACCTTTGTCAGTGCCACTGATTGACTGAGCAGGACTGCCACCCCTCCCCTCTTCCGGTCAGAGGATGCAAAGTATCTTTTAGGGAACCTTTGGCATTTGACTCTCTGTTCGTCCGCTGCTAAGAGATGGGTTTCTTGTAGAAAAACTATATCTACCTCTAGCTGGGTCAGGCGGTGTTCCACGGACTTCCGTTTCCTGGGGGAGTTGAGGCCCTGGATATTCCAGGTGATCACGGTCAGGTTCTTGATGGATGACCCCATTTCGGTGAGGGCAGTTTGCAACTAGTGGGCGCCCCCATGCTCCGCTTATTGCTGGCCTGTGCGGGCAGCTGCCAGGTGAGCTGGGACCTGTGTTGAGGGTTGTCCCCCCTCGGTGGCAACCCCTCTATTTCCCCCATTAGAACAAAACTTGGTGAACTGGGCCAGCCTTCGATCTTTGAGGATGAGACCCTTAGGCCTCTATTACGTGGCGGTGAAAGCAGTGAAAGCTGAATGTGAGGTTAAAGTGTTGTTTTGTTTGAAGATTTCGGGTGCATGCTCAGTGTTAGTGGCTGGCGTCTGGGTTTTTGCACTGCTTGTTGGTTCTGCGGGAACCTGGGTTTCATTGTCACCCCACCTTAGCCGTCATTACTTGGGCACTTGACCTTGAGTGGGGGTCCCCTGATTCTCCGATGGCGTCTCTCCACCCTGGACCAGGACCGGTTAGAGTTCTGCCGGTCTTCGGATCGGTTGGAGTTCTGTCGGTCTTCGGACCGGTTGGAGTTCTGTCGGTCTTCTTGGTTTGAGGGCACTTCCTTGTTGTTGTTTTCTCCCCCTGCTGCCAGCTACAATAGTTTTTTGGCCTCATGTAGTTTGCGTATGTGGTGGGTGCACCTATTCCAGGAGAAAATCAGGGCCGTGGCGAAGCCCCAATGGTATGATACGCCCTTTTCCCTCAGCCATTCTGTCACTGGTTTCAGTGCTTTCCTTTTCAGGAGTGTGGTGGCGGCGAGATCTTGGTAAAGGGAGATTGAGTCATACCTGAACTGTATTCACAGGGAACTCCTAGCCTCCCGCATGATCTCCTCCTTGACCTTGAAATAGTGTACTCTTGCCAGGACGTCCGGTGGGGCCGAGGTGTTGGATTTAGCTCTAGTTCTGTAGACCCTGTCGAGCACAAGGGGGGAGTTGTCCGGCAGGGTGATTATGAAGCAGAAAAGATCGCTCACATAATGCTTGAGGTCCGCCTCTGGAATGGATGTGAGGTTCCCACTTAGGCGAATGTTGTTGCGGCGGGAGCGGTTCTCTGAGTCCTCCTGCTTGAGTTTGAGTGCTTCGCAGCTTAATTTTGTATAACTTTGACTTTCCCTCCCTTTTTAAATTGCTGGAGTGCCATTTTGCTCATACTTCATTTTGAGCCTAACTGTGCAGAATTCATTGGGTGTTGTGTAGTATATTAAGAGTGTGATTTTTCTGCTGCTTTATTTAGTGACTGTTTTATAAATGAATGTGTAAATACATGTATATTCTTTTACTCAACCCTTGAGTCAGTGTTTGTTTGAACCATAGTAATTGCTGTCCTTTGTGTAACTTCTGATTCTGCTCACTTTACTCTTGAGATGAGTCTGGCTGCTCAGCCATCGCTACCGCTTTAGTGTGTAGTACGGACTTGTACCAAAGGTGAATTGTACTGTCACTGTAGTCTTAATTGTGTGTGGTGTTCCCAAAAGGTACTGCGTATGATTCTGCCTAACAGTCGTCAGGCCTAGTACGATAGTCACTTGTTTTGTTCCTCTACTCTCTTTCTGCATCCTTCTTTTTCCTGTTTTTCTCCGGCTCTACCAGAAATGTCATTAGGCCTAGTACATTAGTTGTCTGTCTGTTTCCATGTCCTTCCTACTCTGCCCCTCCATTCCTTATCTATGTCTTAGCTCTTCCACCATCTGAAATGTTGTCAGACCAAGTACGATAGCCAATTCAACAGCTATGGTGCAAGGAATATCAAGAAGCGCCAGTAACGCCCCAACACGCCCCCATGCGCAGTAAAAAGCAAGTGAAATGCTTAACACGGCACAAGCCCCTGTGCCATTCCTGGTCCAGCATACAGCCCCCTAGCGAAATCGTGCCTGGATGCACCCCACCCAAATTGCATGAAAACTCAGTGCATTCCCCAGTCGTAACCCAGCCAAATCACATGGAAACATGCGCGCTTACCCCGGATGCACCCAAGCCAAATAACGTTTAAACACCTGCGTGTACCCCAGATGCACCCCACCCAAATCTCTTGGAAACACACATGCGTACACCGGAAGCACTGCAGCCAAATCGCGTTGAAACCCAGTGTGTACCCCGGTTGCACCCAGCCAAATCATGTGGAAACTCCCACGTGTACCTCAGATGCACCCCAGCCAAAAAGCGTGGAAACCCCTTGCATACAAATCCACTGGAAGCAGACACCTCCTGAAGGGACAACCACACCCCAGCCCCCATCACCCGTGATGTCACCCACCCCAGAGGCAGCCCACACCACATGGGACCCCCCAGCACCCATCACCTGTGACAGCAACCTTCAGGTAGGCCCCACCACATGGGACAACCCCACCCACATCACCCATGATGGAAACCTGCAGGCAGGCCCGCCACATGAACACCCACACCAACCTCACCCATGACGGCAACCTGCAGGCAGGCTCCACCACATGGGATACACCCACCCCATCACCTGTGATGGCAACCTGCAGGCAGGCCCCGCCACATGGGACAACCCCACCCACATCAACTGTGAAGGCAACCTGCAGGCAGGCCCCGCCACATGGGACACCCCCATCACCCATGATGGCGACCTGCAGGCAGGCCCCGCCACATGGGAAATCCCACCCACATCACCTGTGACGGCAACCTGCAGGGAGGCCCCACCACATGGGACCCCCCCACCCACATCACCCGTGATGGCAACCTGCAGGCAGGCCCCGCCACATGGGAAATCCCACCCACATCACATGTCATGGCAACCTGCAGGCATGCCCCACACATGGGACACCGCACCCACATCACCCATGATAGCAAACTATAGGAAGGCCCTGCCGCATGTGTCCTCCCACCCACATCACCCGTGACGGCAATCTGAGACAGGCCCGTCGAGACTGGATAACACCTGGATGCTGGATGCGGACATAGTAACACACATTCACTCCATTAATGGCATGTCCAGGAACTTGATTTATGTGTTGTGTCAGCCCCCTCAACCTCCTGGTCATAAAATATCCTGCAAACACAAAAGAAACATACACCTAGCACACAAATCACACAATGACAACATGCAAAGCACCCTCGATTTCTGTCACATGAAGCAACATTGTCCTTGCGTGTCGGCATGATCCTCAATGAGCACACATCACCTGAACAGATAACCTCATGAACAGATGAGTGACCCTCCCATGTGTGAAGGACATGCCATGACATACTATCAAATGCCATTCTGAAAGCACATATACACAAGTGTCCAAATGGCCAAACAGTCCTGGGCGGGGGAAGAGAGTGAAGACAGACACAAGAAACTAGTCAGAGCAGGTGACATTCAGACGGTTCCAGTGAATGTTAAATGTTGATTGTTAAAATGTGGTTGCAGAGGTGGCAGTCAGGCCCATGTGAAGGACATCCTGACAAATGAACTCAAAAAGACATCTCTGAAATTATGGGCAGTTGATGTCAATTCCAAGCCTCAGAGCAGTCAGGAGGTGGAAACAATCTGTAGGTATACGTTGGCATACATAAAAACAGTCTAAAGAATGTGCATGCCTGGGAGCCAGTGCAGGATGTTCGGCAGAATCCTGTGCAGTTCCCTTAGGGAGCACTACAGAAGATTAAGACTACAGGTATATACAATAAATCCCCTTTTGTATCAGGATGTACCACAAAGATTTAGTTGGTAGCTGTGGCTAAGCAGTCAGACTTATCTCAAGAGGGAGATGAGCAGTATTCAGGGTTTACACAGTAGGACTACAATACTATGGCACAAGGAAACACTGACCACAGCTTTGTATTAAAAAGAATATATTTATTTATTTTACACACTTCTAGTTCAACACATCAATCACAATTATTAAAGCAAGTTAAAATAGTCAAGAAAAGTATACACAACTCCCTATTTAAATTAAAGACAAGTTTGAGCAAAAGTGAAAACTGAACAAAATGGCACAGGGTCAATGGCACTCTAGTAATTTCTCAAAAGGAAGGGAAAGGACAAGTTATACAGAGTTAACCTCTTAAACACTCTAGCAACACTTCCCAAGTGGATTGTGAACAAGTTAGGCAAGGTAGCATTTTAGCAATAGTCCTACATAGGTGAAAAACGAGCAAAATGGCACTTCAACAATAATTAAGAGGGAAGGAAAAGTGGTTATAAGAGTTTTTGGTGCACCAACACAGTTGAGGGTAAAAAGCAAACTATTGAGCTTGGTCAGACTCTCGGATGTGGCCAGGTATTGCCAGGTATTGCCATCTCTGGTCTTGGTTCAGATTAGCAACTTCTGTGGCTTTGTTTTCGTATTTCACTTGGTACCATTCATTGGCAGGACATGCACCGTTACTCTGGTGGTTATAGTGCTGCCTTGATTTGTGTTATTTATGTCCAAGTGAAAGCTGGAAGTCTGCGAAACCGGCAAGAGCTCGTTCTGCAGAGTAATGGTGTGTTTTTGAATCGAGTCACGTGACCAAGACCAGAGATGGCAATACCTGGCCACATCCGAGAGTCTGACCAAGCTCAATAGTCCTAACTTCAGTCTATGGACCATAGATGTGCTAGTGTGTCCAATGGGGAACAAGAATAATCTACCACAAAGTAACCTTTTGTCCTGAAGATGGCCCAATATTCATCTTAGTGATCACTGTTGACAGAGGTGGTACACTACAAAGGGCCGAAACATATGGTTTTTTCCCCTGTCACTAATGCATATCTTGATTTACTGTTATGCACAAAGTTGTTTAAGTTGTAGTATTCCCCTGTTAGAATAGATGAATGATGACTAAATGTTTTAATTGAAAATGTATTAAGTTTGCTATGTTTAGTTAAGTTTGTAATGTTTTTTAGATATTTTTGTGACTATTAAAAAGATAGAATTTTTTGTACCTAGTTGCATTTTTTTTTTGTAATTTTTCCCAAAAAGGCGATAACCTTACTAACAAATTGTACAGGTTCACCTTTATCTTCACCTGTGACCCATACAGGACTTAAAGAGAGGGGTAGTCGATCTGTTTTTTCATAAACTTTTCCGTTACAGAGAATCCCTTCTTACAGTTTTGACCCCCCGTAAACAAAAAATAGGGATTACCCATTTTTTTTATATATACCTATGAAGGACAAAGAACGACATGTGCGTCACACTTCATCAATTAAATCCTTGACCAAAATGGTAAACATTTTACACTCCCATCACTCACCCCCACACACCCCAACACAGTGAGGACCAATACACATTGATGCTGCAATCAAAAGTCACTCCACCGTGCACACTCCAACTCCCCCTTACATCCCATCCACTGGTCATGCACACCAGGACATGCCCCATGCAAATGGACATCAAACATGACACATGCATGTAAGTGTGCACACACATGAACAACATTGGTCATTATCTTGTACACAGAACAGAGTAATGAAGCGTCACACTTTGAAAATAATCAAAAATCAAACATCACAGGGACTAAAATAAATATCATATATTTGAAATCAGTATTAAGTCATACATATATACAAAATAAAATAAAATGTGCATGAAAAATAAAATTAAATGTAACAATGTCTAAATGAAAATCCAGTGTACCTCAAAAAACAAATGAAGTCTATGGCCTTCATTACGACCCAAGCGGTAAGTTACCGCCTGGGCCGTGACTTTACCACCATGGCGTAAACTACGTTTACGCCATGGTGGTTGGTGGATTTACCGCCCCATTCCGACCTTGGCGGGGCGGTAAGTCCCCAATCCCCATTTACCCTTGCCCATTCCCATTTTTGCCCCATAGGGCATAATGGGAGTGGGGAAGGCGTTAATTACGCCACTGTAAATTACGGTGGCGTAATTAACTCCATGGTCCCTTAGCGCCATGGATTTTAACACCTGCTAAAAGCAGGTGTTAAGTCCGCCATGGCGCTAAGGGACCTCGTACTCAGGCGGTAAGGGTCGGCGCTGTTTACGGCGCCGTAAACCCCTTACCGCCTGAGTTGTAATGAGGGCCTATGTCCGTAAATGATCATCTGAAAGCAAATCCAAAATAAAATGAATCCATTACAGCATGTTGAACATAAAAGTGCCAACAAAAATTCAAACGATGTACAAAAGAAAGAGGTCCAATGTCCCAAATGCACAGCAAACCAAGAAAAATAAATCCACAAAATGACACACCAAAAAAACTATGTACAAAAAGTGGAGAGCAGTCCAAACACTCCAAAAGAAATAGAAACTCTGATGGAACTTATACCTGAAGAACTATATAGAATGGCAGCAGGCTAGTCCTCCCCCTCACCATGCTCCCTCAATGTCTCTGCCGGGGCATCATCGAACACTGCGTCCAATCCCCCTAAGCGGGACTCCGCTCTCATCTCGAGGGCTTGCAGGGACTCCAACATGCCCCTCTCCCTCTCCCTGCAAGTCTACTCGAAGGACCGCAGCCCGCCGCTGTGCCCGACGCAGTGAAATCTACGCCCTGGCCTTGGTGAGTTGTGCCTCCTGTGCCAGCTGATACTCTGCCCCGATCTGCTGCCTCAAACGCTCCAACATGAAAGACATCCTTTTTATAAGGTCCACGTTTGCCTCTTGCCTGATGACCGATACCTGCCTCCCTGAGTTGGTATGCCCTGAGTAACCTGCTCCTTAGGTACAGCCTCTGGGATGATGACAACCCCTGGGGCTGTCGTGCACATGTCCTGCTCCTTTGTGCCTGCTTTCCCTCCATTGCCACAACTCCTGTCGCCGGCTGGATTTGAGCGGTGATCACCTCAGCTGATCCAACTTCGACTCCTGACTCTGGCAGGGATGGGATCTCCATCAGACTTGGTGCCGGGGTTCGGACAGGTACACAGGGGGCCCTGGTGGCATCTGGACCGGAAGACGACAGTGAGGACAACTGGAGCACAGAGGAGGAAGACAAGGAGGGGGTTGCAGAAGTGGCCAGCCCACACACCCATGTCGAGACCAGGAAATGTGCTAGCCAGTTCACGAGACGGCAGACCTCCTCGTGATGACATGCAAGCCCGCGATTGGAAGTCTGCACATCATCACAAATGGTGCCTTTCCACCTCACGGTACTGGCCAGCACTGGTTCCACCCGGTCCCGAATGGCTAAATCTGCAGGTATTGGTATTTCCGTTTGGGTGAAAACATCCGCCACCTGCTGATGGGTCCGGCCTGGGTCATACCCGCAGATGCATACTTGTGCAGTTGCAGTTCCAGGGGCAGGATCAGTCACAGGCCCCTCCACGGCGACCTGCCCTGCCCCCTGCCTGGACGGCACCAGTCACACACACTTCATCAACCCTGCTGGGCCCCATGGGCTGGGCTGCTGTGGCCTCCTCCTCCTGCTCCACGTCTGCCAACCTGGATGCCTCCCCACTGTGTGCTGCATTGGATTGCCCCTGTGTGGGCTCACCTATCCCTGCCACTGCTGAGGAGTGCATGACCACCTTCACCCTCTTGGACTTCCCCTCAGCAGCTGCAGCTGATGTTTCAGACGCGGCACCAGTCACCTTGCTCCCCGAAGATGACATTACCGTGGAGCGTGACTGGGCCCTGCATCTATGCCTGGTGGAGGCATCTCTGCCGCCTTGCTCCACAATGCCTTCTCCTCCCTCTTCTTCCATTGTCGCTGTGAATAAGGAGACATAGAACACAAACATCAGGGAACTGAACACATGTCTATTTGGAACAAAACAAATGTACATGAGTTGCACTGGC
This sequence comes from Ambystoma mexicanum, assembly GCF_040938575.1. Classification (NCBI taxonomy): domain Eukaryota; kingdom Metazoa; phylum Chordata; class Amphibia; order Caudata; family Ambystomatidae; genus Ambystoma; species Ambystoma mexicanum. Next base: position 75,996,698 of record NC_090935.1, on the reverse strand, counting down.
AAAGGTCACAACCATCTTCACCATCAACAACACACCGGTTCGTGCAATGAACACTCAGGCACAATCAGTTGTGTCCTTCACAACAGACAATCACATCCTTGGACAAGGCACTGTGAGCACCTCAATATTGTGCATACCCCTCACATGCATCATGGGACAGACACATTGCATTTACACACATCATCTAACAATCATGAAGCCGGCCACATAACTATCATGTCAGGGTACACGCAAGGTCAAATTGCCAGCAAGAGCCAATCACACATTCTAATGCTCCGGTAACCTCCATCCAGGATTGTTGGGCAGTCATACACTCACTTCCCAGACACATGCACATGTACACCTTGCATGTCCATGATGTTGCCAAAAGCAACCATGTGTCACACCTCTAACATGGCTGTTAGGCTGAATCACATGCAGTACCCTTTGGGAACACTACACACAATTAAGACTACAGGTATAAGTACAATTTCGCCATTGGTACAAGCCTGTACTACACAGTTATGTGGTAGTAGTGGCTGAGCATTCAGACTTATCTCAAGAGGGAAGTGAGAAGTACAAGATGATACACAAAGGACTTGCAATTACAGTGGGTCAAACACACACTTACTTAAGGTTTCTTGGTAGAAAAAGGTATACATTTATTTACACATTTGGTTAGAAAACATTCCACTAGCAAGAGGCAGCTCAATGTCACACAATAATACACTACAATACTAAACCAATACGTTTCTGAACAAGTTAGGCTCCCATGAAGTGGGAGCAAAATGGCACTTCAGTAACTTTCAAAAGGGGTAGAAAGACAAAAGTTATAAGAATCAAAGCACAATTACCTTCATATGCATGGCAAATAGTTTCATGTCACTACAAGAGGCAATTCAATACAATAGGCCTGGGCTGAAGTCAATGGTTCAGTGTCTTGGATCGGATAGCTCAGTTCTGGTAGTAAACGGTTAAGTCTTTGCCAATGTTCTTAGAAGTATTTTGCCAGAAGAAAAGTTATATGTCGGTTTAGGGGAGGACAAGCCTCCAAAGTTGGGAAAGTTTCACAAACTTTCAATGTGGCAGAAAGGATTTCTTTACCGCACTTGCACAGTACCTTATGTTTGTTAGTTTGTTTTATTCACTTGTAATGCGTACCAGACCCAAAGGTAACTGGGCGCAGCAGTACAGAATATGCAAGAAAAGAAGAAAAAGCTGTAGTTCAGGCAGTTGTTCCTGGCAGTTCCTGCAGATCTCGCTGTTCCTGAGCTTCAATCGTGGGGACAAGAAAGAGGACATCGGGAGGTTCCTGCACTTCCCAGGGAAGAGGCCACAAGCTTGGCAAAATGTCGGTTTAAGGTGTGAGTGCCTTAAAGTCCACAAACTGGTATCCTTCTAACTGGCTATCCCGTTTTCACCAGCACTTTGAAGAAAATTTGACCGGTACAGAGACAGTGTCCAGGTGGCTTGCGAGTTGGTTGTTCCCACCAGCTCAAGGGAAGTAGTCGTCGTTGAAGGGCTTCTCTGTCGAGGGAGTTTCAGGCAATTCTGACCTGCAGCAGGGATTCACCGGTGGACCAGGAAGTGCAGCAGTCATCTTCCGTCAGCCCGTCTTCGGTTGTTTCGTTCCAGTGCTCGACTCTGCTTTCCAAGTCCCAGAGATCTGCTTTTAACAGTTTTCTCCCATTCATTCGAGCCTAGCTGTCACTCGCCCAGCAGGGTGGCTGTCTTTGCCAGACAGTCAGCCAGCCAATCACGACACAGTGCATTCAGGTCTCCTAGAAGACTAAGCACAGGGAGTTTCGGGCACCTCCATCACATCCTGTCCACCCCAGGTACTCAGCCTCCAGAGGAGGGCTTCAGTACTGAAGCCCGCCAAAGGCCAATGAACAAAGGGACCAAACCTGGCTTGGCGCACAGTGACAAACACTAGAAGGACCTTTCCTAAAAAAAACAGCAAAAAAAGTTGACCATGGGCGCCATATTGGAAAACATGGCTGATCCTGGTTTTTAGCTACCGGTGTTCGTGGTCGGGAAAAATCATGGTAGTTTGTTTTAAAACCACTGCCACCAGCCATTTCAAGAGGAAACTGTAACATTTGACTGTTGCATGAGTGTTTAGACACAGGGGATGCTAGGCAACCCCTCCAGCACTCTATAGGAAGATAGTGTGTGCTGGGTCTATGAATTTAAAAAGACTAGCAAAGTCAATTTGACTTTACATGCTCTGGGAGACTAGTCAGTCCCAGAGAAGGTATTTAAACCTTGGGGAGTCTGAAAGACACCCCTGTGCCACTGCACTGAAGGTGCTGTGTGACACACAAGAAAAAGAGGGTGCCTATGAAGTTGTTTAAAACTCCATATCCAAGGAAAACAAAAGTAAAACACACATTGAAAATGAAAAGTTCACAGTCCCAAAATATAGCAAAAGAGCGGGACAGATCTAAGGTAGAGGGAATTTAGCACTTGGGTGAGAATTCTCCCTAACAACAGCCACCTCCAGTCACACGTATGCAACCATGTGCATGTTGCTACATGCTGGAGCGCATCACACATTTCAACAGAAACGCTGTTGATGTCACACATGCTTGAATGGACACACATGCAGCACTGTCTGGGACATGCACAGAGACATCTGTACAAGAGGCATACCTGACATTAGGCCAAGGTGCACACACCAACCATACATCAACATGCCCATGCACTATGGAGGACAACAACACATGCACACTTACCAGTCGACTCGATACGCTGCTACAAAGACCTGGGCTTGTAGCACTGGGATGAACCGCTCCAGGACCCGCATGTTGTCAGTGGTCAACCGGCACCAGTGCCCCCCTTGGTTCACACCCGGCTTGAGGAAGCGCCAGGCCTTGTTATCAGTCCTGGTCTTGAAGTCCTTCCAGTACTTGTGGACATGGTGGTAGAGGTGGGGTGCCACCCCCTGCGTGTTGATGGCACCCACGATGTCTGCCTAGATCTTCCTCCGTCCTTCCTTGCTGACTTGCAATGGTCTGTGGAAAAAGCCAGGGCTTGCTCCACCAGGATGTCAACTTCCCTGGCTGAGAAGCTGACAGCCCTCTGCCTCGCTGCCAGGGGGTGCCACTTGCCTCCGATGATGTTGGTTCAGACATGGCAACCCCCTAGGCAAGTGTGGGTGGGCAAGGTAGTCCTAGGGATGGGCTGTTGAGCGGTCGTCTGGTACGTCAGGAGTCGTCTGGATCAGCAGAGGTGGTCACAGTTCCGACGACAGGAGCGCTGGCAATGGCTGTACAGCAGGCGCCAAAATGCAGGGCAAGTGGGCAGCAGGCACACAGAGTGGGCAGACAGCAGCAGATGGCTCATACGAGGCAGCTCGGGGCAGTTGGAGGCAGGTAAATTGGCTGGTAGGCAGGAGCGTGGGTCTTCCGTGTTACTCCGATGTGCAGCCGCAAACAGAGTGACTCTGCATATGCGGAAACAGCGCATTAGAGCAAAATCAGAGGAAAGGCCCTAAGTGCGTAAGTTACGTGACACACCCTGAATGTTGGGCATTAGCGTTCATGATCGGGATAAAGGTGTGCGTAGGATAACATCACAACGTACGTGCATTTTTTAGCAGACAGACGCGTGGACTAGAGTATTTTGGGGTGCCACGCAAATAGTTCACTACTGTGACAGTGCACACTTCTTGCTTTGGTGGGGTACAATTCTGTATATTTTTTCTTTTCTTGTGAGGCTGACGGTGAGTCGCATATGTTTTTTGCATACTGTGGTTGCCCCTGTGTGTCACATACCGCCATTTTTGAGGTCATAGTACACTACAAGTTCCTTGCATATGCATTTTTTGGGTTGCGGGGTGCCACAGCGTACTGTGTGATGTTTTTCCTTGACACGTGGGCTACTGAGGGGTTGGGTACACATTTGGTTTTGTTTTGGGGGTGCATGTGCGTTACGCGACCCTTTTATTTTTCCCCAGGGGTTACATTGAGCCTTGCTGGAGCACAGTGGTACGTTTTACATCACGTACCCTGCCCCCTCACTCAAATTGTAGAGGACAATTGATAGCTGCACCTCCCATTGCACTAATCCAACAGTGCCATGACTGGGAGGTGGCCAAGGTGGCTGAGGTGGCCAAGGTTGCCAAGGTGTCTGAGGTGTCTGATGTGTCCGTGCCCATGCTGGGAGAGCTATGCAACCCACCCAGCAGGGTCAGGGAGATGCAGCAGTTGCTGACATCCCCAGCACCTGTGGTCCTGGGGCAGCATTGCCATCTGCTGTCGACACCGGCCAGGATCAGGAAGCTGCAGGGGCAGCTGCAGCACCCACCACCCAGGCTTAGGGTCACCCAGACAGGCCTGTAGTGTTCCTGGCACAGGCCCTGAGAGACCCATGGTGACATGTCCTTGTCCCTAAGGGCAAGAGACGTGCAGTGCAAGGTACTGGCACAAGCACCCGGGGGCCAGGAGCAGCATTGTCATATGCTGTACTCACCAGCCAGGTTCAAGAAGCCGCAGGGACAGCTGAAGCAACCACCACCCAGGCTCAGGGTCACCCAGCCAGGCCTGTAGTGATCCCGGCACAGACCCCGAGAGACCCAGGGCCACATGTCCTTGTCCCTAAGGGCAAGAGACGTGCAGTGCAAGGTACTGGAACCAGCGCCCAGGTACGTATAACTGCAATAGCCCAGTCCACCAGTACTCCAGCACCTACTGACCCAAGTGGTCCCAGACACTCAGGGTCTGCACGAGTTTGCAAGAAGCAGAAGCGTGCAGTAGCGGAACAGGCTCAAACCCAAGGCACAGCACAGGAGACCCACACATTGAGGAAGAGGAGCTTCTGTGATGAGGATCTCGACATCCTCATGGACTACGTGTTGCAACAAGAACAAGACATGCTTGTGCGCGCCGAGAGCTTAAATACTCCGGCTCAGTGTACGGCCCACTGGCAGCATGTCCCGGATCGAATAAATGCCTTGGGCCTTGAGAGGCCTTGAGAGGCGCACAATTATCACCTCTAACACTGAGCCACCTATGCCTCTACTCTGGTGACTGGAGGTGGGTCACCTCGACACCTCGAGAGGACGATGAACTCACTCCACATGAAGTGATCATTAGTGATATGATTGATGTGGAGCAGATCCATGGCATGGGAGACCTGCCAATTTATGAGGGAATGTCCGGTGAGTGGTCTTCTGGCAGTTCTGCCTACATTTACATGACTGTCATGTGTGAACCTTGTCATGGTGGACTGGTACGTGCTTGTTGTAATGCAGACTGCATACGGACGATGTGCTGCACACTGTGACAATCCTCATCACCACACATGCTCACTCCTTCCATGACATTCTCTGTGCAGCCTCTCTTGGCCCTCTTCCTGATCCAACATGTGATGGCAGATAGCCTGTGATGATCTTCACTCCACACTCACCTTCTCTCATCACATCACTGACATTTCTGAGAGGTCATCCTGCCAGCTGCACCTCCTCAGAGGTATTCTTCCTTTTATCTCCTTCCCCAGTAGCTCACTGTCTCCAGAGGACTGGTCATTCCTATGCTGGCCTAATGCAACAGACTCTACCAGGATGCTTGTACTTCTACTCTCTTCCCTCTTCAACTCACCCAGAATTGGACTGTGGGAATAGTCCGTTTGTCTTGGGGCCAGGTATCTCCCTAGGACTGTGATGATGGCACTGGCTCCCGGGCACCCCCGCCCTTAGGGGGAGTTTCGCCCTTGGGGGGTGTTTATTGTATCCCTAAAACCAACTAACAACACTTGACACCTGATTTCTACACTTGCCTTTCCACTGCCATCAGCCTGCATCTTTGACTTTCCTGGCTATGTAGTTATATTTTAATGTGAGCCCATTCTCATGTACTGCACTGCCCCCTCACACTTCCAACCCCAGGTCTCCCCTTATACATGCCTATTCATTTGCGTGATGTCAATCTGACCTGGACTCATGGAATCAGTGTGCCTGGCTTCACTCTATTCCACCACCCTTGCATCTTTGCACCTTGTGACACTTGTGTTTTTTTAAATTATGATGCCCATGTAATATCATGTCTCAAGCATTGTACTTGGCTCTGGGACAGTATTCATCAAGTTCCATCTCATGCTGTTTGACAGTTCAGGCATGGCTATGCTAGTGGCAGCTGTGCATTTGGTGACTCAGCTATGCCAGTCAGGTGCTTGTGTGTGAAGTAGGTGCTATGCATCATGCACTACATGTGTTGTTGTGCCCTTTAACGCACATCCATTGCTGCTTACATGATACCCTCCCCTTCCATTGACACTGTTTACATGCCAGAGTTTGTGACATGACTCACATGGCATGTTGATGTGTTGCATGACAACATTGTGATACCTATGTGTGTGAGCTATGCTATTTAAAAGTGTCTTCAGAAAGGAAAACCCCAGAAACGCTTTCACATAAAAACTTAACCAAGAACATCCGAGAAAACAGTCAAACCAGAGACATAACAACTGAAATAACCTTCCAACCATGTCTGATCACCGTAAATAGACCGCGAGCCATAACTTTAAAACTGAACATAATAATGCCACCAGAAACAATGGTGATCACCAAATCAGACGACAGCATACCCTAGAAGACATTATACACAACCAAGACGAATCAAGGATGAGCAACAACATTGACCGTCCAATCAGACTACAGTATGCATCAGAAGACAGCCTAAATCTCTCAGACTCTACAGAGCTGAGCAACATCTCATAACCATCAATCAACATATTAAACAGCTCGACCCTGTGCTCATGGAATACACGGGGAAACTCCCACTTGTTTAACGACCCATCAACCGAATTCGACTCACATCACATCATCTGTTTTCAAGAAACATGGCTCTCCAACACTCCATGCTGTGACGGCTTTCTAGCCTTCCTAAACCAAAGGAAGACCCTCATCAGGTCTACTAACGTTAATCAAGATTGACCCTACATGGTCAATACTGCACACAACAAACATCAACCCGTGGATACAAAATACAGTCATAAAAATAGTGACAAAGGAAGGTCTAGATTCCACTACAGCGACACCCAAACACGAAAGAAAAATTGCAATCATGAATCTGTACTGGAATCCAGTGGCAATCAACAATGAAGCGTTCTTGGACGGTGTCCTTCTAACAGTGGACAACCTCATTCTTAAACATACAAGAATTGATTTCATATTATGTGGCAACCTAAACCTACACCTATGGCAACAAGACGGACAACCAACTCCTAACGAAAAACTAACAATTTGTGCAAAAAAATGGATCAAAGAAACCAGCATCCGTAATCTACTATCCATTGATTATCCCAAAGACGAAACAGGCAAGGCTTTTTCCACCTGGTCCCGAGGCAAATCATCTGGCATAATTGATTACATCTATCTCTCCAAAGAGCTAAGAGCTGCAGTACAAACTACAAGCATAATTGCAACAACAAAGAGCGACCATAACCAACTTGTCGTACACGGACAAGACATGATGCGCCAACCTCGGCCTAATCGCCCTACTCTGCTAGAAGTCTGCACAGCTGGGAAAAAACATTACATAACCCAACAAGTAACAAGTTCACTGACAAGACAATTTATCCAAACTACCCTACCGGACGTCCAGAAATTAAATTATGGATGGTTACTTCAACCTTACTACAAACCAACCAAACAGCATACCGTACAGACTCACCAACATTCATACAGCAAGGAGTAAGTTGAAAGAAAAAGAGCACTGAGAAACACAGTGGGGCAATTGATGAAAAAAAAAGACACAGAATCTTTCGCCAAAATAAAAGCGGCCAAACAAACCTATAGAAACTGGATCAAAACGCACAACATGATGCTGTTACAAGAAGACGCAGAAGCAATCCTAGAAACTTACAAAACACACAACCTTCGAGACCTATGGAATCTTCTAAACAACAATTCAGCGCACCAGCAAAAACTGACAGGAAATGTGACTGAACATCGATGGATTGAGCATTACACAAAAATATATAAAGCCCGACCATCAGAAACTGGAAAAAATCCACAAAAACAGAACATAAAGTGGACAGTAAATTGCACCTATCAAGACATTTTCAAGATGATCCAAAAACCCAATATATCTCGTGCTCCAGGCCCTGACGGAACATCGAACGCAATGATAAAGAAAGATCCGCACTCATGGGCCAATCGCGTCATGCTCATTAACAAGCTTAATCAGATACCAACATCATGGAAAACTGCGACCATCGTTCCTATTCATAAACAAGGTCTGAGGGACGATCCGACAAATTTCCGCCCAATTGCGTTATTGGATCCGTTAGGAAAGCTGTTTGCATCGATTCTTCTGAAAAAACTTAATTGACACAAAACGCTTCGCAATAAAACAAACTGGCTTCACCCCAAATGTTGGGACAAACATCAACTTACTACTGCTAAATCTTATAAAACACTAAGCAATCCACAGCAAAACAAAAATCTATGCGGCTTTCATAGACCTCCACATGGCCTTCGACTGAATATCCCGGCAAAAACTCTGGAATAAACTTGAAAAATGGGAATGCCCCAACGACATACTAGGCCCAATCAAACAAATTTATTCAAACACCACCATTGCAATAAGACTTACAAGAGAAGGCCATACAACACCAAAAATAAAAGCCGAAAATGGTCTAAAACAAGGATGCCCTCTTGCGGCCACATTGTATAATCTCTTTACTGCAGACATCGAGACCCATCTACAGTCCGATGCACTTAACCCCCCAAAGATCAACTCAACTCCGGTAACAATCATGACATATGCGGACGACATCATTCTCCTGGACAAGACACCATCAGGTCTACAAAACAGCCTCAGCCAACTAAGCCTTTATATGAATCTTAACGAACTCACCATCAATACAAAAAAGACAAAAATCATGCAACTGACCAGACCAACCAATAACAACCAGAAACAACTGAAAATCGGCTCGAAGAAGTAACACCATTCAAATACTTGGGCATCCACATAAACCAATCCAAATCTGAAAAAGAGTGGACTCTGAAACTGGAACAACAGACTCAATCTCTAGCAAGACAAGGTTGTAGGATCCAGCGCAAATTCGGCAAATACTCTTTCAAACCAATTACCACATATTACAAGCAAAAGGTGATTCTGACAATAGTCTATGGAACAGAAGCCATGATACATGCAACGGACTATAGCTGGACAAAGCTAGAAGCCCTCTTTTGGCGTAAGATCTTACAGTTGCCACCTTCTTTTCCAATGCCTAGAATCAGACACGAAATAGCACTACAGTCCATCAGTTCAATTGTCTTATGGAAACAACTAGACCTATACCGCAAGCTCCTCACTGATGAGAAAACACGAGCGTTTCAAATCTTGAAGTTCCACGACGGAGCAATGAACAACACAATCCTCGCGAAGTGGAAAAGCAATCAGGATCAATTCATGCAAACAGAAGAAATCTTGCATGAAATGCTTACAATGCGACCTCAACATGCAAAAATAAAAATAATGGAAAACGACTGGAGAAAGACCCTTGAGGAAAAAACTAAATACTCCCTCAACCTACAATGTGACACAGACATTCGATCCATTAACGAATTACCAGCCTACCTGACCATCTTTCCTAATGCCAAAATCTGTGCAATATATCTGAAAGTCGAACGAGCACCATACCAACACGCTTCTATCTAGCCAAAACCAGACAAATCGCTCCAGCAGAACATTTTTGCTGCTTCTGTTCAGACACTCAAAAATCTGAAACACTGTTCCACCTACTAATGGAATGCAACGATCTCTCAGAACAAATATCTAGATTCAGCAGCTACTATAAGATCAGAGAGCAATTAATGGAGACAGAAGAAAGATGGATGGAGATCCTCAACGACAAATCGCAAAAACTGATCTTGACAATATGCCAATTCTTGGCAAACCTGTAATAAGTTAAAAACAAACATTGGAAACCTGGAGACAAATGAAAAGTTTAAAAATTAAACTATAGCATTTAAAAAAAAAAAGTGTCTTCATGTATTTTTCTGTCCATGTGCAGGTGATGAGGTACTGGATGCAGAGGAGGAGGTGGAGGAGGAACAGGAACAGGATCCTGAGCCCCAACCAGGCACCAGTGGAGGACGTGGTGTGGTAGCCCATGAAGATCCACTGGTGCTACAGGCCATCCTGGCTGTGACTCAGTCTGAGTCCACCTCTGAGGAACCCTATGGCTCTGGTGGTGAAACGGACATGGATTCCTCTGTGCTGTCACAGGTGAGTGCCTTAACTGTGGGTGTTGTTCTATCCCAAACATCAGTAGGGGGGAAGAGTCCTCACAGGGTCAGTCATTGTTGGAACATCCGTCTGTGGTGTTTCGGGTGCAGGGTCACGCTCCATAGTATTGGCTCCTGTTCCTGGGATAGATGATCAAGGGAGAGATGCAGTCCTGCAGGCTCAGACAGCGGCAGCACATCATAGGCCACGTTTCTTTGGGCCAAGCAGCCGTGTGGCCCACCAATGCAGTGTCCGTTTGCCAACAGGCCATACTTTGTGGGAGCAGTCCATGTATTCTGTTGCACAACAACAGGGGGCTTCATATGAGATGTTGGCTCAGGGCATGGATAGGGTGGCCAATTCCATTATCCCCCCAGAAAGACAGATGGTGCATCAGCAGCAGGCATTGCGGTCCACATGCCGCTCACACAGGCTCCACATGGAGGCCAGCAACAGGTGCCGACGGGCAGAACTGAGGCCTCTGCACGCAGCAATGGCTGCAGACGGTCGGTCCCAAAGGGCTGCCCTGAGAGCAGATGATAGGTCACTCTGAACTACACTGGCTGCACTCGAGGCAGTCCACAGTAGATGGTCAGAACAGCAGATGACAGATGACAGTTGACGCACACCATCTCTGTGGAACTGGGTGCAACCTGTGAGGTGTTGCATGCGTACATCCGTGCCATCATGTTGCAGATGCTAACATCTCAGTCCTGCATGCCTGCTGCCATGGAGGACCAGGCTAGGGCTATGCGTGGTAACCCTCTCTTACCACTAACACCTTCTAATGCTACACCAGAGGGCGGCAACAGCAGCGACTGCTCTCCCAATCCATGCTAGCCGTGCGGATCATGAACCCATGGAAGGATTTTAATTTATTTCCTCAACATTCCCACATGTGGGTGTTGAGGTGCACCCTGCCCCTTTACCCTCTTAGGTGCCCCTCCACCCCCTGCCAGTTCATCATGGGCGTTTTTGATTTTTATTGTTCATTGTTTTTTGTCTATTGTGCATTTTTGGGATAGTGTGTTGCTTTGTGTGGCATCCGAGGGCCTCCACTGTAGGTTCCAGTTGGACCCATACAGGCTTGTCACTTGTTGGTGCACTCCTTGTTTGTGCCTTACGGTCCAGACACATATGCCACTCCTGCTTCCGCTTTCCATGGGCTTGCAAGGAAGCAGCATGTTAGCTTGCCTGTCTCAATTGTTGTTAGCCTTCCTCCTGTATGCACTTTCCTGCCCCCTTTAGTTAGCAGGGACACACTACAAATAGAAGGGTGCCATGTGGTAGTTAGGACACATTAAGGCACTTGTGGTATTCTGATTGGTCACTGTCAGACTGATTCACTGTTGGGTCCTGTGTTTCTGGTATGTTATACCGGCTAATGGATGTTCATGTGTTAATTATTATTTTGATGTGAGAGTGAATTATTTCAGTACTAGTTCCGTTTATAGTTGAGCGCTTTGTGACAGTAGTGTTATGTGTTGGCCATTTATGTGTCACTTTTGACGTTGCTTGCCATGGCATGGTGTGGCAACCAGATGACAAGACGTTTGGGAGAGTTTAGGTGACATACCAACATTAAGTTGTGTACTTTGGCATCTTCCATGTGTGCCTTTGTGCACACCAGATTGAATTAGTTAAAATTCTAAGGGATGCACACAATGTAGCACTTCCAAGGACAGATCTTCAGGGTGGCAAGGTTCGGACAGATGATTATCCCTTTGTCATCTTCGTTTGGCACCTGGAATGGTCCAGGCCTGTGTGCACTCCACAGGAGTTGGATTTTAGGTGATAAATTGTGCCACAAGCTGGGTATGGGCAGCCTTGCCACGTGCCCTTTCCCATCCCATGCCCAGTGGCCGTGCATGTGGTTGGGGATTTAGGAGCGCCACTATGTCCACTGTTATGCCACGCCGTGTTGCAACGTTGTGCAGGACACATGTGCCACAATGATCCTACACACTACTGTTGGTGCATATAGTAACTCTCCACCAGAGTGGTCAAGGGTGCGGAAGCGTGACTTTAGCACTCCGAATGTGTGCTCCACTATGCCCTAGTTGCATTATGGGCTGCATTGTATCTTACCTGGGGTGGTGTGGTGGGGTTCCGTATTGGCATCATCATGTAGGTGCTCAGAGGGTAGGCACTGTCCCTTGTGGAGGTGAGATGGTTTGTCAGTGGTGTATTTTTGTCTGTGTTAGACATGCATGCATTTGCAGGGCCATTTGTACTCACCAATTATCCATGTGTTGCCATCCCTCCCAGCTTCCATTTAGAGGTAATGATTCCCTTGGTATCACATACAACCTGCACGTTGATGGAATGCCAGTGCTTGCGATTCCGATAGACCTAAGGCTACATGGGTGCAATCAATGGCACCAAGCACTTTAGGGAAGTGTGCCCCCCCTGTAAAAGTCCTGGACCACGGCCTGCCTTTCTGCAGGTGTTCTGGGCATGTAGATGTGCCTGCGGACTGCGGGGCGTGCAGTCATGATTGCCAACACCTGTTGTAGGCAGCATGACTGCGTGGCCTGAGAAATGCCCCGAACTATAGCAGTTGTCCGCTGAAATGACCCAGTGGCCAAAAAATGCAGTACATTGAGCACCTTTTCCAAGGGGCTGAGTGCTTGGGAGCACAGGGTGGGTGATGTGAGGTCATCTTCCCATTCCGTGACCAGGTCTAATATGATATGAGGTGGAAACCTATGCCTGCCATAGACCTGGTCATCAGGCATCCCAAAAAGGCTGGCCATGGGTAGAAAAATGTGTGCCCTGGCTATCCTCCTCCTCCTGTGGTGTCACAGGATCACTGCTACGAAAAATGGTGCATTCATCGTAGCTGAATGTGCACAGTTGTTTTTCAAGTGCACGTTTTATGCATTATTTTTCGTGCGCAGTGACGCTTACGCCACCTTTCGCATGGCGGGTGTGTTACCGTGTTGGCGTGTCTTTTTTCCTTGCACCAGTGAGCCCTGTTTGATTCCACGAATACGTGTTTTTAGCGCGTGTGTGGGTGGTGCAAGTATTTTACTGTGGTACCTCCCATTTAATGCATACATTTATGCTTGCTGTTCCCCGTTCCATGTGGTCCGCCCCCTTTTTAAGTGACTGTGCAAGATGGTAGGCCCCTTTACTGGGAGTCTCGCGCAAGGCATTTGTAGTGTCGCAGTGACGTGTTGGACGCATGCGGATTCCTCGCAAGTCTCCGGTAAGCCACGTGCATTGTGTTCCATGAATCGACAAATGGGCGCTTACATGCTTTTTCACGCGCAAGTCCCACTTTTTCAGCGCAATTAATTCCATGAATCAGACCCATTCTATATAGGCGCTATATAAATAATCTATCATATCATATTGAGTACCACAGCTTTGCAGCAGCTATGGAAAAGACCCAGCCCCCACAAGGGAACTGTGATGTTCCCTTGTGCCCCCACTTCTCGCACACAGGTGTTGCCTGTTTTGCTTGATTTTTCTACTCTGCTCCCCCACCTCCCCCACCTCCAGCCTACTTCTGAAGGAGTATGTCCTGCTAGTTTCTGGTTTCACCATCACTATCTTGTGGCCAATGATGGATTTGACTTTTATGGACTTCATTGATTGTCATGGTCATGAAGTCAGGGACACAGGCATGCAGGGGTCTCATGCACAGGGGACATGGGTGGACACTCTCCTGGCGCCTTTGGCGCCAGGCTCTTGAACAAAAGTAAACAAGAACATCCATTTAACACTATAACCTTTTATTATGGACATAGCACCTAAGATGCATTAACCTTGAACATTCCATCCATTAAGCAGGATGCATTAACCACAGTGGTGGCTGCAGCCACTTTGCAATCCAGACCTGCAGCATCCTCTTCCACGACGGCTACTCAGGTCCTGGGTAAGGATGACAAGCTGCTTGACTCCCTAGGGAAGAAAATCTTTGCCAACTCGGCCTTGCAGCTCAGGCAGGCCAATGCTGAGTTGATATTAGCGGCGGCTTGAAGACGGGCGACTGGCTCAGCGTTGTGGATCTTCAGGACGCATACATGCATATCCTGATTTGGAACCCACACAGGAGATATCTCTGCTTCTCTTTGGGAGAGAAGCACTTCCAGTTTCGAGTGCTTCCTTTTGGCCTCAGCTCGGCACCGCGTGTCTTTACGAAGATGATGGCAGTGATTGCGGCCTATCTTCGTCTCCAGGGTATCCATGTGTATCCGTATTTGGACGACTGGCTCTTACGCAGCCCTTGTCCGCTAGCAGCAGCGGGTAATCTCCAGTCGCTCCTGCAGCTCCTGTTCCATCTTGGGCTGTCGATGAACTGGCGGAAATCTTCCATGATGGACTCGCAGGACCTGATTTTCCTGGGTTTTCGCTGGAACACGATCGACTGCAGAGTGTACCTGACCGGGCACAGAATGGCGGATCTGTTAGCCACGTGTCAGATGTTTGTGCAGTCGGAGAGCATGTCGACCTGGTGGTTCCAGAGGCATCTGGGCCTCATAGCCTCGTGCGTGCTGGCTCTTCCTCTTGCTCGTCTCAAGATGAGATGGACCCTGATGGCTCTTCGGAGTTCCTGGAGTCAGGCTGTGGACCCGGATTCCAAGCGGATAATGATCCCAGATTCCATGAGAGTGGACCTGGACTGGTGGTCTCTCAGCAACCTGTCGGTGGGTGCAGGGTTTCAGGACCCAGCCCCCACAGTGACGATCACGACGGACTCCTCCCTGATGGGGTGGGTTGCGACGCTAGATCTTCTTCAGGTCTTGGACCTCTGGTTGCCTCAGGACAAGCTCCTGCACATAAATCATTTGGAGCTTCTGGCGATCTTTCTGGCGCTCAACGCGTTCAGACCACTCATTGCCAATAAAGTGGACCGCATGGTGTCAATGTATTACATCAACAAACAAGGGGGAACAAAGTCTCCCCCCCCTCGTGAACCTGTCTACACATATATGGGAGTGGGCCGTGCTTCATGTTGTCTGGCTGCTTGCAGTACACATCCCGGGCCAGCTGAATGTCACAGCGGATGCCCTCAGCCGGTGGACAGTGGTCAGCAACGAGTGGGAGCTGAAGGCGGAGGTCCTCTCATGGATTTTCTTGCGTTGGGGCACACCGGAGGTGGACCTCTTCGCTACGGCGGTAAACAAGAAGCTTCCTCAGTATGCCTCCAGAGGGGGGCTGGGAGCCTCCTCTCTGGGGGATGCTCTCGAGATTCCATGGCAAAAAATGAGAGCTTATGCCTTCCCGCCTCTGCCTCTAGTTCACCTGGCAATTTGGAAGTAAAAGAATTTGGTGAACTGTTCCCTTCTACTCATAGACCCGTGGTGGCCGGCCAGGTTTTGGTTCTCAGAGCTTCAACACCTGTCGGTGTATCCGCCGATCAGGTTACCAGTAACTCCCGATCTTCTTCACCAAGGGGAACAGCAGCTGTGGCACCCCTCCTCTCAATCGCTCAGCTTGGCGGCATGGTGCCTGAGTTCAAGTCTTTAGAGCATCTGAATTTGTCTACGGATAACATGCATATTATCCAGGCAGCCAGGAAACCCTCGACCAGATCTCAGTACAAGAGTAAATGGCTCAGGTTCTGTCATTGGTGTTTGGAGAAGAAGTTGGATCCAATGGTGGCACGATTGACACAGTGCTGTCCTTTGTGTCCTCCCTAGCAGGGGTTCATGTTCTGTCATGCAAGACTTATCTCTCAGCGGTTTCCGCTCATCTTTCTACAGACTAGTGTTCTTATTCCCTGACTAACCCAGTGGTGAAGAGGCATATTGCTGGCTTGACACGCCTCTACCCTCCGGTTCATAATCCGCACCCACCGTGGGACCTAAATGTGGTCCTGACGTCGCTGTGCCATAAACCCTTTGAATCAATGGCTACTGTGGACCTCAAGTACTTGTCCTGGAAAGTGTCCTTTTTGATCGCAGTTACGTCAGCAAAGAGAGTGAGTGAGCTCCAGGCATTGTCGGTGGAGCATCCTTTCTTGGTCTTTCACAAGGACAAGGTAGTCCTTCAGACAAACTCGGCCTTTCTGCCGAAGGTTGTGACCGAATTCCATCTGAATCAGTCGATTTCCCTACCAGTCTTTTTTCTGAACCCTGCCTCTGAGGCTGAGAGGGTTCTACACTGTCTTGATGTCCGAAGAGCTCTTAAGTTCTACCTGGACAGGACTTCCGAGCTTATGAGTTCTTCTTAACTTTTTGTGTCCATCAGTAACCCTCAGGGCAAGCAGGCGTCTAAGGCAACTATTTCTCGGTCGATCGCCGCCTGCATCACGGAGTCTTTCACCGTCCAAGGGCTGAAACCTCCTAAGGGTATTCATGCACACCTGGTGAAGGGGCAAGGCAGCCATGGTTGCTTTCCAGAAATATGTCGCCTGGGAGTCCATCGCTAGGGCAGCTACTTGGGCCTCCCCATCTTTCTGTAAGCATTATTGTCTCGACATGAGCTCAAGAGCTGACGCTCAGTTTGGTCAGGCTGTGCTGAAGAACCTGTTTCAGTGAGGGGTATTTCCATCCACCCGTAGTTCCTGTAAGGAGTGCTTGGTAATCTCCCATAATTATGGAGGAAAGGCGACGGGACGTAGGACTATTATCAGGTTACTCACCGTAGTGACCACCTTACTCCTAGTCCATAGTCCCCTTTCCTCCATACGCCCGCCCGCTGTCCCCTCTGTTATGCTAATCGGTCTTTGACCTGGCGATAGAAAAGGACTGATGGGCGATGCACGGGGCAGAGCCAAATTGGGCAGGGTTACAGCCGCGTGCCGGGCACCGCGCAAGAAAGAGAGGAAGGACACATTTTTGGAAACAATTTGGATGCTTTTTACAAAGTGCTCCGGTCCCGTCCCACAGGACGGAGAGATGTCCCCGTCCCACAGGACGGAGAGATGTCCCATAAGTATGGAGGAAAGGAGACTATGGACTAGGAGCAAGGTGGTCACTACGGTGAGTAACCTGATAATAATGTGCAAACATACTTTTATGGGATCATTATTTTGTGTGTTTTTATTAAAATACAGCATAATTGCTTTGGGTGTTAAATTGGTATCATTACCAGATGTAATCCTTATCAGGTTACCTTTATTAACTTCTGATTGATTCATTCTCTACCAATTCTTTCTCTATGATAATAAACCCCCTATAGAATGCCTCCTCATACCAGTACACATGCCCATCAGATGCTCTGCACTATTGCTTGGGTATCCTTCATCTTCATCAACGTCATGCACACGTTAACACACACACCCACACACACACGCACGCACGCACATACACACACACACACACACACACACACTTGCAACCTGCGCCTTTCACCTACCTTTGTGAAGGTGGTCCTTTGATAATCCTGTGTCTAAATCATCTGTAAATAAGATTTCTAAAAGCTAAGTGATGTTTTCTTATGATTGCATTGGGCCTCATTAGGAGTACGGCAGACTGACAGTACTGGCATGTTTCCGGACCGGCATCAGCTGGAGGTAACTCAGACACCCCACCGGCAAAAAAACAGCCAGTGTTACCGGCACCAGTGTTACCGTTGTTGGTAATGCCAGCAATCCCTCCAGGGAGTCCTGGAATGGGATTGACCTAATGTTACCAGCAAGTGTAATGTGCCGCTAATTCTGGCATGTCACGCACTGGTAACGATAGGTCTGTTTGACTGTATTCCACCGGATTTACAAACACGTAATGAGGGCCATTAAGTTAACATATGGTCATGATTTTACTTTGGTTAATAATGAGAATTCATCATACCTCTGTAAAACACCCAGCAATGGGACAACTACAGCTAGGAATGTGCCCGTTGTACACTGCTTCTTGGTGAAGCACTGTTCCTTGATTTAAAACCTATTTAAACAATATGAATTACATTGTAATCTCTATATTTGTTGGAAACATTTAAAGTGAAGATTTTTAAACACTTCAAGGGTACTTATCATATGGTGGTGAGTGAGTATTCTTCTCTTATAGTCTGGTTCCCTGTAGAAAATAGGGAACACTGATTATAGTGGCGGGAGTCTTTTAACAAGGATAATAAAAATATTGGAGACATGGCATTAGAGTGGAAACAGGTAAATAATAAGGGTACAAACCCTCTTTTCTGTTATTAGGGGGCCTGACCTATGAGGGACTAGTGAATTTGAAAAAAATGCTGGTGAGTCAAGGCTACCCCACCCTTTAACACAATAAGGTATGGATAGTGATCAACAGTGGGTCGAAAGTGTGAATCACTCCATCATTACCTTTGCTGCAGATGTAGCAAAACGTTCATGGACAACTTAGAGGCCAACTCAGTAAACAGTGAAAAAACACCTTCCACAACAAACTCAACTGCTAGCACCGTTATATCGACAGCGTTTTCTTGATTTGGAGAGGCTCGCTTGAACAACTTCACAAGTTCTTATCGTGGTTAAACACCCAGAACCTCTCAATAAAGTTCACCATGCTCCACAACCAGGCTTGCATTCCTTTCCTGGATCTAGAAATGTACAAGACAGAGCAGAACTCCACCACTTTGTATAGAAAGCCCTCAGACAAGAACACTCTACTGGTGTTTAACATCTTTCATCCATTGGCCCTAAAAGAAAATGTACCCTATGGGCAATTTCTCAGACTCTGCCGAAATTGTACTACACTATCAGATTTCGACAAAAAGGACCACAGTAATCGCCTGGCAGTACATGGCTACCCAACACAAGTAGTATGCAGGGCACGCAGGCAATACAGACAAAAGTGCCTCTCCAAACAGCCTCGAGAACAAAAAGTGGACAAAATTACATGCGTGACAACTTTCTCTACACTCAGCAACCACCTGAGAAGAATAATCCTCTGACATTGGGATATCTCTGGCTTCGCATTCAAGCGGAGCAAAAATCTAAAAGACCGCCTGGTGCATACTTAGGACGAACCACACACCAAAAGAAACTCTCAACTGAATCTTTCGAGTCTACCACCTGCAATCGACATTACAAGTGTGGTAAATGCTCTGTATGAGGACTCACCAAAGACGTCAAAGAGATTTATCTCTACAGCATTAAATGGAAATATAATTCTTTCACAAACTGCCACAGAAAGTGGACAATATACAGCATAAAATGCCCCTGCAGTCTACTCTACATTGGAAACTGTAAAAGAGAAAACAGGCAACGTTTTTGCAAACATAGATCATGTGGCCGACATGTCTATGGTGGCACACTTTAAGGCAAAAAACCACAAACATACAGACATCTTCTAGTTTGTCATCCAGACAGTAAAAAATGTACCCCGGGGGGTGACCACGACCTGTCACTCAGAAAAAGATAACAAGAATGGATCTATCACTTAGATTCAGTAAATATAGGACTGAATGTAGCAAAAGAATGAAACTTATTTTTTAACTAAGATCCTTCCCTAGCCTCTTTCCCCCACTACACGTAACCTTAGTCACGCTGTTCCACTCAGTGACCATCATTCCTGAGGTTTGTCCTCTCATTCTCTTTAGCTATCCTCCTATAAACAATAATGGCTCTGAGCTTTTACAATACATAAATACTAGGTAGCTGTCACACCGGCACTATCATCGCCCTCGCCTTTCAATTACAACTGATGTTTATTGATTGGTATTGCGTTGCATAGCTTTTAAGTCACTTATTCTCTGCAGCCATAACCCAATAACCAGTATTAACATAGCGGCAAAACATCACATGAATATCAAGTCTTCTGTCACACTGACAACACCTCATTAATTGCTTTGATCTAATTCTAGGGCTCTTTTATTGACCTCCACTGGCCATTAATGAATTCCACCATGGCAAATTGCTAATTGTGCAGAATCCCCCCCTTCTGCAGCCAAGCGCTTCCATTCCTTGCCACAGCCCAACATTCCTTGTTACCCAGCAACCTCCGCCACACAACCGCGCTGTTAATTAAGTTAGCTTCACAGCACAGCTCTCACTCCCTCGAGACACGCATGTGTGTAGCTGAAACAGTGCTTTTAAGAAACAAACACTCACTCAGATGTGACCCCACAGAAGGCAACCAAGTAAGTAGCCCGCCTTTATCGCTCTATTCTTTCTATGCACACATGCAACGCCATCAGTATACAGACATTACTTTCTGGCGCGGACTAGTAATCCTGTTGTTACAAGCTGTGACACATCAAGGCAATGTAGCGATTTGGCCGCAGCGGTGTACATTGCCTTGCAATGCCAGCCCGACCTCCAGCTACTCGAACCGAGCACGGCTTTTAAACATTGTACACACTCGATCCAGTTCATAAGCATTTACAGCCCCCGATATCTCCACTTAGTGACAGCAAATTTCCCCACTGTATATGGTTAGATATACAAGCGTTACACTCTAAATAAGCCACACCACAGCATGTTGCTTCACAACAGTCACCGGCCCCTCCTCCATATTAATCGAGCGTGGCCGTACAGTCTGTCACACGTCCGCACCATGACTATGGACCTCTGGTCCCTTTCAACTATACGGCACCTTTGTTCACTGGGCCCCATACTTCCCCTCATCCATGTTTTTGTCGCCATCATGCAATCAATTGAACATGGCATAATATACTATAACACAACATAAGGCGCCTCTTCCCTTTCAGAGGACCAACTGTACACTGAGCCAGCGTGCACAGTGGGAAGAGTGTGAGAACTGCATGGCTACAAAAAACGTGCTGTCCTTGCCTGTGTAACCAACTAGTCAGGTAAATTATAGTTTTCCATACCACATAGACAAAATTACATTATTTATTAGTGGAGTAACGAGGAACTCATTGTCCTCTCTCACTACCCTCTACTGCATTGGTCAGAGAGAAACCAAGGAGCTCCACTGTACTTATGACAGTTCCATATCAAATAAGCCAAGACACAAAGAAGCAATAATATGTGGGCATAATAGGTTGGTAGTGTTCCACACAGCCTTCAGAACATATTGTTACACTCTCTCTTGATTAGGCCTCATTTAAAGATACAACTCATCCCAACACCATTGTAACCACCTCCCAAGGAGTTTAGAATAACATTACATTCCATTAAGCACATCAGTCCCGAAGAAAGCGCAGAGGATAGCTTACACATTCATACTGAAAGCATATTCAGATATCCCCGTGCTGGAAACACAAAACCTGTCTCCTATGAAGTGTGCTGATAATGAGCACAGCATAAGTAACTTTAAATACTAACCCCACTACATCTCAGTTATTTCTGCTTTACTTTGTGCAACTGATACTGAACTCACCAGCAATGCTGTTATACAGAATGTATGTGTTGTTTTAATATTGGTGTATTGTTGAATTGTGAATAAACGTAGCTTTATCAGTTTTTGACCAATACCTGATCACTAAGGATGGAGTAATTCTTACTTTCGTCCCACCGTTGATCGCTATCCATACCTTATTGTGTTAAAGGGTGGGGTAGACATTAGAGTGGAAAAGAAAGATATAAACACAAAACAAAATGTGTTTGTATACTACAAAGGGTGTGGGACAGTGGCTAACTAATGGTAGACAATTGCAATGGTGGCGACATTACATTGCAACTCATTCTCTGCTACGATTGACAGAGATAGCAAGTTGAGAATCAAGAGTGGCGGGGAAACTGGTTGGGAGGCACAGAGGCTGACACAAGACCTGGTTTCAGTAGTAGAAGAGTGTTTAGTCTGATCAATAAAGCAGCAAAGGAATGGCAACATTATGTATTTTCCATAAACCATAAAGAAAGTCTCTTACAACAGCTCAACCAGAGGGCCCATCCAGCCAAGCTTGAGTTGTATTGACAATCCTGATCTTTGTTTTGAATTTGCCAGTTTGTGGGTTTCAAGAACTATTGTTCATTGAGTCGGATGATAGGCCTTCTACATCCAGTCCATTCCAGGCTTGGACAAGTTGGCAGGTCTCCTCCAGCAGGACAAGCGACTGAGTGAGTCTTACTATGACCCACTCTCCCACACTCTTGGGATGGGCATGAAATACTCTTTTTCAGTTGAGCACCTCCCTGCTCACAGCCCTGGTACCCGAGATATCTCCTCATAAACTACCTCTAGCGGAAGCACATTGAAACCTGTAGAGATTGAACTGCCTCACACCGCCTCACAGTTTCTCTATGTTCTGTCATATTCCAGTCTGGTCCACTGGAGCCCCCCTGTTCTCTCTCTTTCGAAGGAGTACCTATTCTCACAACTTTTCTACTGAGAGAGAGGCCTGAAGGGGGTTATTCAGGTGCAGCGAGGGCTGCAACCGTGCCCCAACACCTCCGGAGAGACCATGTGCACATAACAGAATGCAAAGCCTCTAATACTCTCTGCCTGGGTGTTATGGAAACTTAAGAAACAGATCAGTTAGCCCTCTTACTAGGGGAATTACGGGCTGAAGTACATGCTTCAAGACAGGAAACCAATCATTATGGAGGGATCTTATTGTAACTCACGAAAGAACTGACAAATTGGCAAGAAAAATGCTACAAGCACAAGCAGGACAGGTTCCACTGCCTGGAGTGACCCATTCTTCTCATTCTTCCACACCACAACAATCAACACGGGTTCAGGTGGTTCTTCCAGGAGCAGTGCCTCTCGCCCCTCCCGAACACTTCATCGGTGACCCAAACAAGTTTGCTGTATTTATGTACCAATTTCGCCTTCATTTCTTGTGCAGAACACACACACACACACACACACACACACACACACACACACACACACACACACATGCACAGACAAACACACACACACACAAACACACACACACACACACACACACACACATGCACAGACAAACATACAGCCAGGCATGCAGACACACACACACACACACACACACACAAACACATGCACAGACAAACATACAGCCAGGCATGCAGACACACCAGCAATCGCATATACAACAGACCCATGGGCAGACATTGGTTCACAAGCACATTTCTAACTCACACCCACGCATCCTCACACTTAAACCCATGCACCTGTTGATTAGCACAAGTCACATGCCACACACGCATCACCTCACATAAAAACATGGTCAATCTTCACAATCACTTTTCATACATATATGCACATATCATCAAACATTTAAGCATGCGCACATTCCTGGCCACGAGATTCGGCTGGCAGAATGGAATGGGAGGAGAAGTGCGGGAAGGAGGGGTGTGTGGTTGTATGGGGACCAAAGCAGCCACTTACATTGGGGTTCCAATTATTGTATTTGAAAACTTGTAAATAAAGTAATACAATAATAAATTAAAAAAGCAGAAACATACCCACAGAAGCGTCTTTGTAATAGGCAGCTCTCACTGAAAGTTAGCTCCCTTAACAACAAGTTAGATGCCATTGACAAGATCATGACATGCTCTTTTGTCAGTAGAGATGAGACTGTAAACATGATCTTTACACTGGAGGAAGAGCATTGCAATGAAATCCAAGAACCTAAAACATCTGCCCCTCAAAACTTGCACCAGAAATTTACACTCCCCTAAATATGGTCCTTTTATAAGAAAATATGTTCTGATGGGAAGGGAAGCTTAGCAAAGAAGATGAGCTCACGTGCCTTGGATAGTCCTTGTAGTCATTGCTTCAGGAGTGAGCCAGGATAAGCCCTTCCATTGTGCCTTAAGTCCATCATCATTCTCAGAGGCACCTGCTGCACCAAATCAAGTCACTAGAATATTCTCGAAGAGTCTAGACTCACAGTAACCGTGCGCGCACCTGAACAGTTTGTCGATTTCATCCTTTGTACAGTGGTGTATTGACAAGTCCCAGCTGCAGTGTCAGCAGCTCATAGTGGTGGTGATGAAATATAAGAAACAAATTAAGCTCTGAACCTGGGTGGGCACTGCAAGGGTGGTAAGGGGTTGGGTGCAGGTTGGGTGAGGCATGAGGGGGTCTTAGCGAAGGATGTGTTTTTCCAACAAAATATGGGGTGTGGTGTCAGACAAGATAGAGTGTGCATATGGTGAGGCATGGCTGTAGTGGATGTAATGCACCTGCAGGCTTGGGGGAGTGGGGCCAAGTCAGGTGAGGTGTGGGTGGTGAGGCAGGGCCATAGGGGAGGTTATGTAGTAGGGTTCTTGGGAAAGGCTGTATGGAAGGTTGGGGCAAAGTCGGGTGAGGCGTGGGGGTGACGCAGGGCCATCGGAGAGGTTATGTAGTAGGGGTCTTGTGAAAGGCTGTACGGAAGGTTGCGGCAAATTCGGGTGAGGCGTGGGGGGTGAGGCATGGCCATAGGGGAGGTTATGTAGTTGTCCTACATCTGTCCTAAATCCTGTCACTCTATAAAATTGTTTTACTTCCACCCCATAGATCATTGATGGATAACTTGATAAGTGAACATAATGGAGCAGAGCAATGCCTATTTAACCAATCCTTTACCTTAAAAAATACATCATGGATAGAAGATTGGTATACAACCATAGAAGTGTGCTCACAATGCAAAAATGCAATCTTTTTAGATATAGCACCTGTTTATAAAAACACCCACTTGCAACTCAGAAATACTTAATTAAAATCCCTTGTTATTGGTAATGTTAAAGGATCTTTGTACCGTGCACTATCACCACCAGAGTGAAAGGGGGTGGGGTGAGTTAGTAGGACCAAGCAGGAAAATTACAAGAGAGTTATGATGTGCTGTTTGGGGCCTCAGTTCGGTTAGCACCATTCGCTGATTTTAGGCATGCTTTTCGGTTGGTTGCCGTTGTGTTCTGTTGTGCAGAGCTATCTGTGTTTTGTGGTTTGTTTAGTTGTTGCGGTGTAGTGAAGTTTGTGCGGTTCGCTGTGCTTTTGGGTGTGGATGTGTTTGATAAGAGTTTAAGAGGTGTATGCAGAAGCATGATATTGTTAGTGGGTTAGTTAGTGGCCTCTCTAGCTACATGTGGTATATGCTAAATTCCAAATTCCTTCTAGATGTGACACTGAATATTTCCACATTTGTATATAAATGAGGCATTGGCTATATTCACAATACTTTCTGGATGTTACGCAAGCTGGTATTTACTATTATATCTAAATGTTGCACTGCTTAATATTCATAGTCCTATCTAGATGTGATGTGATGTGATGTGAACTTATATTCAGAGTTATATCTAAATGGGGCATTGCCTAATATTCATAATCCTCTATAGATATGACACAAGCTAATATTCAACAGTTATATCCAAATGTGGCACAGGCTAACATTCACAATCCTGTCTAGAAATGGTGCAAGCTAATCTCATTTGGATGGTGGGCTAGCTTATAAGGTGGGGTTGGTTGGAGGATGGTTGTCTTGTGAATATGAGAAAGAAGTTGGATAGTGTGGCTCCATGATTGCGTTGGGTTGGGTTTACCCATGGTTCATGTAGTCATGTCTGTCAGAGGGGATGCTTGGCAGTGGGTAGTGAGTAAGGTTGGTAGTTGTGCCTGTTTGTGTCAACCTTGTTAGCTGTTGTTCTGTCCTGATTGGGTTGTTGCTGGTGGTCATTTATTGCCTCCATTGGATCTCCTGTTCTTGTAGGCGTTCCCCTCTCTGTCGGTTCTGGGTGTTCGCTGTGGTGTCATGGGTTCTGTCAAATGGTTCTCCTTGTATTTCTGGTTTTTATTATTTCAGTTGTTTCCATCTGGTTCTGAGGTGTTGAAGAGCCAGGTTTTTAGTAGCTTTTTAAAAAATTCTAGGTGGTCTTTTGTGTTTTTTATTTCTTTTGGGAGGATGCTTCAGGTTTTAGCCTCAGGTGGGAGTTTTTCCTGGCATATGGCTTTGGTTCCAAGTGAATTTCATTGCTTTATTTAAGGAGTCCCGTCGGCTTGTAGATAGTTATTTTTTTTTTGTAGAAATTCTGCTCCCTGGGCGCTGATTGCCATGTGTATTTTGCGCATGGTTTTGAACATGATGCGTTGTTTGATTGGAAGCCAATGTAGCATTTTTAGCACTGGTGTGATGTGATCACTTCTGGATAGTTTGAGGAGGAGTCACGCCGCAGTGTTTTGGATGCTTTGTAGTTTCTTCAGTAGGTGTTCCGCATTCACAGGTAGAGGCTGTTGGCTTAGTCGATTCTTGATGAGAGTGATGATAGTCAGTGTTTTGTGGATGAAGGACAGGAATGGCAGGATTCTTTTTGTTGAGTGAAGGAGGAAGAAGCAATTTTGAATTTTTGTGTTTACTATTCGGTCCAATGTAAGTGCGTTGTCCATTAGGACTCCCAGGTTTTTGACTACGTTTGATGGTGTGGGCACAGTTCCCAATTCTATTGGCCAAGGTATGTAGGTGTTCTCTTGATTTTTGGATTAATCATGATTTCTGTGTTTACGGGGGATGATTTTTAGGTTGTTGGTGTTCATCCAGTCATAGATTTCTTTGAGGCATTCTCCGAGAGTTGAGTGCTCTGCTTGTGCATCTTAGAATTTGTAGATGATTTGAGTGTCGTCTGTTAGGTAGAATTCTCAAAATTTGGTAATTTCCCTTACCTTTTGAGACCACCAGCAACTTTGCTGGATTTATGGGATTTGATTTTTTTACCTGGGCCTTTTTTTCCACTCTTCCATGTATTTTGTGTGTGTTTTACTTTTGTGCTCTTTGGTTATGGAGTTCTAAAACAACTCCATAGGCATCATCTTTTTTTCTGTGTGTCACACAGCACCTTCAGTGCAGTGGCATAGTGGTGTCTTTCAGACTCCCCAAGGTTTAAATACCTTCTCTGGGACTGACTACCATCTCCCAGCGCATGTAAAGTTAAATTGGCTTTAGTAGTCTTTTTAAATGTACTAACCCAACACACACTATCTTCCTATAGAGTGCTGAAGGGGTTGCCTGGCTTGTCATGATGCCTTCCCCCAGGCATCCGGACCAAGCCCATCAGCCCCGGGAGCAGGCATCCAGGTGCTTAATAAAAGCCCAGCAGCCCCGGCTAGGGGCTGTCTGGGTACGGTCCTGGCACCATTGGCGCCAGGATCATAGAGGAAATCAGTCCTGGCGCTATAGGCGCCAGGCTCATGTACATTACTTACCTCATGGAGACCATGCTGCAATGAAGTCAAGCCAACGTGAGGCTTGAATGGGACTACTTTACTTCAGGGACTATTTTTTTACTCGGGTGTGGTTCTGGGGGAACTTTTTACCTGGGACTACTTTGAAGGCTATTTAAACCACGCCCGAACAGCAGCTCATGCTTCGCGTTATTCTGCATCCAGCAGCGTAACACTCACCGTGTCTGCAGTCAGCATCCAGTCTTCTGCCACGCCCGCCTCGAATCCAGAGCTCCTAGAAAAAGAGGAAAGAAGAAGGGAAGGTTAGAACACGGACATTATTTTAATTCCTTACCTGATTCCGGATCCGTCACGTCTTCAAACTTGGAAAGGACATTATTTCTGCACGCGTCGCATCGCCAGCTGCAGCGCCGCGCCGTACTCACCAGTCCTCACAGCATTTTCCGATTCGGCGCTGCCTCCATCATTTTCTTCGCTGAACTCCAGCATCTAGGGGACAAAAGAAATAGAAGGTGAGCCGAGAGAGCCAACAAATACAATCTCTTTTTTACCACCATAGACTTACCTGATTTACCATCGGAGGAATTATTGTTTAACATCCCGCAACTTCTTAAGCCGCACCTGTAAGGAGAGAGAAAACAACAAGTTGAATACACGCATCTATTACCAGACAGTGTTGGTTAATACATACTCTTACCTGAACGCCATCAGCTGCCACAAGACAATCTTCTCTTGGACCCAGCTGCAACACAAGAAGGGAATGGGACAAGAGTGAACGTCGGACATATTGAACTCTTTGGACTTTATACTTACGGGTTCTTGCCAGGAACCTCAGAGTCAGTATTCATCCGGAACTCTTCCAACGCCTTCGAACCAGTGAAGTAACTAGTATCTACGCGCCGCAGCATTCTGCGCAGGTTGGAGAGCTCATCATTCAAAAACATAAGGTGAGATTACTGAAAGGGAATATCAGAGGTGATTAGTGGGGAGAACAGTGGGGTGCCATTACTAGAATCCACGGGTGACTAAATCCCTTTCTCCACTTGCAGGAGAATACTTCTACGGGTCAAGCAGACGAGATTAGGCAGGCCAGTCCAGTCTGTCATCTCTGCACTATGCTTCACGTTGGAGGAGACCACAGCTGTCTGGGTCTGATCGACGCCCCTGTGGGAGCCAAGTGAGCGTAACAAGCTTCCCCTGAGTCAAAACACTCATGTAACAGTAAAATGTTACCTTTTCCTACTTTAAATGGCTGGTAGCAGTGGTTTAGATCATCTACCGTGATTTTAACGACCGCTCACAACGGTAGCAAAAAATCGGGTCAGCCATGTTTTTCAATATGGCGCCCCAGACCTATCTGTAAAAGCAGACTCTGGTCATCTTTTTTTGCCATTTCTTTTAGGAAAAGTCCTTCTTGTGTTTGTCTCTGCACACCAAACCAGGTTTGGTCCCTTTGTTCTTTGGCCTTTGGCGGACTTCAGGGCTGAAGTCCTCCTCTGGCGTCTGAGTGTCTGTGGTGGACAGGATGTGAGAGAGGTGCCCAAAACTCCCTGTGCTTAGTCTCCTAGGAGACTTGAATGCACTCTGGCATGATTGGCTGGCTGTCTGTCCTGCAAGGACAGCCACCCTGCTGTGTGAGCGACAGCCAGGCTGGAATGAATGGGGGAAAACTGTTTAAAAGCAGATCTCTGGGACTTGGAAAGCAGAGTCGACCACTGGAATGAAAGAACTGAAGACGAGTTGAAGGAAGAGGACTCCTGGACGACTGTGAAGCCCTGCTACAGGTCCGAATTGCCTGAAAACTCCAATCGACAGAGAAGCCCTGTTGTGAATGACCCATACACGTTATAATATATTAAATGGGATTAATCGTAGAGGCCCCGGAGCAAACATCCAGGGAAATCAAATCATACACAATGGTTCTGGAATCAACACATTACAGAACTACAACAACATTAGATTCCACACACAATGCGGTGATGACGCCTAGTGTGTGTGACTCTACATAACAAGCCCTTCAAGGTTAACTTCTTCCCTTGAGTTTGGTGGGAACAACCAACTTGTAAGCCACCTGGACACCGTCCCCATCTGGTCGAATTTTCATCAGAGTGCTGTTGAAAACCGGATAGCCAGAGGGAAGGAAACCAGCTCATGAATTTTAAGGCACTCACACCTTAAACCAATGTCTTGCTTCAGCTTTTGTCCTCATCCCTGGGCAGTGCAGGAACATCCCAATGTCCTCCTTCTTGTCCCCATGACTGAAGCTCAGGAACAGCGAGATCTGCTTGAACTGCCAGGAACAACTGCCTCAGCTACAGCTTTCTTCATTAACAAGGTACTGTGCAAACGTAGTCCGGAACTATTTTCGGCTATCGAGAATATGTGTGAAACTATCCTCAACTTTGAAGGCTTTTCCTTCAATAAACATTTGTCAAACATTTTGCATAGCCAAATTCTTCTAAACTCTGTGGTAAAGACTTAACCGTTATCTACCAGAACTGTGCTATCCTATACAAAGACTCTGAACCATTGACTTTGGCCCAGGCCTATGAGAATAATTGCTAGCTGTATTTTGAATGAATGAATGTTTTTGGGCTTTCTATTCTTATAACCTTGTCTTGTTATCCCTTTAATAAATATCTGAAGTGCCATTTTGCTCCCACTTCATAGGAGCTAAACGTGTTAATGTACTTACCGGTTGGATTTTTGTGGTGTATTAGTGTGTGATATTGAGCTGCTTGTACTAGTGTAATGGTTTCTAACTGATTGAGTAAATTAATGTATATTCTTTTACCAAGAAACCTTGAGTGTTTGTTTGAATCACTGTATTAGTTGGTCCTTTGTGTAACGTGTTCTACTGCTCACTTAAACTTTTGTGATAAGTCTGGCTGCTCAGCCATCACTACCACTTTACTGTGTAGTGCGGGCTTGTAGCAAAGGTGAAATTGTGCTAACACTTGTAGTCTTAATTGCCTGTAGTGTTCCCAAAGGGTACTGCAGGTGATTCTGCCTAACATCGTCTGTGTAGTTGTAGCAAGTAAGATTGTATTTTTTGAAGATCTTGATTAGCAGAGTCTGGCAGATGTTAAAGTACAGTGGTGATAGTGAAGATCCTTGTGGAGCTCCGCAGTCATTAACTCACTGAGCAGATTTGAAGGACTGTATCCAGACAGTTTTGTTTGCTAGGAATGATTTTATTTGGAGTACTGCTAAGTCAGTTATACCTATCTCTTCTAGTCTCCTGATGAGGGTGTCATGGCTTACTGTGTTGAATGCTGCCTAGAGGTCCAGCAGAATTAGGGCAGAGGTTGTGTTAGAATCTACGTTTGTCTTTAGGTCTTCCCAGATGGAGTGTTGATTGTGTTCCTCTTGCGGATCTGATCCCGGCTTGTGCTTGGTACAGCAGTTGGTGTTTTTCTATGTGCTCTTGGGTTAGTTTGTATACGTAGGTTTCTAGGAGTTTTGCCAGGTAGTGGATGTTTGAAATAGGTCTGTAGTTGGAGAGGTCTTCTAAGTCGCCACATGTGTTCTTAAGTAGTGGTTTGATATACACTGATTTGAAGGATTGTGGTGCGGTCCCTGTCACGAGCAACAGATTCAAGAGATTTCTGTAATATTCTGATGGTGTTCCTTGTGTGAGCATTGATTTGTAGATGTCTGGGGGCACGGATCCAAGGGCGAGCCTGCTTTCTTGCTATGTTTTACCAGCTTGACGAATGTCTTCAGTGACATTTGTAGGACGTTTTGGATTTTGTGCTCTGGCTCCTCGTTGGATCCGATTGGTTGTGTATTAGGATTGGTTGGTCTGTTTTGTATGATTTGTCTGACATTGTTGATTTTATTTTTGAAATGTTCTGCTAGGTTGTTGCATAGCTTCTGAGAAGGTATTGGAGTGTTGTCACAACCTGGTGGGTTTCTCATTTCGTTAATAATGTTGAACATTTGTTTTTGTGTGTTGGTTGCTTTGGTGATTCTGTCACCATAATGCCATTTCTTTCTTATCTTGGTTACATTCTTTCATCTTTCATCTATTCTAGTTCAAGCTTCTTGTTATTCTTCATGATGCTTATTAGTGGGGTAAACCATTTTGACAATGCTCTTTTTCTTGATGGGGTAAACAGTTTTTTCTGGGTGATGTTTTAAATTGTGTCAACAATCCATTTATGTAGTAGGCCTGTTTTTCCATCTAGGTCAGCCTTCTCCAGTTCAGTCGCGGATGTTTTTGTCAGCTGCAGTTGTTAGGTTGCTTTTAATGACGGTTTTCTAGTTTCTTTTTGTGGTGGTTGGAAGTTTGAGGGGCTGGTTTGTAGCTTTAGTTGCTAGCGTGATCACATACGGGATGATGAGATGGTTGCTCCAAAGTATCAGTATTGGCGGTGCAGTGGTGATTATTTCTTTTGTTGGCAAACATTGTGTCAAGTGTGTTCCCTGTCGATTTTGTTGCTCCTATGTCCAGTTGTTGTAGTTTCATGGTTGTTAGTTTCCCGATTAGTGAGCTTTGTGAGTTGGCCTAGTTTTCTTCAAACCATATGTTGAGTCCCCAGGATAATCAGATGCTCATGTTGTATGGCTATGTTGGTAATGGCTTCTACGAAGTAGTCGACGAAGTTTGCATCATATGTCGGTAGTCTGTAAATCAGTCTGAATTTAATGTTTGTTTTTAGATTCGCTGATAAGTGTACGACCATAGATTCACAGTTCTCGATGTTCGTCTTTTTTTATTTTCTGGTGTTCTTTGAATGCTATTGCGAGCCTCCTCCTTTTTTTACTTTCCTGTTTAACTGTAGGCATTTGAAGTTGATGCGTAGGCAGATTTGGAATATGATTTTGTAGTTGTCGTCCAGTCATGTTTCTGTGATGAATAGGATGTCAATATCAGTTTTTTGTTGTGGTGGTTTGGGAGTTTGAGGGGCTGGTTGGTAGCTTTAGTTGCTAGCGTGACCACAAATGGTATGATGAAACCGTAGAAGAGTGCTCAAAATGCAGTCTTTTTAGATATAGCATTTGTTTAGAGAAAAGCCTAGTTGCAACTTAGAAATACTTAAATAGATGACAGCTTATTAATGTAGATTTAATATTCCTCCCACCAATGAAATCTTGGGAATCAGGCAACATCGCCCTAGATCGAAGAGATACTGTAGATTCTGTAAGAATAAGACCAAGATTGAATTTTTAACACATCTCTTGGTTGAGTGCTGTTTTAAAACCTCATCATGGCCGGCATGCTTTACACATCTTATAAATATTTTTCATCACCTAACAGGTGTCAAATCCTGGAACACGATTTTAAAAAGAAATAACATTTCCCTAATCTTAGCTGTGTCAAGATTCTTTTTATTGCTATTTCCTACTACTTTTTAAAAGCTATAAACGTCAAGATACTTGCTATTACTACAGTAATTTTGGAGTGCTTTTAACAATGTAATGAATGTCTTAAACGCTGTCAAATTTGATCAAATTGTTATGTATTGATATCATGCAAAGGCCGTGCAATGTCATGAATATTTTGCATACTTGTCACATTTCTGCTCTTTTCTTCTACTCAATTTGCACAAATCCTGTACAATGCAATCTATCATGTTATTCTTGTGAGAAGGTTTCCTCCAAGCCATAGCACAATAAATAAATATGTTTATGAGTATTTAACATTGTGGTGACTGCCCAGGAGACCACCGTTGTTCCAAATGACTTAAATTATTTAAATACAATTTGAGTGTGTTTAAAAAAAAATACTTCTGGTTCCTTTCCCATAATTGTTAGTCATGTCACCTTAATGAGAGACAATAAATTAAATGTAAAGAAAAGGTGTACATGTAAAACATAGACACAGCTATCTTTACAGTGTTAAATAGAAGTCTTGAGAGTTGTGTTCTGACATTCCTCCCAAATAACATAAGGGCTGGTGCATTTAAGCTTCCTCAGTCATTTTCCTGGTATTCCACTCCAAGAAGGATCCAAGGTAGAAACCACCCAGGCACCATCTAAATATCATTAAAGCACCAGTCATAACTGGATTTGGCTATGCAGCCTTGGCCTCTAAGGCAGGCATAGTCCATTATCAAATATAACAACCGCCATATCCCACCCACTGTCACAGGACACCATTTTAGGGTGTTAAACGCTTTGCACAATTGTTCCATGTAGGACTGTGTGCCTTTTCCTCCTTGTTTCGTTAAGGCACTCTCTGTCACGCCTCTTGATAGTGACAGGTTAAAAACAGCCTTATATTAGCTTTGCAGCTCCCTTAATAGTACAGCTCTCTTAGTAGTACAGCTCACTGTACAGCTCCCTTTACAGCTCCCTTAGTAGTACAGCTCCCTTTACAGCTTCCTTAGTAGTACAGCTCCCTTTACAGCTCCTTTAGTAGTACAGCTCCCTTTACAGTTTGTTATGATTCCTGCCCCTCATGTCCCCAGCCCTCCAAGATGTCAGGCTGGAGCCAGGCCACGATCACCTACATGGCCCTCAAGGGCCTCTCCATCCATCCAAAGACCCACTTGGAGTCAGACTTGGCGCTTGTGGCACCAGACTCACTCACTCCCATAGGATAACATTGGGGATTGGACTTGTAGTGCATTGATGGGGACAAGATGGATGCCCCCACATATTTCGGTTCCCAGAACTGCATGTGCAGTCTAGTCTTTTGGGTGTGGTTCAGCCCAGAGACACCTGGGATACCCAGAGACTAGTTAAGCCACGGGCAGGCTGAGAAACAAGCTTTGTGTTTTCTGCATCTGCAGCGTGACACTGACCGTGTTTGGATCGGTCTCCAGTAGGCCTACGTCTTTCTTCTGCGCTCAGCTCCTGCAAGAACAAGAACACTGTCAGGAAAAGCCTTACCTTGCGGCGCTTCTGCCCATCATTCATCGCTTCTTCTGTTCTGCGGGCATCTTCGGCGGAGTCATTCCCATCCCGGCACGCAGTTTCTTAAGGAAAAGGGAAAAGAACAGAAAAAAGGCATTAATAAGCATTCAGCAAATCTTTGCTTATTTTTAAAGACTTCAAACGCTTACATGAATCCTAGCCGCTCTGGGGGAACTCTGTCTCCGGAACTTCTCATCCATCTGCAAGAGGGAAAAGACACTCCAGGTTAGCGTTGAAACATCTTGAGGCACTGCATACCGCGCTTACTCACCGCATTTCTTCTTCATAACCGGCATCCACGCTGAAAACGTTGCGGCACCTAAAAGACACAGAAAAAGAACTCAGTTCAATACAAATACGAAAGGGTCCCATGGCACATCGCGTTCTCACTCACCTTCAGCGCTACTCATCTCAGCAGCAAGTCGCCATCCCCGGACGCCGGCCATCATCTAAGGAAGGAAAGGACTCATTATACTTACCTGTCGGACTCTTGCCAGTGAAGTAACTAGGCAGCAACGAGCCTGCATCAATCAACGCCCCCTGCACTGAAAGCAGGACGGAGAGCACACTTTCCAAGAAAACAAGGCCCAGTCTCCAGCCGAGTAGACTCCAGGGAAGGGTTTGAGGTCGTAAGAGGTCAGAACAGGCTGAGTGACGTCCCCGTGGATACCAGGTGAGCGTTACAGAACACAAAGCCTCACATCAAAATCCACCTGGGCAACATGGAAACGTCCGAAACCGACCAGTTAGCCCACATGTTGGGGCAGCTATGTTCCAAAGTACATGCAGCCAGGCAGCGCGTCAACACCCTGAGGAGAGAGCTGATAGTAACCAAAGAATGTACTGATGATTTAAGCCAGCAACTTCTCCAGTCACAAGCAGGTCATGCACCATTGCCGGGAAGCGTGCCCTTGATGCCCGCACCATCAGCCAATCCCATTCAGATAACCCGTCCTAGCGCTGGTACGGTTTACGGGGGATCCCAAGAGGTTTGCAATGTTCATGAACCAGTGCCGCCTGCACTTCCTTTGTAGACCAGGGGCCTTTCCGAATGACCAAACACGGGTCGCTTTTGTGCTATCCTACCTGAGTGGTAGCGCCGCGGACTGGTCTGTACCCTTTGTGGCCCAAGACGATCCTTTGCTGCATGACTTCAGGGGCTTTCAGCAGGAGATGGAATGGTTCACCCGTCGTACTCATGGGCAGGCATTAGACAACAAACTTCTGTCCCTACGCCAAGGGAATCAAGACCTATTAACATACACAGCCACGTTAAATAGACTCGTAGTTGAAGCAGAATGGCCTGTGGAGAAGAGCACCACGTTATTTCATCGGGAGTTGCGGGGGGAGCTCAAGGATGTTCTCGCACAAGTAGTGAACCCCCCGAAAGACTGCTCAGAATTCATTGACCTTGTTGTTCAACTGGATCATAGGTTGCAGGACTGAAGAGCAGATCGAACCAGACCGGACCCTCGCCCTATGTATGTGCGTTCAAAGGACAATATTGCCCGCACAACGGAAGGTTCAGGAGAACCAATGCAAATCGTGGGGGTCAGATCCACCTTCACTAAAGCGAAAAGGGATAAAAGGAGACAGCAGCAGTTATGTTCGTACTGTGGAAGGTCCGGTCATTTTCTTAAAGAGTGCTTTGTGAAGCCACCGCGGAGTACGGTAGGGGCCACGGACAAGGAAGATACCATCAAGGTATCGGAAAACTCCCCAGCCTGGCAAGTGTGGTCTTGATTAATCACCAACAACCATCTCGGATGCATGCAGTAAGGGCGTACATTGACAGTGGAGCCGTTGGGAATTACATCGACCAGGATCTTGCAGCAAAGATGGGACTTCTGTTACGCCTAAATCAACCACTGACACTGTTAACACTGTCAATGGCACGGAAATAGCTTCTGGTCCAGTATCCAAATGCACTGCAGCTTTAACCCTTCTGTGCCAGGATGACACCAACAATCTATCGTTTTCGACCTCATTAAGGCACCACAGTTCCAGTTGATTTTTCGAATGCCATGGTTGGTAGCTCACAATCCCCGAATCGATTGGCGAGCAAAAGAATTGGCCTTTCCCGAGACTTGCACACACACGTTATCGCCAAGAGAAACAACCAATAGACACCAGAACCTCCACGCTTGCGACTGTGGCAATCAGCACCCTACCAAGTGAATACCAGGACTTTCAAGATGTCTTTCAGAAAGAACAGGCTAATATCCTGCTACTGCATAGACCATACGATTGCCAAATTGACCTGGTACCCGGCATACAAATCCCTTGTGGGCAAATTTACACACTCACGGAACCAGAAAACCAGCACCTGAAGGCCTATCTTGACCAATACCTGGCCAACGGGTTCATCTGTCCCTCGAAGTCTCCAGCAGCCAGTCCTCTATTCTTCGTACCGATAAACTAGGGGGCCTTGAGAACGTCCATCGACTATCGCGCACTGAACCAGATTACCGTAAAAAACTGTTACCCCCTGCCACTGATCCCTGAATCCCTGAATTGCTTGATCAAGTCAAAGATGCCCAAATCTACACAAAACTAGACCTGAGGGGAGCATATCACCTTGTTCGCGTAAAACAGGGGAACGAATGGAAAATCACTTTTTTCACCAAATATGGCTTGTACGAATATCAAGTGATGCCATTTGACCTTTGCAACGCACCTGCAGCATTTTAATACTTCATGAACGATGTCCTACGGGAATTGATTGATGTCTGTGCTCTGTGTGCATCGACGATATTCTAGTATATTCTGCATCAAAGCAGGACCACGTTAAACACGTCCGATCCGTATTGGAGAAACTCCGTCAACACCAGCTCTACGCCAAGCTCGAAAAGTGCTCATTCCACGTCTCCGAGGTGGAATTCCTGGGCTTTATTCTCATCCCGAATGGAATCCGAATGGATGTACACAAGGTAGATGCTATCCTGAACTGGCCCTACCCAAATTCATTCAAGGGGGTTCAAAGTATGCTGGGTTTTGCAAACTTCTACCGCCGGTTCATCCCAGGATTTTTCGCAAATCGTGCATCGCATCACGTCATTGCTAAGGAAAAGCAACAAAAAGTACCAGTGGACAACAGAAGCCGAGGAAGCTTTCCAGGAACTCAAAGCAAGATTCACATCTGCCCCAATCTTACGCCATCCTCGCCCTGATCTCCCATACTTGGTGGAAACGGACACCTCAAGCATGGCTATGGGAGCCGTCCTCTCACAAAAGGACCCCGAAACGGGCCAGTTATACCTTCTGGTCGCATAAATTCACACCCCCTGAACTCAATTACGCTATCACAGACAAAGAACTCCTGGTCATTAAGTCAGCCTTTAAGGCATGGCGGCACTACCTCTTGGGCGCCAGACACACAATCACTGTAATAACTGACCACCGGAGCCTCCAGTACCTAAAAATGGGAAAGTCCCAATCCTCACGACAACTACGTTGGGCTCTTTTTTTTGCTAAATATGACTACGTGATTACATTTCGACCAGGGGTGAAAAACAGGAAGGCTGATGCCCTTTCCCGTATGGGGTGGAAGAGCAAGGGTATCAGACCCCTGACCCAATAGCAATCATCCCGAGTGATAAGCTCCTAGGAATCACAGCAACCATAACTCAGAAAGAATTACATGAAGAAATCCAAAACCTGATGAGTCCGCAGCAATTACAAGCGTGGAGTGCACAAGGAGAAC
The DNA here is from genome assembly GCF_040938575.1 of Ambystoma mexicanum. NCBI lineage: Eukaryota > Metazoa > Chordata > Amphibia > Caudata > Ambystomatidae > Ambystoma > Ambystoma mexicanum. The sequence goes on along the minus strand of NC_090935.1, from coordinate 75,958,989 downwards.
ATTACATAATAAAAGATCAGTTGCCCCACTTCAGGAATCGTTTATTCTTAACAAACCAAGAACTACGAGAACAAGTCATGTCCGGTTATCATGATTCCTTGATCGAGGGCCATCCCGGAATCGCTAAAACCCTAGCCAAGGTAAAACGAAATTATTGGTGGCCCACGTGGCGTAAAGACATTATCCAATTCATCCTATCTTGTGAAGTGTGTGCTCAAAACAAGTCATCCAAGCAGAAACCGGCTGGGCTATTACAACCATTGGAAATCCCACCAGCACCCTGGCACACGTTGTCCCTTGATTTTATTACTGACTTACCACCCAGTCAAGGGTTTAACACTATTCTTGTGTTCGTGGACCTGTTTTCAAAAATGGCACATTTCATTCCTCTTAAGGGGCTCCTTAATGCTTCCACTCTGGCAAAGGTATTTCTTGAAGGCATCGTATGGGTTTCCTTCAGTTTTAGTCTCAGACCGAGGTATTCAATTTGTATCTAACTTCTGGAGAAAATGCTGCTCTATGGCCCAGATCGACATCCGGCTATCCACCACTCACCATCCCCAAATGGATGGTCAAACTGAGAGGACAAATCAGACGCTCAAGCAGTATCTGCGTTGCATTTTACACCAAGCTGAAGGAAGCTGGTTCGACCTAATATGGATCGCTGAATAGGCTTATAACAATTCCCTACACACCAGCACTGGGCAGACACCCTTTTATACCATGTATGCAGGCACCCACGTACTTCTGAGTTGGACTTTCCTACAACCCTGGAAATGCCAGCAGTCAAAACCTTGCACACAACCATTTCTCAAACCTTTAAAAGGGCAGCTGAACACCTCCTTCAAGCTAAGAATCGCCAAAAGAAGTTTGCTGATCAACACCGAGCAAAGGCCCCCGACTACCAAGTGGGAGACAAAGTCTGGCTGGAGTCTAAACATGTGTCCATTAAAGGAACCCGAACTTTCCATCCAAGATACCTGGGTTCATTCACTGTCACCTCCGTGAAAAATCCTGTGGCTGTCAGACTTTCTTTGCCCTCAAACATGCAGATTCCTCCTGTGTTCCACGTGTCTCTCCTTAAACCTGTTCAACCTGGGATCCGTGTAGCAACGCCACCGCAGCCAGTAGTAGTCGCCGGGGAGCCAGCATTCGAAGTCAAGGACATCCTGGATTCAAAGTACGTCAGATCCAAATTATACTACTCAGTAGACTGGAAGGGGTATGGTCTACAAGACAGGGCATGGAAGCCTTGTGAGTACATCCATGCACCTCACTTGCTTAGACAATTTCATCAAAACCATCCAAACAAACCAGGACCAGACAGAAGAGCCACCTTGAGAGGGGTTTTGGGGGGAGTGCTGTCATGATTCCTGCCCCTCATGTCCCCAGCCCTCCAAGATGTCAGGCTGGATCCAGGTCACGATCACCTACACGGCACTCGAGGGCCTCTCCAACCCTCCAAAGACCCACTTGGAGTCAGATTTGGCGCTTGTCCCCAGACTCACTCACTCCCATAGGATAACATTGGGGATTGGACTTGTAGTGCATATCTAACACATGTTTTGCTGGTTGAAATAATGCTGCCCATAACTGGTCTGCAGTTAAGCATACACATTCTTCAAAATAGCATCTGAAGTATCTGGCAGTTAAGGCTAACAATTCGACACAATCTAGATGTTTTATAGTTTCAGTCACCTTATTACAAAATCTACAGCTTAGCTCTTCTTGTGATATCATTTTCCATTTATAAAGAATTTCCTTGGTGGGCCAAATGTTCAGCCTGAAGAACAAGAAGTCTGCACAATGGCTGAGGTGTGGTGATTGCATCAGATAGGACAATATCATTTTAGGCAAAATGGATTTTGATTACATTTTTGGAATTGCATACATCTTCTATTTTGAATCCAGTCGTATGTCCACAGTTTATACTTGGCTTTATCTGGGTACTCTATTATTTCCAGACATCCAGACATTCACATCGGGTCCCTCGAGGGGACCTTGTAATAGTGCGGAATGCGTTTAATGGCGCTGGCAACATTACCGGCGCCGTTAAGCGTATTCCGCAATAGTTGTAATGCGGCCCATTATCATTTGGCCCTAGACATCTATTTGCATTCACAGTAAGTTGGTAATATGGGGCTGTACACACTGATATTAATGATACATATGACAATCCATTTGAGTATGAAATGTATATCACATTACAGTGATATTGTAACCATATTTTCCGTAGTGTACACAGGAACAATGCTAAGTGATGCCACTTCCTGTTTTATGAAGGGGTGAAAGGTCATGTTCCATCACTTCCCGTGATGTCACTTCAGGGTGAGGTGAAATGACATAACTTTCTCTGATGTCATCAGAGGTCGAGGATCATGTGATGTCACTTCCACTACCCCTGGCATTTTGGTGAAATGACATCCCTGCGTGTATGATCACAAAATAGGTCTGACCATAGGGGAAGCCAAAATGGAGCAGGCCTAAGCAGTAAAATATCAGCAATGTGGGTGGGCCTGGTTTCAAGATGGGAGATATAATGTGTCATGGTCAAGGATACTCCCAAAAGACGGGCAAGAAAACGATTCTCTTCAACTTGAAACCCGTTCAAATGACCCGTACCCCACAATTCACCATCATGGAATTCTGTAGCCACACACGTTCCTCTATTATCAGTAAGCATTTAGCTTACACATGAATGTTTCAAATTTTTGGCGAATCTAAAGATACTGTCTTTTGAGGGTTTAATTTTATGCCTACGCCAGGCTAAGTCATCCTTCTAGGTCAGGCGACTATTAAAGGTTATTCCTAAGTATTGAAAACTCAGTGTTACTTTTAACCTTTGTCCATCCAGTAGACTCAGGAGGTCATGAAGTTGTTGGGTCGGAAAACACACAACATAGCATTTATTAATATTTACCTTCAATCTAATGTGAGTCACAAAAATGTGCATATCCCTTGACAAGAGTTTGGAAAGACTTGTTTTTTTTTTTTTTTTTAATGAGCTGCCACCTTTCCATAGCATAAGAGGGGCAACTTTGTGCCTTCACATTGTGGTACATCTGCAAGAAGTCTTTCTAGGAACATGTTGTTGGTTAAAAAGTAGTGGTGCGAGCACACACCACTGCCAAACCCCCTTTTCCACGTTGATGCTTCTGCTCACATCTCCTCTTTGACCATAATGAATAGAGACAGTAGAGACGGTGTGTAAGGATTCTTTGGGCCTCATTACGAGGTGGGAGGTAAGGGATACCGGGCACCGGTATGGAGACCCTATTCCAAGGTCCCTTGGCGGGGACCGTAAGGATTGTGTGGTCTGACCACCCGTCCCTTACGGGTCCCGCTAAGGGACCAGGGCGCTAATAACGGGCTTACAAGACACATGCCCGTTATTAGCGCCCTCCCCATTCCCATTGAGCCCTATGGGGGCTCAAATGGGAATGGGGAAAGGTTTGTTCAATGGGGACTTACCGGTCCCACCAGGGTCGGACTACACCAGTAAGTCCCCACCAGGGTCGGACTACACGGTTAAGTCCCCATTGAACAAGAACGGACTAGGTCATGGTATGGGAGGCAGCCATGGTGCTAATAGCACCATGGCTACCGCCCATCTCGTAATGACCCCCTTAGATTCTCAGCAAAGGCCTCAGGCTGCCCATAACATCAAGGGTATTCCACATAAGACCCCTGGCTGTCTACATAATCAAAAGCTGAGTTAAGATCCATAAAAGCCATGTATACAGGGGTCCCCAATAGAAAAACATATTTGGACAGGACCAGATAAAGATTGACGCATTGATTGATCATTCCCATCCCATCCAAGGCCTGAAGGCAAGCTAAGTTTTGGCAGGAGATTATTCTCAGAGACCTTTCAACAAACAACAACCACAGAGAACATCTTTGATGTCCCATCCAGCACTGGGATGGAGCGATAGGATGATGGTAGAGATGTGGTACCTTTTTATAAATGGGTACAATGGTCCCAATCTTCCAACTTGCAGGGATAAAATGTGAGGCCGAAATCGCATTAAAAATCTGTGTAAGAAAAGGGGCCCATTGCGCAATACAGGAACAAAAGAGTTTGCTTGAGACCTAGGCCTAGAGCCTGGCATGGATTCTGTAGCCCTATAACTATTTCCAGATCCTTCACTGATAAGGGTTCTAGGTGAGCACCATAAAATCGACAGCGTGACGTAGACGTAAAACAGAGAATTCATCACAGTGTCAGATGCAGAATCAGTGCCAAGTCTACACAATAATATAGAACTTACCAACCTTCATTCAGCAGCATCACATTTTAGAAACCCAATTGCAAAACACACAATTTCTTAACAGTTTAGCACCATGAAGGTCAGAGCATATACATTTAGTTATTAGGCTGCACGCTTTCTTCAAAAATTAAACAAGCGTGGCTCATCCATGGGGGTGTGAGGGGCAGAGCCCCACCAACAATGACACTCCCCACCATGTCCATGAGTAACAGGTGACTCCTGTTACTGATGGACATAGTGGGGCTGCACTCAGTGTGAAGCGAGGAGCATTCTAAGGAGCCATTCCCACTGGACATGCGCAGTGCAGGCCGTCATGGCTTGCCCTTTAAAGCCGACGAATCCAGCTGAAAAGGATGCCCGGCAGCATGAAGAAAGAAACACCCCTTTTCTTAACACCAAGCCCTCTGTCCTGCCCCTCAAACAGACTAGGGTGGAGTCAGGCTTTGCCAACAGGGGGTGGGGAGCTGATGGAGGGTCAGGTGTCAGTTTCTAACTGCCTCTGAGCATTGACCCTCATCCAAGGAGGAGGGTCAATGCTCAGATGCTAGGGACTGGGTGATGACAAGATAGTGATGTCACTGTCCCACCCACATGCAGGAACTTGGGAAAGAGAATAGAAGCCAAGTTTCAATGTTACAAGCACTTAACTCTCTCCTTTAAGTTTGAAAGCACCCACTTTAGGGCTGCTGTGAGAATTAGCGGTCCCTATCCCCTCTCTACCCTTCCACTCCCATAGCATGCAAGCACTAACCCCACATCATAATTTCAATTGCCTAAAAATGTATGCATATATATGTAGGTTCTAACAATGAAATGCTTTACTGTCTGTGCCATTTATGGTCTGTGTCCTGTTCTGTCCGGCTCTCTAGGTCAGCCAGGTTGGGTCAACACAGTCCCACATTTTGGGGATGTGGGGCCTCTGAAGTCCGGTCAACTCAATGGCGCTGCACCACTGCTGGAAAGAGGCAGCAGCCTATGTGGGACACACAACTTTCGTGTATGTTTTATGTTAAGTCTAACGTATTAAATAAATGTGCATGCCCTGCTCTACAAACTTAGATGTTGTGTTTCCTGTTTACCATGACTCAGGTTTGCTGAAACTCTGGATATCATTGTATAATTGTGTCCATCTGCAGAGGACTGTTGTTCTATGTTGATGTGTCCCCAGATCTGAGTCCCTCGTTTCTTTAACTATTTCCTCTTTCCAGCATATCAGCTATGGGGCACTAGATTCTCACCCTACTGAGAAGGATGAGTTTCCATCCTTCTACCGGACTGTCCCCAATGAGCGCTCACATTACGCTGGAAACACCCAACATTTAGCCTGGACCTGGGTTGGGATCCTGGCCTCTGAAGATGACAGCGGGGAGAGAACAATGCGAGAACTAAGGAAGGTGATTACCCAGAGTGGAGGCTGTGTCGAGTTTACCTATAGGTTTAACAGTGAGATGAATAACTCTGATACGGAAAGAACGAAAATCCTTATCAAGGCCATTCGGAAGGCCACAGCGCAGGTGATCATTTTGTCCGGCACAGGGACATCAATGATGCAGTATTTCCTCCAACGTGATTGGAACGTTGTGCCTCATAAAATTTGGATTGCATCAGTGACTGGGTCGTCATTTAAACAGTATTATTTTGAAAAATGCCTGCAAATATTTAATGGTACCTTGTCATTTTTAATCAAAACTGGAAAAATAATCGGATTTAAGGAGTTTCTCTATGATATTAAACTATCCATGTTTCGAGACAATGATGTCTTTGACGGTCTATGGTGGGATGCTTTGAAGTGTAAATGGATGGATAGAGAAAACCTGAACCCCAAACATATATCACACCTTCCCTATTGCTCTGGAAATGAGACCTTACAAAGTCTTGACTTGTCCATCTATGAGGTCTTCAACTTTCGATTCACACACAGGGTTTACATGGCTGTCTATGCAATGGCACACGCCTTACATGACATGTATCTGTCTGACCCTAGACCTGGAGCTGCGAGTGCTGCTGAGAGACCAAGTCAGGAACACAGGCCATGGAAGGTAAATAGTGTTCAGCACAGAAGCAGCTGCAGAGCAAACATGTGCATCTTGCCAATGAATACCTGTTCAAGTCAAGGCTGCTGCCCTAACCCAGACACTATGTGAGATCATTGGTAAAGTGGCCCAAACCCTGTGTGGTGTGTTTAGAAGAAGTATGCACATGAGTATGCAGAGTAGGAAGTGTGATTTATTGTGATCTCAAAAAAATGGTGTGGTTTCCTGCAGAACGGGAGACAGAGGGTGTGTTCCCCATAGAGGTAGTAAAGGTAGTGGAGGGAGAGGAGGGACCAAGGTTTAAAGCTGATGAGAGTGCATCTTGCGTTCAATAATAAAAAGGCCTGTTTAGTCCTAGGGGGTCAGAACCTGGCATGTGAGAGAGATGGTATGAGCATCATGGAGGTACTGGAGGGAGTTGAGGAACTGAGGTTTAAAGCTGATGAGAATGAGTTTTGCGCTCCATAATCAAAAGTCACAGTATGATGGTCTGTTTAGTCCATGGCAGTCAGAAACACAAGGAATTCACACATGTGCTGCCCCTCTAATGCTTGAGGAAAAGTGCTGCTGAGCAAAGCAGTTGAAGGTAGGTCTCCTAGTGTCCATCTTTCTAAGATACATCACTTGAATGCAGTCTATATCCAGTGTTTGCTTTTCTAGATGCCTTCATAGGGTTATCCTGTGGGGGGTTGTACAACCCCCTAACATTCAATAACAGAACCTTCAATTGGTATTACCAAATAGGTAGTAAAAGCCTAGAGAACCTGCTGAACATCTGAAGAGCTCAGAATTTGAGTTGAGAAATAATTCACGTAGATCAAACATGTGTATACCATCCCCGGTCCTCTATTCCCATCACTGAGATGACCCCTAGTGTCTTTTCAATAGACTTGAGTTAACTCAGGGACTAGGCAGCTAGCAAGATAATCCAGGGCATTGCCACTCAACCCTCCGCATCACCTTCTCAAAATTCAGTGGCAGCCCAAGTCCAACAGGACTATCACTAAAATCTCACTTTACCAATATAGTCCATATTAGAACGTGCCTTACCCCACAAGATCATTTTGTTTCTTTCCATTACACGTCTGATCAGACAACGGCCTTCCAAACAGCGTTCATCCACCACAACGCTTTCGAGCAGTGGGCACTATACAGATATTAAATAGCATATAATACCATCACATGATCAACCCCATCACTTTAAACATAAGAGGTCATCCTCATGATGTGCCCTCTTCCAAAGGTCTCCGACCTTCCATTAGTAAAACTATACCAGTCTGTATTCACCTCTTAATGGTGACACCCCAAAAGCACCATTTTGACCAAAGCAAGAACTTGAACTCCTGTGTGCTCACATGTCAGGCATCCAGTGTGGTCCAGAAATCCTTCATTGAGCCTCAACCATTCTTAGCAATATCTGGCTTCTCAAGTTTACATCCTTTAACATTGAACTTTGGCTAATTGACCTCTTGGGCATCTCTGCGGTGTCCAGCTCTGGGTCCTGGTCCAGGATGGATATCATCAAGATGACCCGAGAACTTTTTGCACCCACTTCATTTTTTTTGCCTGCGTTCCCTCAACTGTATTGATTGATTGTAGGTTGGCCAGCCTAAGGCGTTTTGAAAGTCTTCAATACTGGAATGAGGCAGTCATGACATTTTCATGATATTCGCCCAGCTAAACACTTAAAGGAATAGTCTGCTCAAAAATATTATTGGCCGAGGGTTCGGGCATGTGTTTTTAAGAATTTGTTGATCGATCGTACAAACATTTCCTATGCACCTTACTGTAGTTTTCCTCTTTTTTACACATATGAAATCAGGCAGAAAGGCGCAGCCATCTTGTGATAATCTTATCCGTTGCCGCATCGCCCAAGTTGGACTGCCCTGGCGTCACTAATACATATCCCCCACCCCTGAGGCTGACATCACCAAACCTAGTGATATTCTCCACCTACCTGACGTTTCTGGGCAGTGTAGCTAAACGGGCCAGTCAACACCTACGTGTTAACGTTAGTTGACGCAGAACCCAGAATATCAACGCACATCATCTCACAACACAGCGATTCCCACTTTTGAATATTAAACTATACTTTTAAAGGAAATAGCAAAACTTAACAATTTATAAAGTACTTTTATTTCACAATAAATGCTCTGAACATCCAGCGATTGCCATATTCAAGCAAATGGATAATTTTTTTCTTTGTTCTCGATCCACAAATGTTTATCGTGGGTCACGCTGTGTTCCTTTTGGGTATAAGAAGTGCATTGGACGCTCCGTGAATCGCAATGCTTGAGCATCAGCTTGGAGCTACGCCACTGTAAACAATCTCAGGTTGCTCCTTATCGCTGGTACCGTGTAAGGCATATCGGCCCGTGGCAATCGTCCCAAAAAAGTGTCATTGTGATCCAGCCATTCGAAGTGTATCTGCAGCTGCCTGTTAAAAAACATGTCAGTTGGTATCTGGAATCAATGACAATCGCAGAAAGGCAGGATGTAGCTGTTTGAAAAACATAACAGAAATGTGTCTCAGTAGCTGATCTAAAACTAATGATGAACACATGAACACAGACGTGAAACAATGGAAACACGGAGAAAACAACGTGGAAAGTAGTCTACGATTTGCTTCAGAGGTTAGTGCTATGGAGTATGTTCAGCTCGAAATGGGATGTGGAAGCTGACGCCATAATTTGAAGAACACATAGACAGCATTTTAATTAAATATTAGCATGGAATTTGGCGTTGGTGGAACCTGGGGTAACCCAGTAGTGGACTACATCCATCTCGATGCTGGACTGCCCATGTGCCCGGGACAAAGACAAGTACACACACAGGTTGTATTTGCGTGTCGTTGCAATATGCCACAAAGAACAACCAAGTACAATGTAAGCCAGCAATAACGGTTGGCTAATGATACATTGACTTGTTCGTCTATAAAATCGTCGAAAGTAAAACTTACTAAATATTCGGCATTTCCATTCTCTCGGTGTAACACCGAGACTCTGTTCAGATCAACACATTTTCATGAAATGAAATCACATGTTCCTTTGTCCAGTTTTGGAATGGTGAACCTTATCATATTTGATGGTATTACAACCCTCCCTTAAATTCATTCCTTTCAGAATCCCCCCTTTCTTTCAAGGTCGAAAAACAATTGTATGATGTGTGGGTTTGGTCAGCTCTCAAGCAAAAATTCAAAGCTGCTGACCTTCACTCAGAATGGGAGCCAATAGCCCTTCAAACCATAGTGGCATTAGAAATATTTTTGAAAAACATATAAATTGTTTGCTGTCATCCACCAATGGCGCGCAAAATTTCTAGTGATTTACTTTGTTCCTCTGGAGAATTTTGCACTCTCCCAGCGACTCCCACAGCCCGCCCACACCACCTGTCAGCGCAGCCCATCTCCTGTTCACACGGCAAATCACGTACATTTTTTTTCGCAAGGAGCAAGTCTCGAGCCCTGACAAAATGTGCTCGTACTTGATGTCCGAGCAAGCCCTGCTGCAAACCCCTCCTGCCAGGCCGTGGTGCTCTGAACCCATGACCGCAGTTTTCCGTGAACGCATCTGGTTTCCAGACCCTAACACTGCACCACCTCAACCTCAACCTCCATATACCTATTCTGTTTTGGTCACATATTCTGGTAACACTGACACCTACCCCCACTGCGTTTGGAATCGTAAGACTCAGAGGGCTGCAAATCAAAGATCGGCCCCTGTGATAAGACATACTATATTGAAGGCACTCACTTCCCACACTGAGCTACAGACTTATCCTAGACATACATTAAATAATGATCATCACTATACCGTTTAAGTATATCTTAGAGGCCTATGAATTCCACACATGTGTTTGTACTATCCCACTTTGGGTCACTAGCGAGGTGAAAGGTGTGGGGGTCTTGCCCCTGAGGCAACTAGTGGGGGTCGGGATTGATAGCTGACAGGTCTGGCACATCAGAGCTAGAGAGGGGGTGGAGTGACACATGTTAGTTTAGGACAGAATATACTGTGACTGGTGTCTTGTTTTATTGGGAGGCACTATGGGGTGGTCAGCAAGGAAGGGTCACACTTCTGGTATATGAAAAGAATAGCTTTGGAGGGGCACAAGGTTGAACAAGCAGTAATTTTCCAGCAGCAGGGGTGAGAGGTGCAGGAGAACATTGGTTGAGATGAATGTACAACTACACGTCATGGCTTGGCCCTGACACACACAGGACAGTGATCTTAGAGGAATAATTAAATTAATACATTCTTTGTTGACAACATCTTGTCTCGGTGAATCCATGAGAAAGGGATTTAGGAGGCACAGGTGTAGGAGGAAAAAATTGGGGGCTGTCAGTGCTCGCTGTTCGCGGCGCTGCTGAGGGGGATGGGTAACTTTGCAATGCCAGAATGAGGCCTACTCCAAACTTGGAGTCGAGGGTACACACAATGGAGTCAATGTGTGTCTAGCAATAGCCCCACCTCTGCTTATGTCAGGGCCTTCTTCCCCCTGGCTGCAGAAGGGCAACGGACGCACCCCCCATGAGTGCAAGAGCAGGGTGTCACTTTGGCGTATAATGTATGGGGTCTGGGTGCTCAACTGAGCCACTCCTTCATTACATTAGCAACAACCCCCAACACATGCCCCCATGAATATATTGGTCAGAGTGTAGCTGTTTCTCAACAACAACCCACTTGGATGCGTCTTTTGCTCACGGTCATTAGTTCCTGCATGCCGAGTATCTTATCTAGCCTAGGTGTCATCCCTTTTGTGGGATGAGTAGTTATTCAGCTATTTGGGCAACTGTTTGAGAAGGCAACTGCAGAACCCCAAAGTTGCTTTCATGCTGTTATCCATCTGGCCCTCCCACGATCAGTGAAGGTCCCACAGTAGCTTGATGAAATTGGGAAGTGTGAAAGCACAGCGTTACATTGTATGACATTTGTAAAAATGGTACCTGTTGAAAAAAAGTGACAAAGAGGATAGATTTCAAAAGACAAATTAGATGCTTTATTTGGACACTGTATATACGCATTGTTGACAAAAAAAAAACAGATGGTAATCATTTGTACCTGGAAGTGAAGTGAACTGTTCGATGAGCTCTGCTTTAGGTGGAAAGGGCACGTTTGCAATGTTTTGTGGCAATGTATGTGTCCTCAGAACAAAATCTAGCGCAATTCCGTGAGTATGTATGTCCAAGAGTCATAATAAGGTCTTTCACAAAATCGAATTCCATTTCCTCGTATATTGACTTGACCACCCATTTTTTGCTTCTTTTTGTAAAGGCCATTGTGTAGCAAAGCATCCCAAAGTTTCCCACACTCCTCGATTGTTCACACCCTACATTCTCGTTATGCGCTAATACCGCTAGTAAAGTCCTATATTTCATCCCGTGTGTGCTGAAATGCAATCTCTTGGGTCTGTACTTTAGGCACATATTATGCAACACCTCCAAATCTCCCATGTGACAGAATTCTGTGAGTCCCTTCAGATCTCTTGATAGAGTTTTATCAAATACAATCTTCTCAAGAGCTTTGTGTGGAGGAGAAAATGGAATCAAACATGTCTTCTTCCGTTCCTGCTCAGGCGACAAAGGACCATGTGCACATTGGTGGAAATATTGTTTTTTCTGTCCAACTGTGAACGTTGGAATAGTGATTCATTAGTGACTGACATTTTTCTAGTACAATTTCCACAGACCCATTACAAGTTTTGGAGCTCCACCAAAGATGGTTGCTGAAAGACTGGAACCACTGTAAAATATTTTCAGAACCTTTTTTTTCCTGCAGATGAGATTTGTTTATTGATTTATTTGGCAACGTGCCATACATCAAATTGATGGTGAATATTTGGAAACTCCTCTCTCGTTGTCTTGGCTATTGAAACGTGTCTGTCCATGGCTATGAGGTCAATTTGCATTCTCCTCGATTGGAGATCTTCCAGGGATTTTATAAACCAAGTTTCTCCATGGCCACTAAGGATTTACATTCGGACACCTGCACGACCACCGAACTCACAATTTTTTCATTTTCCATGTCCTGAAAGTGGTATGTGCAGTACTTTGCTGAAAATCCAAGGCTGTCACATTGTCCATCACCAGCTAGCATTTTCTGGAGAATGTACTTTGAATAGACATTTGTTCAATTTTCCAAGCTTCACTAAAAGCAGGGAATAGATATTGATGTTGATATTTGTAGTACTGTGTTTTAGAAAGGAACTGGAGTCCCTCAAATTGACAGAAACTGGACAACTTAACGAAACTAGAGCCACTGAAAAGTAAAGCAGCTGCACACAGTATATTTCCAGCTGGCAGTTTCCCCAGCATCAGTTGAGCGGACCATGAAAATTTAGCATGGAGCATTTCACAGGTGGTTTGTATTTTGAGGTTACTGCCTTGTGATACATGAGTCACATTCACCAATGGCTTCCTGCACACTTCCCCTCTCACTGGATGCACACATTTCAGCATCCTTATGATCTCCATGAAGCAGCTGTCAAATGCAATGTATCTCCTACACTTTGTATTGTTCTGCCCACATTATATAGACTTAAGACGGAGAACACTTTTGCCACTACTCAGATCGGCCGGCATGTTTCAGGCTAAGCCTGCCTTATGTTATTTGCTGTCGGCAGCTACGATTCCAGTGGCTTGGGGTATGGTGGAGTATTTGAGACGGGCCTAGTATCGGCGATCCAAAACCGTGGCACAGAATTTGATTGAGCTCTGAAATTTTAATCATAATTAATTGTTTGGCTGCTCTTTGTGGATATTACCTGATTTACACACATGCACATTTTAAATCTGTATGTATTGTTTGTAAATTTATACTCTAGATTTTTTTTAATACGTTGAATTGACCTTTGTAATGTATGCATTTTTATTCTGTTAACGGTTTATGGATAATTTGTTTCCGAATAAACTTTTATGATGATGATGATGATGACAATGTATTTGGGCTCCTTTATTAGACTTTCATCCTGCATGAATGTTGTTTCTGACTCAACTGTGAATGACATATCAGCCCAACTGCACAAACTGTAGTCGAGATCTTTGGCTAGTTCCTCTGTCAATTGTGTTGATGCTTCAGTTTCTGTTATTTCAGCTTCTGTTACTTGAACACGAATCGGAGAAAACATCAATGTAGATTGTTTTTTGGTTGGCCCTTTTTTGGCGGGTGTCGATTGTGTCAAGTGGTCTGCGTCTAATTTAAAAGCATCTTCATTATATTCAGTTTCATCTTCATCTGGTGGATCTCTCGCATTGTAGCAATGGTCCAACAACACTTTGCTGGCTTCGCCGGTCACATTCAATTCATTTTCTGGCCATGGGGCAAAAGCATCTCAATTCTGCTTATTGATTTGAACACGCTGCACCTCAAATAATAGTTGTTCCATGGTGAAATGGTTGGCAAGCAGCATCTCTGATTTCTGTAGCTATCTGTGTCTGCATAGTTCGTACACCTTTGGGCTTCTAGAAGACGGGTTGGAAAAACATGTTCAATGTAATTCCAACATACAGTATATGGCACTTTAGGTTTTAAAAAAAGCATATTATAAAGGCAACAGCACATAACACTGTTTGAAAATGAAATTGTTTGTTAGTTACCCTTGCTTTCTTGGTTTTCTGTGAAACCTTCTTCTTCACTGTAACGACTGCACCAGCAAGCTGGCCCGCCAACTCAGATCCACATGCCTCCATTTCTATATCCCAATCTTGTATACATCCCTAGAAAAGAGTATTAATTAAAAATAAGTCATTCATATTTGAAATCAAATTATTCCATCACTCACATTGCTTACACAGATACCCTTGTACACAGCGTGCATCACTTAGTCAAAATATACATTTCGAATTTCACGTGATTGATGGCTAGTTTACTTGATCAAAGATGACTGTGTGAAACCCGCTGATTGAAATGTTGCACTAAAGCAATTTGCAAAAGAGCTCATTTATAATAATGTCACTGTCTAATGGTATCAGATCTATAACCTACTTTCTTTCATTCGAGGGAGCTGTCAGTACGCATACCTCTGGCTCTGTATCAGCTCCGAAGGATGATGTAATTGTAGTCGAAGTGCCAGCATGACCCTGTAACACAATACTTGTTTTAGTATGGATGAAAAAAAGTGAAATTGAACACACACAATGTGATGCAGACAATGGTACATGTCAATAAAAACCCATAAATGAAACATTATGTAAACAAACGACAGGATACGTAAATTTGATCATATTATCTCAAATTCCATGCATAAAACATTCTGGAACTGAATAGATAAATACAACTACCTGATGCGCGCTCAAAGTTGTTGTTGACTCCAGCAAAGAGATGTAGGCAGAATCTTTCAAAATTAGATTTGAATTAGAAATGTTAACCTAAAAGATTGACATGTAAAGCAACCAATTACAAAAAGATTATGCTTATTTCCAAGAGCACTATATCATATGTATCTGTGCCCATAAATCGTTTTTTATGATGCTCCTAAAACCAAGGACAGATGTTTAGCAAAATGGGGATTAGTTATAAAGCAATACAATCTTGTATATATGAAAAGTGTTTTAAGCGACATTTAAACCTAAAACACCAATCCGTCCATGTAGTTACCTCTTCATTACCCCAAGGCCTACAGCTAAATCAGGAACCGTGACTCACCTGAGGCAGCGTGTGCATGAATAGAGCCAGAATTGTATTTGGAAGCAATTTACAAGACGTTCTGAGTCGATGCTTCTTTGTGTACTGTGATTGGCTGTACATATTTGTGGCAAAGTGCAGGCTACAGATGTGGAATCGATCACCCCTCGAGTCCCCCAAGACTTCATGGGCTCTACTTTCCAGCTCTTCTGGCACAAATCCGCTATATCTGACCCATTTTCTTATTAGATCTAAATTCCTCGGGAAAACATGCATTGTAGTGCCTTTATGTTTGTTATTGTTATGAGTGGCAACTGTAAACAGTACATGCAGGCATTGTTGGAAATTCTGTAAAAAAAAGAGGTCAACATTATTAGAAAATGACTTTGCATAAAAGCGTGAGAAAGATGGAATTATATCATACATTTTTCTATGCAATCTATGTTTTGGTCACCAAAGCAAAACCTGTGTAGCGTAGCCAGCTGTATTATAGGATAACTTTCATACACAATTCATTGATGTGAAGCAAATCATAACATGTTACTCGTCCCTTGAATGTACTATCGTGCATCAAGAAGAAACATGCTTATAGACCCGATCCGCGAAGGATGACAATTGATCCCAATTGATATATCGATAACATAACAAATTAAACTCAAGTCAATGGCAATGAGATGAATGAACATTACACTACTGAGTACATTTGTTTGAAATAGATAGAAATTTAAATTTAAAGATCAAGGTAAAGTTCAAGGAGATATTATTAGGTGACCTGCCCTTACCTTGACCAACAAACAGTTAGATTCAGCAAGCAAGGTAGTTAGTAGCAGGAGAACAGGGAGATGTTCACAGGTAGCACGATGACGAACTGACTCGCAGTGGTCACTGAAGTTCTCAGGTAGCATATTCACGAGTTGAGTTGCACTGCTCAAAGATGTTCTCATGATAAATATCAAGTGGTTTATAAAGAATTAGAAAAGTGGGTGTGTATGTGAATGAATGACGTGTATATGGCATGGTCTTATGGGGCTAGCAGGGGCACAGCCTGCTCCCATGGGAGCCGGCCTGGAGACACAGGGTCAGGCTAGGCAATGTGTACAATGGCCACTGCATGTAAAATACCTTTGAAGTGTGCATGGTGTTTGGGACCTTGGCCGTTCCCACACCTGCCAGCCCCCTTTAGCAGCGCACATCCACTGGTACCAACTGCCTTTGATAATGGAGGGGGGATGGATGGGCACAAGGCGTGCAGGCAAGGCCCGGAACACTTCTGAATGGAGACACATTTATGTGGATTGCAGAGGCTCGGCCTGTTTCAGGGTATCCTCCCTGGGAACACGGGGTCTGAGGAGGGCATGTGTACAATGATCCCTGTGTGTAAGATACCATTGAATTGTACATGGTGTTTGCCTATTGGGAGGGCACATCCACAGGTGCTAACAGTCATTTACTCTGTAGAGGTGGATGGAGAGGCCTGAGGCGTGCAGGAAAGGGCCGGAACACTGCTGAATGGAGACACACTTATGTGGATTGCAGGGGCCTGGCCTTCTTCAGGGGATCCTGGCGAGAGACACAAGGTCTGAGGAGGCCATGTGTATAATGACGCCTGCGAGTAAGATACCTTTGAAGTGTACATGGTGTTTGGCACCTTGGCCATTCCAACCTCTGCTAGCCCCCGTTGGAAGCGGACATCCAGTGCTGACAAGGCACGGAACACTGCTGAATGGAGACACACTTATGTGGATTACAGGGGCGTGGCCTGCTTCAGGGGATCCTGCCTGGAGACACAGGGTGTGAGGAGGGCAGGTGAACAATGCGCTTAAGATACCTTTGAAGTGTACATGGGGTTTGGCACCTCGTTTGTTCCCACCCCCGCCAGCCCCCATTGGGAGGGCACATCCACAGGTGCTAACAGTCATTGATTCTGGAGACGTGGATGAAGGGGCCTGAGACATGCAGGAAAGGGCTGGAACCCTGCTGAATGGAGACACACTTGTGTGGATTGGGTAAAACGTCCTTTCATCGCCTGCGTTTACATCCCCAAGCTTTTAACGTGCATTGCACATTGCAGCGCAGTGTGGGAAAATCCCATGTACTGATCGTTGTCACTGGGGATAGTTTCTCTAATTGCACCAACGACACAGGCGGGTATTACTCGTTGAACGCAGTGCCCAAGCCTCCCATGAAGCCACCATGTAAACGAATGATAGGCCACCAGCCTGTACCACCAGTGAAAGAGAAAGATACAAACTGTTTTTAAATGAACAAGATAAGTGTATTGAACCTTAGTTGAAAATGCAATCTTGTATCCAGTGGCATTGACCATTATGATTTCCCCAAATTGCGAGTGATGTATAGAATTGCAAGACTACATTAATTTGGCATTGATCGATCAAAGTTACAAAAATATAGGAGACAACCATGAAATGGTAGTGGCCTAAGTGACATCACAACTAGAATACACTTACTAGTTACTTGGATTGCGAGGGCGAACTGTTGCTCGAAGTTTGTGCATAAGCACCATCATAATCCTCAACACAGACCGTGTGTGGCAGTGTGCCCTGAAGTCATGCAGCTCAGTAATGCATTGCGGCTGTGTCTCGCCTTCCGATATGTAGGACAAGCATCCAGAGTTTTCTCGGCAGCAGCAGTTCTCCTCCTCGGTTGGCATTACTGCACACTGATTGCAGGTACACCAGGTGGAAATGTCTTCCATGCGACTAGGCTTGATCTGTTGAATCGTCCTCCCAACTGTCGTCCAAAGCCCCATCGTTTGCACATCTTTCTCTTTCGAGTAATTCCGCCTCAGAATGCTCTAGCTCGTACAGGTGGGGCTGTATTGTTGCCATTACGGGCAAAATAAACATGGATAGTAATGGTACTAGTATCTGTTTGCATGGGCTACGAGCAACAAAGGTAGCTGACCAGAGAACAGAAACGAGGCACAGAATACAAAAAAAGACAGTGAAATGATTGGAAAAGCAAATCTGATGTTGTCTGATGAGAAGCGGTCTGTTTATACTTATTGAGGAAAGAGGCGTCCTGACATTTCCATGGAGACACGCCATTAGCTGAATCGCAGAGAATGTTGACACGAGATGTGCATTGGTGTTGTGAAATGGGCGGTAAGCGTCTAGTGATCTCAGCCTCAGAGGCGGGGGATATGATTTAGTGCCACCAGGGCAGTCCACCTTGGGCGATGCAGCAACGCATAAGATTATTACAAGATGGCCGCACCCTGCTGCCTGTTTCCGCATGTGTAAAAAAGAGTAAAACTACGGTAAGGTGCATAGGAAATTTTTGTATGATCGATCAACGTATGCTTAAAACACATGCCCGAACCCTCGGGACAATAATATTTTTGAGGGCACTATTCTGTTGGCTAGATCACTGTGCACCTCCTTTATGACCTTTTTTCTTTCATCCACTCTAGTCTACTAAATGCCTCCGTATTTCCCCATAGGTAGTATTGATAGAATGTGTGGATGAGCACATTTCTTCTGTAATGTTTCATGTGCCCTCTTTCAGTTAGGCATAACAATAGATGGTTATTTTTTTGTAAGGGGGAAAAATACCTTCCTTCCCCGGTGCATCTGGCTGTGATCTCCACACATGTGTGCTATGCTTTTTAGAGACTCTCATTCCCCTCATCTGCTCTCTCATTTAATGTGTTCAGGGCTGCTGACCACGTGGTTGTCTTACTTTGATCATCCAGCAACAAACACTCCACTTGAAACCCTTTTTTCTAGTTGTTTTGGTGTACTGCTTTCAGATGATTTGCAGACCATCTGTAATCCATGTCTACCATGCTCCTTACCCTGTCCTGAGGTCTTCTCCATGGAACACATGTGATCTTCCGGCAAGCATGCCACCCTTCCTCGCAGGTCTTTATGCAGAACCAAGGCAAAGACTTACACAAGGCATGCATTTGTGGGATTGGATGATAACGACTCACATTACGTCTGTGCCTTCTACACTCCTCTATTAGCTCTCACCCATTGGATTGGGCTACCTTCCAAGAAGACTACAGGGATCGCTGCTCATATGTTCCATTCTCCGGGGTCACCACCAATCTCTCACCAGGCCCTAACGATCTCTGACTCCACGATAAGGGATTCCCATCAGCTCTCTTGCCACTCTATGACCTCACCAATCTCCTACACCAATCCTCATGATCCTCTGAAATGGCTACACAGGTACACTCATTACCAGGCCCTGCCACAGCAGATTACTGCTGCACTTCATTCACCAGCCGATCCTGTGGCTCCGTCTCGGAAGTCTATTTGCTGCTCGGGGTGCTCCTGACCCCTGACTCCTTTAAGAGGTCACAGACGTACTTTAACAGTATCCAGTGACACTCTTGCTTCTTTGGAAATCACCCCTGCCAGTCCCCACATTCAGGGTGCGTATGCCTGCCTCATCTGAGGGCACATCTTCCTGTTCAGGTGGCCATTTACTCAGCCAATGGCTGAACCCCCTTTATAGTTGTTGTGGTGTGTTGAATATCATCCCTGAAGAATCATAAACTCCTGACATGTATTTCCAACATCTCTGACAACTTAAGTGATATGAAACAGAGCCACAATATTCAAATAGGCATATGTAAAAGCATAATTTGAATGATTGCAACATCTATGGCAAAGATGAAGGATAGGGTTTCATGGGATATAGAATTATAGAATTAAAAATAGTCGAGTAAATAATACATACTTTTACCGGTTTTCCACAATTTTGCAATCGTGAAGAGTTGGTGGGCATTTTTGATAATATTATAACTTTCACTAAACACATCTTTATTAATAGCTGTTAGGGGTGCACTGAAATTCGGCTTTGTTTAAGTATTCATCAGAATTCCAGCTGAAAAACAGATCTTCATCTTTGGTTTTCAGCTGTAAGTGTTTCTTTGATTGTGTGCCTAGAATCATTCATACACGGGAAGTAAACAAAGTCTGCAGTCACTTCTTTGATTAAAAGAAGCCAGAGTATGTGTGAGAAAATGTGTCTGCCTTTCAAGTGCAGGACAGACAAAGCTTTCCTCTGGTGTATTGTCTCTGAGCTCCCTCTAACACTTATTCTGCAGGTGAAATTCATTGGGATGCGACAATATTTTAGCCAATCAGAACAGGAAGCATGTATGTTGTTCATGGTCTAAATCGTTTTCTGAATAACTGTGAGAGTAATATGTAGGTTACTGGTTCCATTCCTACCAGTTTCCAGTCAAAGTACGATAATGACTGTGATGTACGTGCTGCAGAGAATTCCTGCAAGTTCCAATCCTAGGAAAATACTCCAGGAGGTAGTGTGCCTGCAACAAAGAACTGTATGCAGCCCGGCAGGCCAACGGGTAAACGCAAGTAAAACAGCTCAGTGAGAAGTGTTCCTACTAAAAGATGACACTTTCTGCATGGCATGACCAATCAAGGGATTCAAGCGATTCAGTCACTTGTCCCAAGAGAGGAGCCACTTCCTGCAAAGCTAGGGAGGTGAACCCACTATGCAACATTCCCCCTAGGGGTGGCAGTAAGCGAGACCTCACAGGGAGAGACTCCGCTCTTGAGGATAAGTTCTGCTTTTCCCTTAAAGAACTCTGTTATTACTATCCCCAAAAACCAGCACAACAGATTGACCACTAAATTCATCTTGCATTTGTTATTTATTTTGTTTAATATAATAAAAGAAGAAAAACATCAACCTGGTACTGCAACAAGTAAGAACATGAGAGCAATGAAGAGTGATTGTCTGCCAAGTAGTGACAGGAGGCTTGGTGAATATAGCCTTGAACCAAAAGAGGGACTTTCCCTGGGAGCCAGAGGAACCCCAGTAATACATAATAAACAGAGCAGGGCCAAGTAGACAAGGAATGCAGACCCGGGATATTCTAACCAGCTGGATCAAGGAGGCTGGGAAATCACAGGAGATACTGCATTGCTTGTCGGAAAGCAGATAAGAAGGGACAGAAGTACCTGCCTGAACAGAGCAGAGGAAATCCATTAGAGTTCCAGGAGGGATGCTCGAGAGACGTCAGTGAAGAAGAGCCTTGTCGGTGTCATGCCTGGAAGGAAATACGCTATTAAGAGACATGAGGAGGTCTATTCATGGGTAGAGTACCTAACCAACAGCCAAAAGGAGTAAGGTGGTGGCATGGAACGGAGCAGAGGATGAAACCCTTCCATTGCTGAATTAACCAGCATGTCGAAAGAGGGACACAGGAGAAACCGGAGAATCATCCTGATCGACCACAGAGAAGAAAAAGAGAACGCTGACCCAGTGACGTGGAACCCCTTCAATACAGGTTCAGGGGAGAGTGGGAGACCCGGGGACAGAGGCATAAAGAGTGAAGAACACTTGGGGAACCTGCATACACGTTGTGGTAATTGTCAAAAGTAAACGAAGAATGAAGATCACTCGGGGACCCTGCATGCTTATCCCAGTAATTGACAAACTATATAAAGTGTAAAGGTCACTCGGGGATCTTGCATCCTCATCTCAGTAATTGACAAAACCGTATACAGAGTGAAGATCACTCGAGGACCCTGCATCTTTGTCCCAATGTTTGGCAAAGCCATATTAAGAGTGAAGATCACTCCAGGACCATGCATTCATGCTCCAGTGATTGGCAAAAGTGTATGAAGTGTGAAGATCATTCAGGGTGCAGGCATTGATTCTGAGTCCTCTTATTGTAGGTTTTGTAAAGATCATACGGTATCTGAGGCCCCAAAGCATGTATTAATGTATTGTCCAAATTTTATAGCGTGGTGCACTTTGCAATTTAGGGGCATTTTGAAAAAATGTGCTGTTTTGAGAGTGAAATATGTGGCTGAAATACATTGATGGGTAATCTACCTCTGTGGTTCTTGCAGTTATTGGGTTTAATAACAGCTTACATTTGGGAGATAAAGCGGTTGACTATTAAACTGAAATTCATTGTTTTCAAATTTGTAATGCTCATGCATTTATGTATGTTTGATCTTATATGAAAACATTTTGTAATAGGTGTATTTGTTTATCTATTTTTCTATATAAGAAATCACAGTTTTTATTCCTATTGTTTTGTGATCTATCTATTTAAAGTTGATTATCTTGGACTTAGTATCTAATATTGTAAAGGTTGAACTTTGACCAAAATACAATGAAAACAATCCCGAAGAGAATAGGAGTGATGATTCTGCAGAGATACACCCACTGGTCCAGCTCGAGGTAAACCGTTCACTTTACCCTTGAGCTTGTCATTTGTTTAAGAGTGTTATTGTGGTTAAATACACGTTTTAACACCTCCTCATAACAAGAGATAAAAAAACAACAAATATAAAAATATTGCACATATCAGTAAAGTAAAGAATAAGAACATATGTGCTTATTATTTATATCAACATTCAATCCATGTCATAAATCAAATAGATTCATAAAAACACATTAAAATGTGTAGCACCTCCTGTACTTTCAGCCAAACATGGTATAAGATAAAATTCAAAATTGTGCATTCTCCTGAAAATAACAACCCCCAAGATTGATCAGAAGAAGTATTCTTAAGTGTATATCTTAATTTCTGGAAAACCTTGACATATATTTCATGTAACTTCTCACAACCTGTTAATAGATGTCTAGACGTCTCAATTTCACAGTTTCATAGCCTATATTACCACACACCAACACGAGAGAGAGTAGGAAGCAGGTCCAGTCTGACCAGCATGATGAACCATCTAACTTTACTATCGAAATTATTAGATACATATTTACTTTGGGTATCTGATGCTTAGGTCCTAGGGCGTTCTTTCTATTTAAGAAAGCTATGAGTGGAGGCAAAGGTGTCCAGGATCTTAATCATTTGTGTTTAATTTTCAGTGGGACAAAGTATCTTCTTTATATTCACAATATTTAAGGAAGGTTTTTTCTCACAGTCCGAATAATTTGTTTCAATAACCTCCATTTCAATCCTGTCATTGTGTTCTTTGCTAACCGGAAATATTCAGTTGTTTCCACATGATACTTTATCATGTGATATTTGAGCTAAACCCAACATCCCTCTCCTTTGGATTTTATTCTTGGTATTTTGGGGGTTTCAGTTTTCTCCTTTTAGATCGTTTTATGGTATTTTTAACCAAACGTTGTTTGTTGTCCAACCCGACAGCGGGAGAGCCACTCTCATTGTCAGCAGATCTCAGTACATCTTCATGTACAGTGAGAATGGAGTCCTTTGCGATCAGGCTGGCAACAGTTAAATCCTTTACAGTTGCAAGCATTTCTGATTGCCTAAGACCATTATATGCTGTTGGAGGAAAATCCATAACCTTATCTGTGGTGAGCAAGATAACATCCACTAATATAATTACATCCTCTTTAATAATTTGCTGTTCTTTCTGGATTGAGCTATGTAATGTAAATCATGCTTTTAGAATGCTTATATATTCCGGCTCACCTATCTCTTCATTCAACGAGGACTCACATGAAGACAAAGGGCCTCATTACACGGAAGGCGGTAAGGATTAACGGTCACCGGTAATGGTACCAGTGACCGTTAACCCTTACCGCCTTACTACGAGGTCCCTTTGCGGGTAGGTACTTTAACGCCTGCTGTTTAGCAGGCGTTAAAAACCAACCCGCAAAGGGACCAGGGTGCTAATTACAGTACCACAATTTGCGGTACCGTAATTAGAGCCTTCCCTATTCCCATTATGCCCTATGGGGCAAAAATGGGAATGGGGAAGGGCAATGAGGGAAGGGGGAATTAACGCCCCGCCAATCTTGGAATAGGGCGGTAATTCCCCTTTCCACCAAGGCGGTGCCGGTATTTTACCGGCATGGACCAAGGTGCTAATAGCACCTTGGTCCTCCGCCTACCATGTAATGAGGCCTAAAGAGTCATCTTCAATAGGAAATAAGCAAAAGCCTTTGTTGCAATTTCTATATAAGTCAGGGGTTCTTTCCAGGTTAGTCGAAGGGTGTCACTATCTTGAGGAGCATTACTATGTGTGTGAGGGCATTCTTTGTCCCTGCAATTGCTAAATATTTTATAACAGTGAATATTTATCTACTAGGTCGAGATCAGAGGTTTCCACAATCTCACAGTCACTTCCAGGATGATGGACCTCCAGCAGCATAGATTGAGCAGCCATCTTACTCAGAGGTTTTAAGTAAGATGTAATTTTGTCTAGTGCCTGTGTTGGTATCACTGTATTTTTCCCACATAGCCTCAAAAGCCCATAGTGTCACCCTCTTACTATGTGATTTGTTATTCATTTTCTTCTTAGAGATCAATTTATTTCCTTCAATTGCACTACAAAACCGCCTTGCTGCTGTTGTGGCGTTACTTTGGAGTTGATATCTCTTGTGTGCCAGACGCATTCTCTACTTACTATGCCAATCTAATAGGAGCAGTTCTTACAGTGTGACGCAGAGCGACTAATCAACCACTGCTTCAGAGCCCAATAGACGACTTGCTAATACCAAATGGACAATGAAACTCACTCTCTCTGTTTTGTAACAAATAAATACTGAATGGGTAGTGAGTGTTGCTCATTCCAAGCTTGGCATCACCAAGTACCACACTTTTGTAATTGCGTTACGTTAAGCAACTAATCACTTTTTTATAGAAAAATGCATTAAATTAGAATCACTTAAGGCTTACCATTATTATTTGCAGTGGACACAAGCTGAACGGAAATTCTTGATAGGAATGGACCAACCTAACCGCAACCGCCACAGCCCAACAGCCTAACAGCACTCTGATTTGCGCGTGCCCAACTGTTTTTAAAGTCTTTAGGTGGCCAGTGGGGTCTCCAAGTTGCGGGATAAGTAATTAGTACACAATTACTACTTTTAACAGAAATTGCAACATCCACGACAAAGGAGCTTGAACAGAGGGTCCTTAGTCCACAATCTCCTGCAGCCTAACAGCACCTGAGATGCACTTGTGCACTCCGTGGTGTTCGAACTTGTAGTACACAGGTGTGGAAAGTGGAGGTAGTGTGGCAGTAATTCCATACTGCCATTTTGTTTCCTGTACCACCGGAATTGTAATGAAGCCCATTGTGCCAAATTGATGTGCAATTGAAACAAATGAGTAAAATACACATTCACATGCCAAGGGTAGATTCAAAAATCAGATCTTTTGCTTCCAAAATAGGGTCTGCTAAGAAACACTGAGGGCTAAATATTCCCAACTTGTTTCTTTCTGTTATCTTTTTTCATACCTGTGAAAAACCAGAGGGTGTTTCACTGCCAATAAACTGTGGATCCCTTACTCAGGTGGCCCAAGCACGTCCATCACCTTTGGATCCAGACCGTGGGGGTGGACAAGTGCGGGAGGATCACCTGGGTGAGGAGTCCTCAGGGAGTGGGGGAGGAATGCCAGATGGGGAGACATGGCATCCTCCTTTCTAAATACACTTGTACCATCCTATTTTATAGGATATTCCAATTTATCAGACCCCCTCTCATTTCCTACACAAAAACTGAGCTAAGGAAGAGGAGGTCTGAGGCTGAGGCATTACAACCCATGCAATAAATTGGACATGTCCCACTATTAAGATCAGGCACGGTCAGGCACTTGGATCTTAATTCAATCAAAAAACTTTATTTCGACAAATTGCCATAAAAGAATAAAAAAGGTATACACATATGCATACAAACATTAAGAATGCTACAGATCACTAAAACAATGTAAAATTTAGCAGACACTTAATTACAAACTCTGTATGTACATGCCAATACAATAAGGTTAAAAATGCATCTGTTGCCAATGTGAGAATGTATAAGGAGAGACAACTACATAGGTTTACTAAAATCTTTTGCATCTCCGACCTGGTACCTTATTTGTGAGCTAAGCCGGTGTTGGCGGACCCATCAACTACCGCTGAGAGATAACACAAATGCCCTCCTAGCTATAGCTTGTCTCAAGAAAGATAATAATGACCAGCTCACACACAGGTTTCCTGCCCAGAGAAGATATAACAAGGACTGTATGCATTGTGCAAATCGTCTGTCTCTAAAACTTGAGCCAATGTTCTTGCTCTGATGTCCTTAAAAATTACACAAAACAGCACAAAATGCAAAGTAGCCTCCACTACTTCGTAACCATCCATACATGCCTTGCCCTCCCTGCCCTCTGACCATTGGGACAATGTAGACCTTATTGGGAGGCAGTTAAATTGTGTTTGCGTTAGGAGGATTCTCTCACCAGGATAGTTTTGTATTGCATCTATTGAGATAATTTCCAGATTTCTATTGGTGCCCTTCTCTAGTTCCATGTATTCTCTCTCAGCCCTAGAAATAGAAAGTGCTTGTAGCTTGAGATTGTTCATAACAGCTGTTCAGCATACAGTTTTACCAACCACTTCCTTATCTGTAGCAGCCATGGAACGTTGCTAGATCCACCTCTTGCTATCAGATTTTAATGAAAGAGTGTGTTACCGCTGTTTTCAGATTTTTCCATAATCTAAGCCAGTGCAAGATTGACTCTAGCTCCATTTTGTCAGACAAGAACAGCATCCCTAGCTCAGTATGGGTACCATAGTTTGGAGCTGATTGGGGGAGGCCAAGGATGAATTTTAGGAAATGGTTCTCAGAGACTTTGATGTTTTGTGTGTTCCCATAGCGCCAAAGCGATGCTCCATATTTTGCAACTGGTTTTGCTTTGCTTATACACACAGTCTTTATTAAATCTAGAGGTTTAGAGTTGGACATTGACATAAGAAATTGATTGCAAGAAATTGACCCAAGAAATTGTTGCACCTGACACCTTGCTTCTCGATATAAGCCGCAGGTTTCAGGTTTTGGGTGAGACGTATCCCCAAGTAGTCAAAAAACATTATCCTCAGGAATACTACACCCTTTGTATGGATTGATACCATTTAGGGTTCTTCCTGCTCAGGTGACTCAGACATGACAGCCAACTTGGCAACATTAACCTTCAGATCCAATGATGCCATGAAGTCTGTGTACGGACGGACAAGGTCCTGCAGAGCTCTTGGTGTGCGAGCAATCAGAACTGTGTCTTCAGTGTATGTCAAGGCTGGGTATGGCTTCCCATTGATTCTCGGCACATCATTGGTGGCATGTATCAGGGCCTCCCTTAACCCATTGATGTACAGAGATAAAAAAGACAGGAGCTGTTACACATCCCTGTCATACTCCTGCTTGGATCTGAAAGTAAGCAGTGCAATGGCCTGAGGAACCACTACTCACACAGGCCTGGGTGCTTTTATGCAAACCAATCAACAAGTCTGTTAGCCCCACCGGGCAACCCTGTGACCCAATCACAACCCCCATTTACCTTATCAAAGGCTGTGCTTAGGTCCATGAATGCAAGATATATAGGTGTGCACCTCAGATATAGTTGAGTTTCCCAAAATCAAATAAATATTCACTTGTCGCAAGTCTTGGACGAAAACCCAATTGAATCTCATTGAGAGTAACGCTGATGATACATCAAGTGTGGCATTACCCCCTCTCCCAACCATGTGAGGCGCCCTATGAATCACCACTATATTGTGCTGGCAGGAGGCGAGACTCGCAAACTTTTTGCTTCTTGCCACTCAGTCAATTGTTCCTTGGCTGTTTGCCAGGTCGTGAGATTGGTGCCCCTCCCTTTTCTGTTTTTTGTGATGGTCTTCCGCACTATACTGCGTCTCTGTTGATGGCTCTAACAGCTGCCAACTATCAGCTTTCCACTACCAACACAGCACAGTACAGCACAACACACGTCCGGCCTCCAAATGGGAAGGGGCTCAGGGAAGGTGATGAAGATGAAGGTGTTGATGAATGAGAAATGGGACGAGGGGAAAAAAGACAACAGAAAGGTGTTTTTTTTTTTTTTGGCTGCCTCCATTTTCAATACTGACACAAGCTTGCCACTAGCTGCAGGTTTACCTTTTCTTCTGGGGGGAGGGGGTTTACCCTGCTTTCCTGCTTTCCGCAGGGTGCGGCTTGCACTCACTGAGGGCACCAGGACCCAGGACGTAGGAGCAATAGTCCAATGAACACTCCAATCTCCCTCTGGTTTACCACAATAGCTGTGACCCAAGACAGCTCTGCTTCCCTGGCCGACGCAACTAGCCAATCCCCTTCTTCCAGAACCTCAGGGGGCTGATGCCAGACATAGATACGGCAGCCCGCCAAAGTTGTTATCCTGGCCAGCTGCCAAAACAGCCGCCAAATGTCTCTGGTCTCAGGTCCGGGCACCTACATTCCAGCCAGCCAGCGAGAGAGGGGCTAGAGGAAAAGACCTCTCAGGCATGTCAGGGCCATCAAGACATGTTAATCCACACTGTAGTGGGTCGCAAACCTAGCAGATCTAGAAGCCAATTCCAACATTATGATTATTTGATTCTGTCATTCTCAGATCAAAAACCAGAGGTGTTTCACTGCCTAAACCCCAGGGATCCCTTACTCAGGTGGCCATGGTATAGCCATCGCCTTTGGATCCATACCCTGGGTGTGGACAAGTGCGTGAGGATCACTAGGGTGAGGGGTCATCGGGAGTGGGAGGAACACCTGATGGTAAGACATGGTATCCCCCTCTCCAAATATCCCTGTCCCATCCTATTTTATAGGAAATTCCAACTTCCCAGATCCCACATATCCTACACAAACACTGAGCCAAGGAAGAGGGTTGTCTGAGGCTAAAAGGAAAACCACCCATGCAATACATTGGACATGTCCCACTAATAAGATCAGGCAGGGTCAGGCACTTGATCTTAATTACAAACACCTGGTACCCATCAGGGGTCAAGTCCTAAAAATTAGAGTGGGGGGACTTATCAGCAAATGCACTGGGATGTGATGTCACCAGAAATTAGCATACCAATATGAAATATGCACATTTCTTTAAATTGGCTCTACATAACCACCCACATTGCACAGGACGAATGGCATTTGCCTTTCATAAAATCAACACACACGTAAAACCAAGAGATGATAATAGTGTTTTTGAAAATGTTAAAAGTCTATGTTTTAAACTGCAACAAACAATACAAATGTTCTTCCCGGGACTTGCATTACCGAAATGGGACATTACACCTTTAGTTTGTTATTTGCGTTCAATCTCTGTGGTTGGCTTTAATACATAAATTCAAAGAGGACATCCCTCTGAAAAAAGTGGGTGGACTCCGTCTCACGCCGCGTGTACCCTTGACTTGAGCCCTGATAGCTATTAGCTCTCTCCACATGGTTAAAAGGCAGAACACTGAGAAACACTCTGAGCAAGGTGGTGAACGAGAAGGAGCAGTTCTTACAGTGTGACGCAGAGCGACAGGCCGAGGGATGGAACCGAGGTGCGGAGAAACCTTGGACAGCCTGGCCAGAAATGGTTACCTCTAAAGGGGCAAGGTTTAATCACTCAATACTAGGGCAGAACTCAATTTGTGGGGTTGTGCAGTCTAATTTTCTAGGACCACTACTATTTTAGTTTTTTCTGCTTTCATTTGTATTTGTTTAAATTTACTTTGGTGATGAGGGGGTCTTCTGTCAAAATTAAGATGTATGGAATTTGATGCGGATAAGAAGGCCATTACGAGGGGTGCCTCTGAGGCATGAAGGTTTATACCTCTTTACACACACTATTCCAAAGGCAGAATAATTGACACACCCCAGAGGAAATTATACCAGGAGATGGATTGCAAGTGAAACAAGGTTTATATAAGTAAATTGTGCATGCAGAGAAATTTGCTGCACTGAGAGCGCTCTGCCAAAAAATACATGGGAAGCACAGTTTAAAGAGAAAAATCGTCATGGATGACGCAAACTATAGGTGCAAAATTCCGCCATACAATTGGTGGGTAGAGTGATATATTATAGGTCTATATTCTCCAACCATGCTGGATTGGCTCTCGCTCGTGTGTTGCTCTGGTGGCACGTGGGTCAGCTGGGCTCATCCTTGCGGTGAAGGTCAGTTCATGAGTGACATAATCCTAGCTAACTAAACTAACAAAACAGGAATTGATAATATGAGAATAATGGAGTAGATGGTTTATAGTCATAATACCAAACGTATAAATCTCGAAAAAAAAATCTCGAAAAAAAAGGCCGAAAAAAAATATCGAATTTTTTTTATGACGTTTTTTTTCGAAATGGGGGTTCACCTCCCAAACCCCCTTTTTTCTATTTTTTTTTATTTTAACCCTTTTTTTTACTTACCTGACCCAAAAAATACATATATAAAAAGAAAAAAATTACATATTTTTTTTTCAGCCTTTTTTTTTCGAGATTTTTGTTATTCGAGATTTTTTTTTTGGCCTTTTGACCGACCACCGGAGTAGATATCCTGCCATGTAGGGTCGGAATTTCATTGGGGGTTCAGCATAGTCAGGGTGAGGCCAGGTCAGATGAGTGCTGGAATCAAAGGAGTTTGTGTTTGTGGGCTACGGTCTGGCAGGGTGGAGGTCAGAGGGGGCTTAAGCAGTTTAGTGGAGATGGATGGATCATGGTGCAGAGGTCTGCTCTGATCTCACGCTCTGCCGAATGGACACTGCGAGGATATGATGTTACACTGTTTGCAACAAATGAATCTACTGGTCTTCCATGCAAACATGTCTCAAACTGAGCTGGCAGAGAGGTGGAGGGGACCTGGGCTGTGTGTGCAAGGCACTGGGCATGGGAGAGATAGCTTTTAGAGATAATTTTCAGGCCTAGTGAAAAGATGGCGTCTTGTGCAAAACAAAATGGAGTCTTCATATAGCACCAAAGGTCTAACAATTGGTTTGCCCCCATGCTATTATTTAGCATGAGGCATGCACAGAATGGCGAGGGGGGCGGGTTGACCACTGCTCACTTACAGGCACCACAGATTTTCCTTAATGTGATTTCGTCACCCTACATTGGTTTTAGGTGGTTATCTGTTGGAAGCTAATATTTAATGTTGGCTTCACCAGGGGTGCAAGCCCGTTTACAGCATTCTTATCCCAATACACATTTATGCTATCCTACTTTGGGCCATTTTGTTTAAAAGGCTTCCTTTCTTCAGAGAAACCAAAAAAGAAGCCTTAAAATGTTTGTTCTGCCAATGTGGCCTCTTGTGAGCCAACAATTGCAGCACCCATGTTGGTTTGTACTGCTTTAAAGCAGTTCCTTACCACGGGCAGGCCACTACACTTCTTGTGTTACTGACCCTGGGTCTTTGACTGTTTTTGAGGGTAACTTGAATGGATGGCTGCCTATACTTTGTTTTAAATATCCTTATAGGATTGGTGGGCTGGCTGAAGCCAGCTTTGTAACTGATGGGATATATAAGCAAAGCTCTTCTTCTGAGCTTTGTGGTGCTGAATTTATGGAAGGTAAGCAGGTATGGACCTAGGTTTTAGGGAGGAGCCATTCCCAGGCCATTTCCTGCTGTTGATGCATTTTTAGTCAGTCTTCTGGCCATACTGGCTAGATGCAGTGGCATGGGCAAAGCTCTGGTTTGGTCTGTTGGCTGCTTGGTGTCCATACTGACATTTAATCATCTTGCTACTGGTCCTGCCCATCTGCTGGGATCAGGCCTTCCATTCTGAGGCCATTTTCTAGTCCGTATTCCATCATTGTACTGTTATTTCCCACCAGAGTGTACCATTTTAATTTTGAATGCTTTTCAACACCTGAAAGGGTGTAGGGACCCCGTAAACCAGCCAGATCTTCTTGCTTGGGAGGTCTGTAGTTGCATCTACTAATGTTCTGCTGCAGGAGTCCTTTTTGCTGTTGTGCTGACCACGTTTGCCTGCTGAGGCCCCCAGAGTCTGCCATGTGCAGATTCCTCTGTCCTGAGGGAGCCATCAGCATTGCTGAATTCACTTCTGGAAGGTGGGTCTCTTTCCTGTGAATACCAATATTTCTTCTTTTGGACCATTGGATGCCAATTTCTGGGTACCAATCCTTAGTTTCAACCTTTAAAAAGAGGCTGCCTCTTGTGGGTGTTGTTTCACGTTCTGGGGACTGACTTTCTGGAAGCAAACACTGTAAGAACTTATTGCTGGCCCTTTGGTTGATCCATTATTTCTGAGACTCACTCTCAGGGGTCCCTGTGGTCCATGGACTTCTAATGAATTGCCCCATTTGTTAAGATTAATGGCCAAATCCTGTTCTGCTTCTCGGCTCCTGGCGATGCTGGATCTACACCCTGCACTGGATCTAATCTTCTGGGTCTCCACTGTTGTCCCTTGGATAAGATTGCAAAATTCTATGTACGTGTGTGTACGTGTGCAAAGACACTAAGACTTACCTGGCTTTCCCTATTCTTTCATATGGGACACTGCTCTCAACTCTAGATCTCCTACAAGTCACACTGCAAGGAACACACCTGGTCTGTGACACATGTATAGGGTCCACCAATCACTTATTTTTTTGAAGATTCCTCCTGATTTATTAGGGATTTGTAAATATTTATATTATGTGCATACCAAGGACATACACTGCATGCTGCAGCATAATTCATTGAAGGACTATGCAAATTCAACCGCATCACCCTGCCAACCGGAACAGCATTGGTTCCCGCTGCAAGCCCTATAATCTTCATAATCTTTACCATTATCTACAATGCTGTCATGAAGTTCCCACACTACCTCACTAAGAAACTCAGCATCTTCAGAGGCCTACAATCAACCAGAATTCAGGACATGTGCAGATTTGAACTCTGCTGCTGCAGGAAGGAAAAAATAAGAAGACAGGCCTTTCCGGTCTACACCCCAAGACTTTGGAACCTTCTCCCCCCTCAAGATCCGACTCGCCCCTTGGCTTCTACAGTTCAGGAAGGAGCTCAAGACACTCCTCTTCAAGAAATGGCGCATTACCTTGGAGCTTCGTTTTGCAGTTTGAACTCTACCCTGCTATTCACAGCATTGCGAGCTGCAGATAGCTCTTGCTGTGGCCCCTTCTGCTTCCTGGAGGAGGCGGAGCCACGCTGCATCACGTGACAGATCACGTGACTCATCCGGACCTTTTATTCAGCCGTGAGTCAGCTGAGCGGTGTGTTTGCATTACCTTGGAGCTTCGATTTGCAGTTTGAACTCTACCCTGCTATTCACAGCATTGCGAGCTGCAGATAGCTCTTGCTGTGGTCCCTTCTGCTTCCTGGAGGAGGCGGACCCACGCTGCATCACGTGACGGATCACGTGACTTATCCGGACCTTTTTTTCAGCCGTGAGTCAGCTGAGCGGTGTGTTTGTATTACCTTGGAGCTTCATTTTGCAGTTTGAAATCTACCCTGCTATTCACAGCATTGCGAGCTGCAGATAGCTCTTGCTGTGGCCCCTTCTGCTTCCTGGAGGAGGCGGAGCCACGCTGCATCACATGACGGATCACGTGACTTATCCGGACCTTTTATTCAGCCGTGAGTCACCCTCGCGGCGTTAAGCCCGGCGGGGAAAAGCCCATCAGCTGTTGTGCGGCTGTTAGGCGCTGGTGGTGCCAGATTCACTCGGGAAGTGCGCCTATGTGCAGACTGTGGCAGGGAGACAAGAAAGCAGCAAGGTAACTGCAAGATCTATTTATTCTGAAAAGACCTGTATATCAACCTGGTACTTCTGAAATCTTAGTAATTCGGCCTGTTCTTACTGACTAACTGTTCACAATGGCGGACTCACCGGTCTCAAAGCTCTCACCATATAGGACAGGGGTGGGCTGCTACCCCGAGGTAGCCATTACATGCAGCACTGCCTCATTCGAAAATATTTTACAAACAAATGTGGAAACGGCTGAGGAGGTGGTGAACGGATCAAGTATAGGAGAAGGGGAAGGCTCCCACACACAGCTTCACCTACAGCCCCAACAGTCTTCCAAGACCCCGGATACATCAGTGCCCCCCATAGAAATTGAAAATCGGGACTTTTTAATAGCACGGTGGTCATTGACGATAGGGGCCAGAACGCGAAACCACAAATAGGACTGTCCCCCAAGGCCACAGTGTGGGAGGTTTCACCCAATTCGATTCCCTTAAATTCTACTCTCTCCTCCCCAAAGGACTTGGGCACACCTTATGATGATGAGACGGGTTCTCTAAGGCCAACCGCACCTCCTGTAGTGAACCCCTTTGTCTTCGGTTCCTTAAATGGGAACAAAAGAGATCAGCCTCCAGCAAAAAAATCGGACAACGGTTGGAAACCCTTCGGGATTTCCTTACTGAACACCGATTTCCACACAAACTATTCAAGCACGAACCAGCAAAACAGGGTGACTATTCAAGAGTGTCTTCTGGACCCCTCTACGCCACGGTCTAGATCCCAACAAATGACCACCCCAGGGTCCTAAACATTTATCCCTGAGCGTAAGGGGTCATCACCAAATAAATGGGGGGGTCTCTTGCCTCAGTCAACAAAACTTTACTTCAGGGACCCCCACAAAGATTCCATAAAGGAGTATTCCCCCAGCAATCGCTGTTTCCAAGTAAACGGCAAAGAAGACAACCCTCTCCCACAGACGAAGATCTCTTGTCTGTCTTGGAATCAACTCAAGGAGATGCTCCTTCTAAAAAGGATCCCCAAATCGATCCTGGAATGATCACAGCTTTTGCTCTTGTAATGGCCCCCTTTATGAAACTTATTGAGTCGCAAAATGATCAGCTTCGGGACCATACGACAACAATCGCAATGATGTTTTCTAAAATGATCTTTATAGAAGGCTTTGTTTCGGCAATTCAGTCGAAACTCGAAAAAAATGACGAACATACGACAAACATTTTGAAAAGTATCATCGAGCCAATCATAAAAGAAAAAGAAATAAGAAGATTGGAAAGGACAAGTCTCAGGTTAGGGAGTGCAGGTGGCCCGGAGAGTGGTCCGACTTCCCTGGAACAGACTCATAACCAGCAGGTGGTTCTGTCTACAAAGAGTACTTTTTAGGAACTTTCCACTACCAAATACAAGGACAGTTCTACCAACACGGACCCTGCTGTGCGGGCAATTAGCCCAGTAATGAAGGAGGGTAGGCTAGCACCGAAGGAAGGATGTTCAGCATCTTCCATTGCAACTAATACTCTGCCCCTGTTTACAAGGGATCAGCTCGAGGCTCCAGTGACAACTAGCAACATCAAATTATTTGACTTATTTAAGAAACCAAAATCAGGTTTATCCCCAATGAAGGAAGGTCTACTTAAAGTAAACAAGAAAGGCGACAAAAACTATGGGAAAATAGTCATACCAACGGACAAACCTATAGGACAGAGACCTTTGTCTACAAGAAAACCCACATTGAGATCTAAAATTGCAACTGGTCTATCCCTTCCAAGGAACTTGGCACATCCCTGCAAACTGCCAACTCATGAGAGACCAGTAATAAAAAAAACAGAAATTGCTCCTGCTGCCCGCCTAAAAGTAACTCCTGATGAGTCCCCTCGCCCACTGGACATCACGTCGACAAATGACAACATGGACATCTCCCTCATGGACTTATCTGTTTATTCAGACATAAACACCACATAGGAGGGGGAGTCAGGATCGAATACCTCCGGAACAGAAAGTGGTATCGAGGAAGAAGATCCAGAAATATACAGCAAGATAAAAGAAGTCGACCTTAAAGGGGAGACGAAGGCTCAGACGATTAAAGACAGGGCGGTGCGGCTAGTGTCCTTCAAAAAGCCCTCAATGCCCACATTATCGATTCTGAACTCGGTTTTCGATAAAAAACTCAAGTGGAAAACTTGAGTGCACTCCGGTAGAGAAATATCGGCCAACCCCACAGAAAAAGAGAGGGCAGACATACACCCATCTAACGCCTTGGTTTACACAACACTGGAAGACAGACGGAACTTTCTTGTCCAGAGATCCCTGGAAACTACCAGTAATAAAGGAGTCAGCCCTGACGCGTCAAAGGAAACAAAAAGAACAGTGTCATGGGCAGAAACGATTGAGAGAAAACCGACATGTGGGCCCAACAATCACAATGCCCACAATGGACCGGGGGCAAAAAATGCCAAGGAACACTACAGAATACTATTGGAAAGAACTCTAGGCTACGAAGACAACTTAATTATGAATCGGGCTAACGTTATGAGGCTCTTACAATCCCTTGATCTTCTGGCGAAATTAAAATCGAGGGATTTAGACTGGATTGAATTTCATAATGAACAGCGACACGACAGTGAGATTCTTCACACAACTGATCAAAACACTAAAAATGTACTCTTAGAGTTGGGCCCAAAACTTAACTTATATGGATTCGTGCTTAGGGAGTTGGAGGAGGAAAACAGATCCGACCGTGTAGCTACTCAGAAACATCTACTACACAACCACCGAAGTACCACTACCAATTCCTATAAGGATCATCCGATGAAAGCAGGAAATAGTGGTAGAGGGACCCGAGAGGTTGATAGTGGAGGAGACCAAGTGCATATTCAATCAGAAAAAGCAGAACTAAACTTGGTGAATAGTCAAGATGACTGGAGTTGGCTCGCTGGGGTCCTATCTGCTAAGTCATAACGCCAACACCCATCTACGAGTGCCCACTCCAACTCCAAACCAAAAGGGATAAAGATCATGAGTTGGAACACACGGGGTTATGTGCATTTACTTGGCAATTCAGCAACACACCTGTCCTCTTACGACCTATTTTGCTTGCAAGAAACCTGGTTGTGTGATCTACCTCTTCTGGACAGGTTTGAGCTATATCTAAACCCCGCAACAAAGGGCTCAAAAGGCAGACCGAGCTCGGGTTTACTGTTGGGGGTAAAGCGCACCAGTGGCATAAAAGTGCTCTCTTCTTTAAACAGAAACCCTTGGATCCAACTTACTAGGATTTCATCCACATCAGAACCAGCTTCACTTACTTCAGACTGGCAGTTGCTTATATGCAACGTATACTGGGGCCCGACAGCCCGAGATGAGGACAAACTTATGGAAGTCCTACTGGAAGCCATAGACGACGCCAGGATTGAATGCCCACTACTTGAAATTCTGCTATGTGGTGACTTGAACATGGAATGTTACGACAAGAAGCAGAGGAAAATAGAGTTCCTGCCTTTGAACGCCTCAAAAAAAATAACGAGAGGCGTGGTCATGGAGAAGGAACTACTAGCCAGAAATATATACTTGGTAAACGGTAACTTGGCGGGCGACAAACCAGCCGCCCGCACATGGAAACGGGGTGCCCAATCAAGTACACTGGACTATATGTTTGCATCAGAAAATCTCTTTGGCAAATTAATATCGTTGGAAGTGATCCCCACGATCCAGAGTGATCACAACATCCTGGAACTCAAATCTGAGGCCTGGAACAAGCTCTCGTCTGTACCAGGCAAACATCTACCAAACCAGTTTCTTGAGTCAACTCCTGGTGGCAATAGACTACGCATGGGAAGAAAAGAGATGGCCCTGGTGCTGGATTCTTTAATCAAGGACCAAGGTCGAAACCTGATAGAATATGCTGAAACACTGAAGATCTTTCACCCAAAAGTAGTCGCCAAGGAAATTCACCAATGCAAGCGGCACCACTATGATCACGAAGTAGTGACAAAAAAAAAACTGGTTAAAAAAGGCAGGAGATTATATGTTAAAACTAGAGCACCAGCTGACTTAGTCCTGTATACTAAAGCTAGAAACACCTACAGGAACTGGCTTAAGCAACACAAACATCAAATAATGCAACAAGACAGTGAGAAGATGCTTCACCTACTATCTACTAAAAACATCACTGGTATTAGGAAGTTGATCAATGAAATAAACATCCCTTCCGACTCAAAAATGGTAAATCCAATAGCCTCAGAAGTTTGGGAAACTCACTTTCGGAACCTTTACTCTATGGGGAAAATCTGTGGTCCTGCCCCATTCTTACCATCGAATGAGCCCTGGGACTCTAAATTTGGAAAACAAGATATTCTAGACCTTATTAAACAGTCCAATTCTTCAAGGGCTGCAGGACCTGATGGTCTCACCAACGACATCCTCAAAAGAGACCCGGAAAAATGGGCTTCGTTCATGCTGGATTTGTATAACAACATAACAAGACTAAAAAAGTTACCTAAATCTTGGACGACGTCCATAATTGTGCTGATCTTTAAGAAGGGAGATAGGTCCGTGCCCACTAACTACAGACCGATTGCCCTTTTGGATGTCGTCGGCAAAATATTTGCAGCACTAATCTTGAAACATCTAAATGATTGGAGTCGGCTGGCAGTCCATCTGGACCCTTGGCAATCAGGCTTTCGAAAGGACATTGGAACATCCTTAAATGTGCTACTCATCAACATAATCAAATGCATGGTTAAGGCCAAGAAATATAAGAACATCTATATCGCGTCAATAGACTTGGAACAGGCATTCGATTCTGTTGATCGCGGAATGCTATGGCACAAATTAAGGAAATGGGGATGTCCGACCAACCTGAGAGAACCTCTCGAAGCACTACACACGGGGACAACCCTCAGAGTAAGGTTGGACAGACTGGGCAACCTCTCAAACAATGTGGTGGCCATGCACGGTCTGAAACAGGGCTGTCGGTTGGTTCCTGCTGTTTTTTGCCTTTTTATATCCGACATGCAGGAAGCTTTCGAAGCAGTGAGGTGTTTCCCCCCAAAAATCGCGGAGACCGTCGTGGGAAGGCTGTTATTTGCGGACGATCTTCTGTTGCTAGACCAAACGGCCATCGGACTTCAGCAGCAACTAAAGGCACTCGAGTCATACACACAAGGAAACGGCCTCCGTATAAATCCAAAAAAATCAAAGATCTTGAGGCTGGGACCTATCATCGGCATGAAAAATCTAAGGTGGTACCTTTCCGGGGTAGAAGTACCAGTGTTTTCGTCCATGATATACCTTGGAGTAACTTTAAACAACAGCATCCAAGATGGTCCAGGTATCTGCAGGCTTAGAAGTAAAGTTATGAACTTAGCTTCGCAAGCCTTGTTAATCAAGCGACAATACTGTTCTTTTTCCCTTCGTCCTCTGATAGATTTCTACAAACTGAAAGTTGTGCCAATTCTCACTTACGCAGCAGAGGCAAATTTCTTCATCAATTCAGATGTTTGGAAAATGTTGGAGGGCCTATTCTGGAAAAGAGTATTTGGCTTACCGACATCAACTCCAATGGAAAGTGTGCGTAAGGAACTAGGCCTATCGTCCCTTTACATATCTACAGTCTGGAAATCCCTGGCACTCCTCTGCAAATGTCTGCACCCCCAGGAAAGAAGTGGATTTGTGGCAATTAACGAAGCAATCAAAAGACAATTGATTCCGGTCCTAACCAAGTGGCAATTAATTTGTTTATAAATCCTGAATACCATAGCACTAAAACCAGACAATCTCATGTTAAATCCGCTCATGGTAAAGAGAAAACTCTTGGACTGGGACTGGATAGCCACCCTGGACAGGCTCAGTGCTTTTCCATCAATCACCCAAGGCATGGACGAGCACTATTGCAGAGGCACCGTCCACCCTTACTTGGATAAATTTCCCTCAAATACGGAAAGACAGCGGTTCTTAAAATTCAGACTAAACCTCTTCCACACAAGAGAAGTCTTAGGGAGAAGAACCAAAAAAGAGGAAAAACCCAGTCTGCTGTGTCGAGGCTGTGGGCAAGAGGCTGAAACCTTACAGCATCTGGTGATGAATTGTGTTACCTTAACTAAGTTCAGAGAGAAATGGTTGGGGACGCACCTTTCAAATTTAAGCACTTTAACCTTGCAGGACAGGTGGCTAATTCTGAGAAGGGGGAAAAAGTATCTACGACCCTGGCTCTGTTGAACTTTATGAGAGAAACCTTTACAATTTTGGACATTTAGTTATTTTTCTCGAGTTATACTGTTTCCCCCCCTATATATATATATAATTGATGTAACTGTGTTTTTTTTTTTTTCTTCTTCTTCCTTTTCTTCCTTTTTTTCAATTCTTTTCTTTTCTTTTTATCTCCACAATGCATTTAAAGTTTCCTTTGGTAACTAATTGATTCAATAAAATTAAAAAAAAAAAGGAAATGGCGACTCCCTAAAACCTAGGTCCATACCTGAGACTGGGGTATCTGATCCCCACTGTTTCCTCCCTGTTTCCTTTTAGATCCATTGGTGACAATTGCCCTCCCTCCCCTATTGCTAGATCCCCACTAGCTTGGTGCTTTGCTCTAAAGAGATGGACGTTCCCCCTAGGATTGTAAAACATTCCATTGCTTCCAGAAGCTCAGTAAATACCCTAATAATAATAATCTCTGTGTGTTGCTACTGTCTCTCTCCCTGGTGTGTAATATGCCCTTCTGGGCTTTGGGACTGTCTTCCTACAATACATTATGGACATTGGCAGCCCTCCTGGTTGTGTTTGGTATTGTGCTCTCCATTTCTCTACGTCTGCACAATCTCAATGTCACTGGCCTAGTAAGATTGTTGTCCTGTCCTCCCTGTGTTCCCCCTCCCTTGCCTCGTCGCGCCTTGATACACTTGTGTATAGGCGCGTTATAAATGCCATATCATATACCATATCTATGTGCTATAACTGCATTATACGCGTATTACATGGACGCAGTAGCGTCCATCTAGTTATGGTTAAGTTGGTGTTTCCATAGGAAGAGCATTTTTTGGGTGGCTTATAACGTTGCTCCCTCTGGACGAATCCTCACCAAACTTTGCAAAAAAAAGTATATGGCCCACTCTGAATTTCTTTGCAAAGTTTGGTGAGGATTAGACATAATGGGAAAAAACTTTGCGCACGGCCACAGGCCAAACCGCTGGACGGATTTACACCAAATTTGCGGCAGGAGTGGGGGCTTGGTCCCGAAAGCATGCTTTTGCAAATTTGGTGTAAATCCGTCCAGTAGTATTTTACAAAATGACCAAAACGTAAGGCAAAAAAATTAGTGATATCTGTGTTCGCTTCGCAGACGGACTTCCCTGTTCGCTCCGCGGACAGTACCCCGATTGGCCCATGGCCTTGCATCATGTCTGCGGACATGCGACGTGTTCGCTGATTGGACGGCGAGGGGCGTGGAGCGCGTCAGATTTTCTGTGGCGCCCGCCATCTTGCATTCGCGGACGCCCGCCGACAGTGCGGTGAAAGGTGGATACAAAATTGTATTTAGTGCCGTGTGTTGGTGTGTAAGAGTGTTTGGGGAGGGTGGGGGAGTATGAGATAGGTTCAATTTTTTGTTTTTTTATGTGCTAGATGTTTTTGTTGTGTTCGATTTGTCAGCGGAGAACACGGCTGATCTGACATTTTGTAAATAAACTAAATGGTGGGGTGTTTAGAGGACAGAGTATGTGTAATTTTTGTTCGCAAAGAAGGTAAAAATGAGCTAGCAACACTCGCGGTGTACTTACTAATTGTTTGTAAATACACAAACTGGGGGTGTCCTCAGGACGCTGTCCGTATTGTAATCTGTCTAGTTGAATGTGGTCTAAGAACACTTGCGGTGTTCCGAAATGGTTGCAATTACACAAAATGGGGGTGTTCTGAGAACGTTGTTTGTATTGTTCGTTGTCAGGGTGAAAGTGTTTTAAGACCACTCCTTTTGTCCTCTAATAGTACAATTTCCTATGGGTGTCAACCGACTTTTTGTCCACTAAAGAAACGATAAATCCGGCTGGTGTGCGCCGACATTATGTGATAATC
The DNA here is from genome assembly GCF_040938575.1 of Ambystoma mexicanum. Taxonomy (NCBI): domain Eukaryota; kingdom Metazoa; phylum Chordata; class Amphibia; order Caudata; family Ambystomatidae; genus Ambystoma; species Ambystoma mexicanum. Next base: position 75,917,578 of record NC_090935.1, on the reverse strand, counting down.
CTATGACTGGCGCTATTGACCTGGCTGACTTCATTTTGCGACACTAAATCATATCTCCCGCCCCTAAGCCTGATATTATCAAAGCATTCATATTCCCCGCCTCTCTCCGTGACGTTACAGGGTGCGTCATCAAACGCGCCCAGACCTCTCCAGTCCTAAGTGACTTTACACAGAACCCGGAAGACAACACATATTATGTCACAACACAGCGCGCCACAATTCGGAATATGAAACAGTGATCTAAAAGCAAACAGCAAGATTGTACATTTTGTAAAGTACATTTATTTGACATCAGATGTTTAGAGAATATTCAGCAATTTGCATTTGTCTTTGTTGTCGGTCCGCAAAAGTTCATGTTGAGGCACGCGATGTTCCTTTGCGGTACAGAGAGTGTTAGATCAGCTTACAACTCAGTGCACCACAATTCGGAATATGAAACTGTGGTTTAAAAGTAAACAGCAGGATTGTACATTTGGTAAAGTACATTTATTTCACATGAAATGTTTAGTGAATATTCAGCGATTTGCTATTGTCTCTGCTGTCGATGAGCAAAAGTTTATTTTGAGCCACGCGTTGTTCCTTTGCGGTAGATAGGCTGTTGGTTTATGATAAAAGCAGTAAATGGGCGCTCTGATAATCGGAAGGTTGCTCCAACAATGAGCCATTAGACCACTCTATTGGTTGGTATGTTGTTTGTAGCCGCTAATACTGCGTAAGGGCCTATTGGTCCTTGGTGATTGTCCCATAAACTGGTGAGGGTCATGAAGTTGCATATTTGGACCTGCACCTGGCAGTTGAAGACCCCATCCGCTGGAGTTTGTAAATCGTGACATAGGCAAAATGGGGCGACATACCTGTTTTAAAAAACATAAATTAGTCTCACCAGCCGATCTTCATTAAAAATCATCATTTTAGGGCGTGAAACTATTTGCTATCGAAGATAGTGCAACGGAGTATGTTAATAATAAAATAATAATATTTTCCCATTCATATAGCATTAAGAACCGTGAGGTATCTAAGCGGTGCTTATTATTACCCACGGTGTGTGGTGCTCATTTATCGACCACGGAAGGATGAAAGGCTGAGTTTGTCCTTGCCGGGATTCAAACTTGCGTTAGCAAGCAAGCTGTGCACAGATGTCAAAGCGAGCGTTGTACTCGCTGTGCCACTTGACAGGCTACAGTGAAGTGGCATAGCGAGTAGAGCGCTTGACCGCCTATAGACAAGTTAAATTATTTCTATTAACCCACCCTGTGTCGTCTGCTTTTTTCAGAGCCCTCTAAACGACAGGGGATCAATTCGGCGGTGATAGTGCACGGTAGAAAACATTATGCCACTTTGAACGAACAAGTTCAACTTGAGCGGTCTTTAATGCTACGCTATTGTAATTATATTTGGTATAAAATAATCTAAAGGGTTACTTACAGTACAATTGCAATTTCCATTATCTGCGAGTAGTGCAGTCCCAAAATACATCTCTGCGTGTGCAAACGATCTTTCGCATAGTGATATAATATATAAAAGTGGTTTCGTTTCAGAAATGTCATCCTTATTTTCTCTTACGTTTTAGCAACACTCCTACAAGAGAAGTCTTTCATCACAATCTCTGTCTGTCAAGGTCAAAACACAATACAACCTTATAGTCCACTTCGTGAGCCTCTCCGGGGCCCGAGAAAAAAATGGAAGCAGCTGACCTTCACTGTGAACGAGCATAAATTCTTACTTTGCAACATTCTGTGTAAAGCCATCTGTGAGAAGTTGGTTTTTGCACGCCATGTTTGTATATTGTTTGCGTGATATTAAAAAAGTTTGTTTAAGGGACGTTATGGTTTCAGAAATGTCATCCTTATTTTCTCTTACGTTTTAGCAACACTCCTACAAGAGAAGTCTTTCATCACAATCTCTGTCTGTCAAGGTCAAAACACAATACAACCTTATAGTCCGCTTCGTGAGCCTCTCCGGGGCCCGAGAAAAAAATGGAAGCAGCTGACCTTCACTGTGAACGAGCATAAATTCTTACTTTGCAACATTCTGTGTAAAGCCATCTGTGAGAAGTTGGTTTTTGCACGCCATGTTTGTATATTGTTTGCGTGATATTAAAAAAGTTTGTTTAAGGGACGTTATGGTTCTAAGTACAGCCGAAAGACCCGTGAAAATCGCAAGTTAAGGTAAGCTATGAAAAATAACTCGCGCCACCACCGTGCACTGCTAAAACTAACACCCAGGACATCAAAGATGACATTGCAAATGTCATTGATGAAATCATTGATGACATCACATGTGTATGTACTTTTCATGGAATTTGTGTAGTAGGGATTTTTATTATAATGTTGCGAAAAAAGTGTCAAGGATATTGCGATAAATATCATACCGTTATTAGTGTTTTGAACGATGCATTGATATAAATAGCATTGTATTATGGGATTCTATCTAGTATCCTGAGCTACTAATGGAGAAACATAGCATTGTGTGCAGAGTACAAGATAAAAGTATAATATTTGTAATGTTAATATGTTGAATAATGAAATGATAATTGTCCTGAAATGTTCGAAAATTCACAAAATGGGGGTGTTCTGAGGACGTTATTCGTATTGTGTGATTGCTTAGCTGTATGCAATGAGGGAACGGCACAGAGAGTAAAGTTGACGCCGTCCGCGGACACCGCGGCTGTTCGTGGACAGGGCGTGCTACATCTGGGTTTTTCCAGGAAATCCAACATGGAAAGAAGACTGTACGGATCAGCCAATCAGATGTCGAGGTTGTGGATTTGTGTTGAAAGAGACTGTGTGTGGTGAACATGGCAGAAGTAGAGAAAGTCAGGGTGTTGGTGCTTGGAGATATGTTTGTGCATGGTTTACAACAGTACGCTCAATGCAGGCATGTTGCAAAGAACTTTGATGTGAAAGGAGTGGAGGTGGTGTGGAGCACTGTTCCTGATTGCAATGTACAGGGAATTGTACAAGTTTGTGAGGATATGGCCACGATGAACAGTCCGCATGTGGTAGTTTTGCACTATGGTGCTTTCCATTTGGGCAACGTCAGTCCCCCTACTTTGTTGGCTGATTTGGAACGCTTGGTTCAAGCCGTAATGAAGATCCTTCCAAATGCGAAAGTAATTTTTTCTGGATTACTACCTAGGGCAATATGGGACAATAGTTCAGTTTTTTGTCCTCAGCAAAACATTGCTAGGTGTGTCATCAACCGAGGCATGTGTGCCTTCATGCTTAGAGCTGGTATGTTCTTCTGTAATAATGAGAATATTGATGCCAGTAATGCTGTTAATTTTAAAGAAGATGGCATCTCTTTATCTTTTACGGGACATGCCTTTCTATTTTGGAATGTAAGGGTTGCTTTGGAGAAGGTTATGTGAAGATTTTCAGGAGTAAAGTAAGAAAAAAAACAGAAAAAAATACAAAATAACAGGTGTCTGCCAAGCATCTGTAAAAAAAACAAAAAAAACGTCTCTTTTCAGAGCCAACTTCAAAGGGGAAATGGGGCACACTATTTAAATTTACATTCACCACGCTCAGATTTTCGATATGTCCGCGGACATGGCAGTAGTCCGCGGACATGAAAATCACTACAAGGGGGATAGTATGTTCTATGTTACATATATATGAGGTCAGGGATATTATGGTTAAGTTGTGCTACTAAAAACCTATGAAATTCAGTGAAAAAACTTTGTTAAAGGGACATTATGGTTAAGTTGCGCTACTAAAAACCTATGAAATTCAGTGAAAAAACTTAGTTAAAGGGACGTTATGGTTCAAAGTAAAACCGAAAAACCCCTGAAATTCGGCAGTTATGGTAAGATAAGCAACCTTAACTTGCGCCACGTCCACTTCTAACACTAACTCCCAGGACATCAAAGATGACATCACAAATTTCATTGATGACATCACTGATTTCACCATGACAAGTGCAGTTTGGCATGGTGCCATTCCGTATTAGCACTATGGGTAACTCTGCCCTGTGGCAATAATGCAGCGACAATGTATCTTTTTTGCTCTAGGGTAATTTTTGCCAAGGTGCCTATACCATGCCAAACTTCACTTGTCATGGTGCAATAGATTTCTAATAATTTGCCCTAGTGCTAATACCGTGCAATTTAGCTGCTGCACCATTGCAGTGTTTCTGTAATCTGTTCCCAGGAGAACTCTGTTCTCTTGACTCTCTCAATGGGGGTCATTACGAGGTTGGAGGTAACCATGGCGCCATTAGCGCCATGGCTGCCTCCAAAACTTCACCGACTCCGCCTTGGTGAATGGAGCTATTACCGCCCCATACCAAGGTTGGCGGGGGCGGTACTTCTCCATTCACCAGGGCCCTTCCTCATTCCCATTTGAGCCACCATAGGGCTCAATGGGAATGGGAAAGGTGCTAATAATGGTACTGCAAATTGCAGTACCGTTATTAGCATCACAGTCCCTTTGCGGGTCCGGTCCTTAACGCCTGGTAAAACCCGATGTTAAGGAAGGACCCGCAAAGGGAACTCGTAATAGGGCGGTAAGGGATTACTGGTACCGGTGCCCTTACCGGTACCAGTAATCCCTTACTGCCCGGGTCGTCATGAGGCCCAATGTATCAAGATACTTTCACTGTAGCTTCATTGCCATGCTGCAGTTCATCTGCAATAAATCTACCCCTTCGCTCAGAGAAGTGAAACACTTCTTTTGGGGAAATGAATATCAATCCAGAGGAGCAACACGCATCCACATGCTTTTGTGGATAAAAGATGCTCCCAAATTTGGCGATGCCAGTGAAGCCACTGTTTTAGAGTTCATAGCAAAAATACATTGCCTGCAACTTCCCTTCCAAAACCAGACAAAGGGACCTACATACACAAGTGTTACCCTTCCAAAAGCATAAGTGTGGCAAATACTGCCGATGCAGATACAAAAGCAAAGATAAATACTATACCAAATTTATTTTTGGCTTCGCTAGACCAGTGTGCAAAAGAGGACAAGTAAATTTCCGGATGTCTTCTGTTAGACATAGTGTAAAAGTCATAACCCCTAAAAACACATACAACATTTAAAGACACGAAGCATCCAAGAACATCATGATCCCAACAGCCTGGACATTTTTAACAACAATTTAATTGAGACATAGTACCCAAACAGAAGAACTGCTTTGGAAAATATGTGCCTGTATGACACAGCCCAAATGTAGCCCTCCCAAAAAAGACAATATCGCACCAAATGAGACCATCTCGCCATCTCTGAAATCTCTCCATTGGCTCCCAGTGGATGGAAGGATAACATTCAAAACCCTCTGCATTGTCCACAAGGCTTTCTTGGGCCTGGGTCCAAAATACCTTCAGCTATCCCTCTGCAAATATCTTCCCTCTCGATCTCTTTGCTCTTCTATCTCTAACTCCCTCCTGGTCAATCGTTTTTCAAAGAAATGAGCTGGGGGTAGATCTCTATCTTCGGCTGGGGCCTCACTCTAGAACAGCCTCCCTGCCACCCTAAAACTTGAGGAGAACCATCTCTGGTTCTGGAAGCACCTCAAGACCTTCCTCTTTGCTTCTGCCTTCGCTCCCCTTTCCCCTGCTGATCTTCTCTCTCTTTCAAAGTGCACCTGGCTACCCTCTGTCCCCTGGGCCTAGGTACCTGCTCACCCTGCCAACTTCCTGCACTGCCTCCTGGCCAACTCTTGCACTGGAGACTGTATCTGAACCCATACTGAACAAATTGAGCATGGTTTTAAACATGAAACTAAAACTTGCAGATGTAAACATTATAAACCTCTGTTCCTGTATGTAACTGGTGAAGCTGGTTCTGGTAAAACGTTCTTAATTAGAATAATCAGCACATTTCTAGAAAACTCAATAAACAACAACCTTATGGCTGTTATAACAGCCCCCACAGGTTTAGCTACCTACAACATAGGAGGCATAGCATTACACCAACTACTGCTCCTCCCAGATAGAACACCATAACAAATGAGAATACTACAAATTATCAGCAGAAGCTGCTACTGAAATATGCAGATTTCTGAAACAATTGAATGCACTCCTGATGAAGCAAGCATGGTTGCCAACCTCATGTTCACTTTAGTTTACCTCAGAATGCAAGAAGTAAAAAAAACGACTATGAACAACTGTTTGGAGGAAAAAATGTTATTGGTTTTGGAGTCCTCCTACAGTTCAAACCAGTAAAAGTACAATCTATTTTCAAAACATTAGGATACAAACAATGCTGTAACACATCGGCAGCATTGGAAATGTAAATCTCTAGCAACATTTTCGCTATAGAGAACTCAAAACATGCGTCTGTCTGCAGACCGCACCTATTCTAATGGTTTAAAAAGCATTAGAACTGGTCTGCTTACTAAAGATACAAAATCCATCTAAATAGTTGACTAATCCATGAGCTATATGGGCAAAACACATCTGATCCTGATCTCATGGAGCAATAAACCAACAAAATATTAAATACATGTCCTTAATGCCAACGCTTGCAAGCTGTAGTCAATTCAACGAGCCAATGTTAAAAAAAGAGATGCAACCCATAGTGCATATCAGCTTCACAGCAAACTAGAAGTGCACGGCATGGCACTGCCTATGTATCAACAAGCAAACACATGACTAAATAGAAACATGTATCTCCAACAGAGCTGGATAAGAAAATAAGAAAAAATATTAACTCTGTGTCTAAACTGCAGAGTAATTCAAAAACGTAACCATGATGTAGAACAAGTTTTAGTCAATGGAGCAGTTGGTACTTTTGTTGGCTTCCAAGCATATCCACATGACAACAACATTCAGTTTTTCATCATCCATTTGACAAACTTGCAGAAGTTAGAAATGGCTGCACAACAGCACATTTCCTTCTTTTCAAAGACATGCACTTATGCAGAGAACAATTCTCTCCTTCTCTTGCATATGCTGTCACTATTCACAAATGGCAAGCTCTAACCCTAGATCATACATTGATTGACATTGGCAGCACAGTCTCTAATGAATGTATTAGTTATATAGCACGTTCATGTCTGCGTACACTCAATGGTCTATTCCTAGTTAACTTTGATGCAAATAAAGTCAATGCTGACATTCCTTGCATCCCAGAAAACAACAGGCTATCTGCACTGTTTACCCCATCTAGATATGTACCCTGTACCTCAAAAAAGTAAACCTTTAAAAAAAAAATGCAAACAGAACCTATGACATATCTCCCAACAATACCGCTAAAGACACAATGACCAACTACTTCTCCATCAAATAATACAACCACAAAACTGTCTGGTATAAACTCAACTACACGTCAGTCAGAAGACAAAGAGACAAATATATCTTCTGAAAATAAAACTGCAGGCCCAACAAAGGATGCAGAGACACAACATTCTGGTCCATTTAAATTCAGCAACACAACTGGAATGCATTTGTATGCAAATGTAACATTCAATATTCTCTTCCAATTGCCACCAATTGTTGACGACATTTACTTAAACGCCCCGGACCAGTTGTGTTTGCAAATGCTAGTCCTTCATCGTTATAAGGCAATAATTGGACTACTGTGCAGGAAAGGATAAAATGTACCAAATAAACACAGCAATGTACACAAACATTGCTTGGAACAAGTACTGGAAACCAAAAACATCCCTATAAATTAAATCTTCAAGATATCCTGTGTCCGCAAATAGTGAAGTGGGGAAAACATCTGGAAAACACATTTAGGGTTATTTGGTGGCCGAAATAACTCCTGAAAAGTTTGCGGAGTGAAATAAAGATGATATGGAGCTGTTTTGATGGATGATTAAGGGTGTGCAGGTGATGTTGAGTCCACGGACACCGCAGTAGTCCAGGGACAACACTGTGAACAGTTTGGAAAACACATTTGTGGTTATTTTGTGGCCAAAAGCGGGCCTGAAAAAGGTGGGGTGTGGTATGAAGATGATATAGAGCTGTTTTGATAGGGGGAAAAAGGCATGCAGGTGCACTAGCTCCGCAGCGACCCAGTAGTCCAGACAATGCTGTGAACAAACCGGTTTAAAAACACATTTGTGATTATTTGGTGGCAGAAAGACGGCGTGGAAATGGTGGGGAGTGGAAATTAGAGGATATGGATCTGCTTTTATAGGTGAAAAAAGGGCGCGTAGATATCGCCAAATCTGCAATCAATTTTGGTTTCCGCAGACAACATTTGGATGGTAGGAGGTTCAGGGCAAGTTATTTATTATGAAGGTGTATTGTACATACTTGTTATATGGTTTAATTCTATTGTAGGGATTGTAGCCAGTGGCCACTGGCCACATACACTTTAGTAATATGTGTATAATAATTATAGGTACCGTAGGGAGAGTATACAGTATGTGTAATATGGTGGAATTATATAATTGAAGCATATATGGCATTTATGATTGTAGCCCACATCAGTGCATATGGTATTTATGACTGTAGCCCACTTGTATAATAAATATAGGTACAGTAGGGGGAGTATACAGTATGTGTAATATGGTGGAATTATATAATTGAAGCATATATGGCATTTATGATTGTAGCCCACTTGAGTGCATATGGTATTTATGATTGTAGCCCACATGTATAATAATTATAGGTACTGTAGGGGGAGTATACAGTATGTGTAATATGGTGGAATGATTTAATTGACGTGTATATGGGATTTATGATTGTAGCCCACTTGAAGATAGCGTTCCCCGATCTTTGCTCCACCTTTCACACAGTCAACCATTCTTTCCTCATTAAATGGCTACATAATACCCTCCACATCATGGACTGGGCACTTAACCTGCTGACTTGCTTACCTCACTAACCACCCTACCCTGCTGCAACTGGGTTGTTTCTCATCCACCACCTCACTGTCTACCAACAGCATCCTCTAGGGTTGTATCCTATCACTGTGGCTCTTCAATATGTATCTCGTCACTCTGGCTCCCCTGATCTCCTTCTTCTCTCCTAATTTCCAGTGTTATGCTGATGACACACAAATTACCTTGAAACTTCCCTCTACTACATTCTCCTCTCTGTTTTTCATCGCTGATGGTGTAACTGCCATCCAGGGATTGTATGAGGCTAATCAGCTCTGTCTCAATGACAGTAAAATGGAGATCATTCTAATTGGGACACCTGTGCACTTTTCCCCTACTACCCTCTGACCACCCCCCTTGGTCCCTCTACCATCATCATTTAGTGAGGCAAAAAACATTGGGGTCATCTTTGATTCCTCTCTCTCTCCTTCACTCCTTCATTGTTTGACCTTGTCAAGAAGGCCCACTTTCAGCGTTACCTACTAACAGGCATTCTACCTTTCCTCACCTTCTCCCAGAAGCTCAACATCTCTAGAGCTTTAGTCCTAACTAGGCTGGAACACTGCAACAGTCTTTTTATCAAGCGCCCCCTCAGGGACGTCATTTCACCAAAATGTCTGAGGTAGCAGTAGTGACATCAAACAACCCTTGACCTCTGATGACATAACAGGAAGTGATGTAATTTGACCCCCACCCCGAAGCGACATCCTGATACTGACACATGATAACACCCCCCCCCCTCCAGCTGGAATATTAGAATATATTGCCAGGCCCCCGACTGCTTCCAAATGGTAGCTGCTACATGTGTTCATTAATACTGCATGCGTGTCATGACGACCGGATCGTGGAAGCACTGGACAAGGTGGAAGATCCACCATTAACATGCCATCAGAGTTCTGGGTGCCGGTCTAGTCTTTCTAGCATTACATTCTATTTCAACCCTCTGGCCCTGCCCTTCTGTGCATTGCAACTTTAGGTGAATCATCACTCCGTTCCTGCTCACTCTGTTTTGCCTTTGGTGAAACTTCCCTGCCTTTTGTGCCTCCTGATGATACTTTCACAATCCTGCTACCTTACTGTGCTTTTATATTTTTCTTCAGTCATTGTTTCCCACCAGTCGCGAGCCTCGTCTCGCCCCCCCCCGGCCCCCCCGCCACCGGCTCTCTCTCCTGTTCCTCTATCTCTTCCGTGCTATCCCTTTTCTTTCTCTCTCTGTTCGGGGGTTTTCTCTTTTCGTCCTCCCTTGGGCTGCCCCCGATTCTGTTGCTGATTTTTCCCTTCGGTGTGGGATCGGGGCGCTTCTGCTTATTACCTTGGGTCGTTGTCTCTTTGGCTTACTTTCATTTTCAGTGCTCGTTCACGTACCGGCTGGAGCTGATTTTGAACGCTTCCTCCTCGCTCTCCTGGCATGCTCTGTTTCTTGTTTTCTGTTCCCCTTATTGCAATAGTGCATACTGACTTGGTTCTTTCCTCTCTCTTAAAATATCTTTTTGGGAACTCTTCCTAAGGTGCTTTCCTCCCAATCTGAAACTCCTTTTCAGTTTGTGTTCCACTACATGTTGCATTGGCTCCTGTCTGCCGCCCATCAGCCAGTGCCTAAGGCTTCCGAATCTTATACTGGTTTCCAGAGCAAGATCATCCCTTCATCCAGTGCCGACTTGTTCAGACATATTGTTTTAATTAATTAACTGATTCATCCCTTTTCCAGGGCCACTTTCTCATACTCTTAACTGGATTCTGGATTGAACCTTATTCCACTCAAAAACACCAAACAGGTTTTTTTTGTGCCTATTGCCTTTTTCCCCTTTCAGGGCTGCGCAGGGAGTATGCCCTTCATGTTGGTACTGTTTCATGGTCCAACAAAAGTGGCAATCTCCCGGAGCACACCCTATCTCTTCAAGAAGAAGGGATCTGCAGAGGAACTCACAACTGCCCTGTCTGATTCCGATGTAACCACCAGCGAGAGCGACTGTGAGAAACAGGTGAGACCTACTGACCTTGTCAATGTGTCAGGAGCACAGAAGTTCCTAGTACCACAGGAAGCACCAATTATAGAGACACAATGCCTAGTACACATTGCGCGGTGTAGGCTGAGAGGCATGTTCCAGGCACACAATGTAAGACTCAAAGTGGTATATTCCTGATCGACTGAAACACAACAATCCAAAAAGCAAACAATGCCTAAAGAGACCTTATTTGGTAATATAAGGACTTAAAGACTTGAATAATAAATGGCAAGAAGCAACAGTGAGCTGCATGGCAGAGGACCTTGTGGGATACGAAGAAGGGGTCCTGGCAAGGGTGGAAGCGGCATGCACACAATTCTGGACTGAACATATCACTAAACTAACATGGAGTGAAGCAATAGAAAAACCAGTAAAGGTGCACAGAGAAGAAACATATGACCTTTGCTATAACAGTGCTGAAACGATACCTGTAGGGTCTAATGAACACTGCAACACAAATCTACTCATTTCTTATATCAAGAAAGGCACAGCTGCAGTGATGGATTACTACTGAATGCCTGGCTGACAATCATATGTGCACCTCCCACCATCATGGAGGGACTATTGTTTGCTGGCCACACTGCACTCAGCACTACTGGTAACCCCAGAAGCACTGATTCAAATAGGTAAACAAAAAAAAACCTATTCCTCACTATCTCTATCATCAGGGGATGAATAGATAAGTATTCTCATAAACAAAGAGATAGGAACACAACCACAAAAATGTAGGTATCACACTGGGAGACAAAAAACCTCTATTAATGATGTACCGGTACTGATATCTTTGAAAAAATAGATACAGTACAACCACAATATCCAAAAAGTTTTAAATAATTTATTATAAACAGCAAATAAGCAAGACCCTAACCTAACACAATATCTGATCGTATAAAATACAATACAATGACATTATTCAATTTTCATAAAAAAATTACAATTTTTAGACAAATACATAGACACAAATATAGCAGCATATCACAAAATCATAAAACCAATGTGTCACAACCAGTATATCTATTCCCGACATGTAACATGTTGCAGTTCTTAGTGCCTTTAGATGGCTGAACTTTCTTCAGGGGAAAACACTTCATTTCATTTTAAAATTCTTTCAATACTGTGCAGTAGGGGTCCTTTGGACATCCACCAACGGATGTCAATCAAGAGAGCTGATAGATAAAAGAGGCAAGAGAGCCTTCAAAACCCAGTCATACCAAACACCGTTACAATTACACTATTTCCCTCAATAGTCCGACAGAAGCCCAAACCGTGAAAGAAGGTACACCCATCACCATGACAGATTCCGCAAGAGTCCAGCCCGTCACCAATCTGCACTTTGGGCAATTTTTGAGACTTAAACGCAATAGCAGCCTCAAAGAAGATTTTGTTTTGAGTGCCAATATCATCTCTCGCAAACTGTTGGACAAGGGCTATCTGGCTAAATTGGTTTAAACCTCTTCAAAAAGGGCCTATAATATTGTTCACGCTCATGTGAGGGACCTAATATTCAAGCACCTAATATTATTTGCTGCGTTTGCGCCTACATTGTAGGATGTCTGCCGTTTGTCTAAGATGGCGTTCATATTTGTGTTTCTCCTATAACTCCTAATAAATGCATTACAACGATCGTTCATTCCCCTTTGTGTGAACACTCCTCCCCACGCTACCCAAATGTGTCCTCTAACAGCCTATTCGGTATCGCTTATGGGGTGGGAAGACCCTGTCTCCTCCCCAACACCCCCCCTTTTGTAACTTCTACAGTAATACATTCCCAAATAGGTTTCCCCATGGCCTGTGAGTCTGTCTATATTCTTCAGAATTCCTTCTTGATTTCTCTTCATCTAGTATTTTAGCTTCTAGGTACAGCAGTGAATCTTTAATTGTGACCCATGCTCTACTTACATTTACCAAGCTTTCCCCAGCATGGGTGTATTTCTCTTGTGTACACGTCATGTAAAGGCAACCCCCATCCCCAGCTAGGTCAACCCAATGTTTGGTGTAGTTCTCGAGGTCTGGTGGAGGTTTGGTGACAGTGCTAGGAGGGTCTAAGGGGTGGTAAATCTCAACCATACGTGATCTGCTTTGGTTGTCTGTCTGGGTATCAGTCTCTGTGGTGCCTCAAGGTGCCCTGAGTTTTACCCCAACCAAGACCATCATCACCAGACTTGTCTCCTCCCTCATCTCCCTCCCCTTACTTGTTTTTTCCCTCCCCTATCTGAAATGTCATCAGGCCTAGTACGATAGTTGCTTGGTTTGTTTCTCCCATCCCTTTCTGCACCCCTCTCCCTCACTTTTTGTTTTTCTCAGGCTCTACCAGAAATGTTGTCAGGCCTTGTACGCTAGTCACCTGTCTATCTCCATTTCCTTCCCACTCTCCCCCTTGCTTCATTATCAATGTCGTAGCTCTTGCACTATCTGAAATGTCCTCATGCCGAATATGATAGTTAATTCCACATCCTTAATGTTCATTGTCTGTAAGAATGTCTTTGTATTTTCCTTTGTTCCCTCTCTTGCCTTGAAGCGCTTTGAAACACATTGGGCCTCATTACGACCCTGGTGGTACGGTGTGAACGGTGCTGGTAAGGCACCGGCACTGTTCACACCGTACCGCCCAATTACGGGTTTTGCTCGTGGGTGCCTGACAGCCCGCCAGGTCTGACCTGGCGGGCTGTGCGGCACCCGCGAGCAAAACCTGTGGATGCACCAGCACTGTTATTAATGGTGCCGGTGCATCCATGTTTTACAGGCATGGCTAACGTCAAACTCGTAATGAGGCCGATTATGTATAGGCGCTATATAAATAAACTATCATGTCATATCATTGCGCTGTTTGGCACTGCTTTGGCACAACATCAAATTCCATCTGGCACATACATGACGAAATAAGAATGATGACAGGCACCAGCATCTTTACTATCGCCCCCAGCCACAATGAAGTACAAGAAAATGCCAAGTCGAACCAGTCGTCATCCTATATGCCAGCTTCTTTCTTCATGCATACATCCAAGTTGTGCACAACCTTGATGATGTGTGACAGTGAGCGATTCTCAGCATCTTCCGGAGGTACGAATGTGCTGCAAGAATCACAAATCTTTTTGCACACCCCTCCTTCCAATAGCAGTATGTCCAAGACCTACCTATTCTGCATTGTCATTAGTCTTAGGGGTCCGGAGTTCCACTTTTATGATCTTGAACTCTTGTTCAGTGTCGTTTGCCAGCTGTATTAGTTCCCAGCTGACAATTTGCAGCCATTTGCCATTGACCTCTGCTTGCACCCTGGGCAGCATCAATGAGGCAAAAAAAGTTTCTGCTTTGCTAAAGAGTCGGTATTCATCTAGTATTTTGCTCTGCCCGGTTGCTGAATCTTGGGACAGGTAGTTCGACCTCTTCTCTCTTTTTAGATGTTCACGCTTTTTGTGGGAGGATGCGGAACTGGGTGCTGGCAAGTTGTTTTTTGGTTCTTCTTCAGGTGTTGGCAAGGGGGTAGCGGAAAAGGTTTGTTGCCCCCCCTCCCACCACCTGCAGGTGTGCTTCTGGGATTCTCATAAACAAAGAGATAGGAACACAAACACAAAAATGTAGGTATCACACTGGGAGAAAAAACCTCTATTAATGATGTACCGGTACTGATATCTTTGAAAAAATAGATACAGTACAACACCCCCAAACTGGCCAGGTACCACAGAGCCCATGAACTCTTCTGTTGTTCCAAAGAATTACAGGCATTTGCACACAGTGAAGAATGTGCCGTGGAAGTTCATGAGAAGGGAGCATCACCATCCCGTGAGACAGATAGCAAGGCCTCCTGCCCCCAAAGATCCCAACATGAGAAATCAAAAGAAAATGATGATAGCCGACATAAGACTGCTGAAAAGGCTCTCCAGCTCCTTCAACAACGCAGAGAAGATAAGAAAAGAAATTAAACACAGGCCCCAGGTGTATCGTAACTGGCTAAAATCTCATAAGATGATTATTCAACAAAACAAGGCCGAATTAATGATGAAAATACTGGTGACCAAAAATACCCATCAGATTTGGGACATCTTAAACTCTGGTAACTCTCGATGCTCGGCTCATATATCTAACGCAATAAACAGTGCAACCTGGGTAGAGCACTTCTCTGAAGTTTATCAGCGCCCCCAAGAAGAACGTCAAACGGAGACAAAGCTATCCGGAGCTGTTTGGGAGGTGACGATGTCTGTTCTTGAAATAGAAAACATGATTAAGATCTTGAAGAACTCTCATGCCGCAGGTCCCGACATGATCACCAATATCATGTTGAAAAAACATGCTCGGAAATGGGCCATCTTGATTGAAGCCTTGCTTCAATCAAAGCAACAAAGCAAATGCCTGATTCATGGCTAGAGGCAATCGTGGTTCCAATATTCAAGCGGGGCAATCGAGCGACACCAACTAACTATCGCCCGATTGCCCTCCTGGACACTATTGGAAAAATCCTGGGTTCTCACCTACGTCAAAAACTAGACGCATGGGCTTCAAACGCAAAAACCTCTCAAACTTAGAATAATAACAAGGTTTGTCTAGTTGGGAAGTTGCGTGTAACTATAAATCTTGGTATACATCTATATATCGTGGTATAAAAATTTCTCTAAAATGCAAATTTATCTTGGGCTAACCTGAGATACGCCAAAAACGGAAAGATCACTCCTGCTTTACTGATCTCTTCTAGAGCACAAGATTGACACTTTCCTGGTTCTTTAATAACAATATGCTGCTTCACGGGCTAAACCAACTGTCATTGCCAAAGATTTTAGAAAATCAAAGGCTGAATTGATTATTTGACTGAATAAACAAATGTGCTAATTTAAAGAACATATTTTAGTCAGTGTTAGTTTTTAAAATTCATGTATATATATATAGCTTGATATTTCCCATCTGTGAAGGTACAGTGAGCAAAAAGCAATGGCTGCAAACTCTCAATGTGGTTAATAACCACTGAACAGGTTATCATGTCTTGTTCTTTCGAGAGAGGGGCGCCTGCTACCTTTTTTGTATTTTTGAAAGGAACTTGGGGTTGGTCACCCTAGGTTACCTGGGGGCAACCAGACGTGGACTCCCTGCTCACTGTGCTTAGAGAGGTTCAGTTTCACCTCACTGATGATGCCCAACAAGGCTGAAACACGTGTATGGGGTTACTGATGGTACTCTTGTTCAGAGAGGAATTGCCATAGCATTTCGGTGCTGGACTGCCCATGTGGACGGGACAAAGACTGATATACAAATGGATATTTCCCATCTGTGAAAGGTACAGTGAGCAAAAAGCGTTTGCTGCAAACTCTCACCTCAGAACAGGTTATCATGCCATGTTCTTTCTGGAGAGGAGCGCCAGCTACCTTTTTGGAAATATTTTTAAGGAACTTTGGGTTCGTCACGCTAGGTTACCCGGGGGCAACCAGACGTGGACTCCCTGCTCACCGTGCTCAGAGAGGCAAAGCTTCAACTCACTGATGAGGCCCAACAAGTCTGAAACACGTGTATGGGGTTGCTGTTGGTACTCTTGTTCAAAGAGGAATTGCCATAGCATTTCGGTGCTGGACTGCCCTTGTGGGCGGGACAAAGACTGATATGCAAATGGATATTTCCCATCTGTGAAGGTACAGTGAGCAAAAAGCAATGGATGCGAACTCTCAATGTGGTTAATAACCACTGAACAGGTTATCATGCCTTGTTCTTTCGAGAGAGGGGCGCCTGCTACCTTTTTTGTATAGCTTGAATTCTCATTTGCTTTTTATCAGCTTAATAGGTACCTCTGGAATTTACACAGCAAGACACCTGCTGGAGAGTAGTTATCATTTGATGCTAAAGGGGAGGTTACGGCTCAGTATGATATCATGAACTGTGTTTACTTTCCTAATGGATCCATGACAAACATTGAAGTTGGACACTTTGACCCCATGGCTCCACCAGACCATCAACTCTTCATCAAAGACAGCTCCATCCTATGGCACACTGAGGGGGGCAGCATGAACAAGGTGAGTGTGAACAGTTGCATCTTGCACACCTGCATGTTATATCACCTGTATGCTGGCTTACGTATTCCTTACGTTCAGGCCTGTAACATTAATAAGAACAGCATGGAGGACAATGGAGAGTTCTTCAGCCAATTACTTTATGGAAAAGAAGTCCATAACTAAATGATAGTTCACTGCAGTTCACATAATTGCACAGCTTGTTTACAGAATTGCAAACATTTCTGCCTCTCTCCTGTCAGTATTTTAGCTCTTTTGATTTCATATGGCCCAAAAAGCTTCCAAAATGCATACTGCTGTGAAGCACCTCATCATACAAGGGCTTCAATGTCCATAAAAGAGCCATTCCACAAAGCTTTTTAATAAACCCTCCCTTGACATGACCTGTGAACTGTATGCATTTTGAAGGAAACATCTCAGGTTTCAAGAGACACGGTTTTCTCTAAAGCCAGATGCACATTATGTCATGAAAAATGCATAAGGAAAACATTTCAACAGATTAAACGTGTCACCTTGCAAATAAAATTGAAAAGATTGGATATAAGTGCCCTTTCTGTCATTGTGATCGTATGCAGAAGATTGTAAAGGCGTACACATGTTCATTTTCTGATTTTTCCACCTTGAAAACCTTTAACACTAATATTGAAGTATTTCTGAATTCTATATAATTTAATAACATGTTTTATAGGTTCTCCTTTTTTAACTAATCTGCATACATTATGGGCTGTTCACAAATGAAATCCAGAATACATTCCCACAAAAATGAAATCCAGAATACATTCCCACAAACATGAAATCCAGAATACATAGCCTCCACTCCCATGATTGCAGTAGGCTATGAATTTGGACTACAGATGTTAGTGTTTCTATTACTGTAACAAGCCAGACTCTCAGACACTTGTTCCTTGGCCCAGCTTAAGTTGCGCCTTTCTTATATTATCGAGAGCAAAACGCTTCTTCATCATGGGGACATTTTTTGAATTTAGCCACAAGCTTAAGACACAGCTTGCTGCTATTGTGGCTCTTCATTGTCGCATTAAAGCAAGAATCAATTTATTCGCCTTAATCCCTGAATACTAATTTACATAAATAACTCTTACATTTATAGTTTAGATCCACCTGTATGTATTACTCCGAGTCCATAATGAGTGAGTTCTCTGAACTCTTACTTCAGCTGTAAGGCCTGTAGAAAGCCAACCACAGCCATCCTTAGAGTTGTAACCAGTACAAAAAATGAGCTGCCACAGTATATCTGGCGTAACAATTCTAAGGGGCTGGAAGTGCTTATACGGGTAAAACAATAGTTTCAGGTTTAGCAGGGGCAGAGCCGTTGCTAGGTGGGGGCTGAGGGGGCTATAGCCCCGAATCTTTTGGTTGTAGCCCCGGATAGAAGCTCTGGGGCTACAACCAAAAGGCTATAGCTAGCCCCGAGTCCCGGCAGTCCCGACATTAGCTTAGACCCTGATCTTTTCCAGACCTAGCAACACTCCTGGCATGGGGTACTTCAAGATTAAATGCTTGAGAGTCTCAACCTGTTTCGATTGTTTGCAGTACCGACATATATTATCTTTTTTACTGATAGTTTTCCGTCTTTCTAGGACGTCGTTAATGGGCCATAAATTAAATCTCATTCATAAAAGCAAAAAGCAGATATATGCACAGGTGATGGGTGTTTCGTCAGATCCATCTCCATTAAGCGAAATGTGTTATCAAGAAAGGGATTGTTCCTGAAGCCTCTATAGGCCTGGTGATGCTCACGTGTGACAATCCAAGCAGTTTGGAACAATTTCAAGTGGGCCCTGGTCAGATTTTTCAACAAAAGATCTAAAGATACGTCTGCATCTGCCATTGTTTTGATAAATGTCATCTTCTGCTTAGTCATGAAAGTGTGCTCTGAGTAGAACACATAAGTTGATAATGTACTAAGTAACGTGGCTGACTTAGGTGCCAGAATACATATCCTAACAAGGGCACAGAGACAGCGTAGATATGTACTGTGCATGGTGATTAAACACAGCTCATATCTGAGGAAGGCCACTGGCAGGCATTGGGGAAGATTTAAAACACAATTCCAGTATTTCCCTTCCATTTCTCGCCAGACAGAGCTCAGGAAAAATCCTCTTTGTCTCATCTCCATATAGAACCACCTTCTGATTATAATAAGCTACAGCTGGAGTCACAGAGAATTTGCCATATTTGGCAAGTATGATTTTTGACCCTTCTTCATCCTACGTATGATCTTGGTTTTGTCCAAATTGATTGAAAGATGATTCTTCTCCACATAGGCTGCCAGGGCATCAAGTAGCCTCTGGATCCCTTGGGGGTTTTAGATAACAAAACCAGATTGTCTGCATATAATAATGCTGGTAACTGCTTCAATCCCATCTTTGGGGCATCTGTTATACATTTTTCAAACGATTCCCGCAAAATAGACATAAAATAGTTAAAGAGGGCTGAAGCAAGGATGCACGGCTGCTTCGAGCCTCTAAATGTGGGAATAGGCGAAGAAAGAATGCCTTCTAGTGTCAATCCTACCTGTATCCAAGTGTTTGTATGCACTGACTCAATAAGAGCACCTATGGTTGAGGGACAGTGTGCCTTGTGTAATTTCTCCATTAATAATTCCTTGGAAATGGAGTCAAATGCAGCGCGGAAGTCTACAAATGTTAAATAGAGCGGCTGCCTGATGGAGTACGCGTGTGTTTTTATAGCTGTAATGGTCATTTAATTAATCGCAGTTCCGAGCCCGGCTACAAATCCCGTTTGACAGGGATCACGCTTCTGTACTCATGTCGTCCGTTAAAATCTCTTAGATGAACCGGCCAACATTTTTCCCAGGAGAATTTAACAATGCAATCGGTCTATAGTTGGTCGTAAGGGAACAGACGCCTTTTTTAAAAATAGGGACCACAATAGATTGCCTCCATGATCTGCAATAGAAGTGTTCTTTAACACACTGCAAAACATGTTATTAAGAATACTGGGCCAAGCCTTCAGATGGGCCTTGAACATAGCAGTGTTCAGGCCATCCAGGCCCGGTACTCTTGAATTACTAGATCTTTGCATATAGTAGGGGTGTACCTCACTTCGGCTTCGAGTAAGTATTCGGCCGAATTTCGGCTGAAAAAAAGCTATTCGGCTCCGGCCTAATAGTTTCTTGCTATTTGGCTCTTGCCAAATACTTTCTCATTCTCATTTTAATACAATGTAACAAGAACTCAGAAAGGCAAATATAGAATTCAGTTTGCAAAAATGAATAGAATTTAACCAGACACTTAGCCACAAGACCAGACAAATTGCTTTCACACAGCTGTAAAATATCTTATACTGTAATCTGTTATTAAGGGCATGTTTTCTTACATATTCTTAGACATGAAAGCTGCTTACCTTTTATGCTTAGCCAGCAACAATACAGGAACATCTTTTCTTTTGGCGACTTTGTACATGCAATGTGCACTTTCTTCAGTTGGAAAAGACAAACTGAAAGAAATGTGCATATTTCACATTAGGATACATTCATTTCCTGTCATGTCACCTGCCATTGCGTACGTCATAGTTTTCTTTTTTTAAGGTCTGTCCTGAGTCCTGAGTTTAACATTATCTGATATTTTATCAGGAATTATAAGGTGCATATGTTTGTGTATTGGCGAGAAGGAGTGGCGAGGATAAGTGAAAAGTGAGAAGCATTTGTTCCTAATGGCCATGCCCATGGAGAAACATTAAGAATTCAAAATAGGTAGTGGAGACTAGCAGGGCTCGGTTATGTCAGGCAGAGTAATACGCCCCCACCTAACAGGCCTCTCAGAGGAATTTATGTTGGGTAATCTCTCCAGTTTCAAAGTGGACCAGTGTGTGACAGAGGGTAAAGATGTTAATGTTAATGTTAATGGTAAAGGATATTTGTACCGTGCACTATCACCACCGGAGCGGTCCCCTGGTGCTCTGGCGGCTCTGAAACGGGAAGGGGGGTGAGTTTGTGGGAGTAAGCGGGAAAAGTGGAAGAGGGCAGTGATGTGCTGTTGGCAGCCACAACACGGTTAACACTGTTCGCTGGGCTTGGGGTGTTTTCCGGTTGGTAGATGTTGTGTGCTTTTGGGTGAGTCTATGTGAGGTTTGTTTTGTTGCTGCGGTGTAGTGAAATTTGTGCGGTTTGTTGTGGTATAGGGTTGTGGTTGTGTCTGGTTAGAGTTTGAGAGGTGTAGGCGTAGGGGTGAAATTGTTAGTGGATAGGTTATTGGAATCGTTGTCTATTAGCGATGTGCTGAATTTCCATGTTTTTACTAGGTGTGGAGCGCGAACATTACTGCATGTCAACCTAGCTCCAGGATCAGCTGATATTTATTATCCCTTCCATAAATGATACTCGCCAATATTCACAACTATGCCCAAATTCAGCCCCTGCTCACCATTAGGCCTGTCTATGTGTGGGGCTAGCTCGTGTTTGCAATTCCATCCTAGTCTGGCCTCAGTGGCATTCCCGATGCAGTCCAGACGTGGCTTCGCTCAACAACCGCTACTATATCCAGATGTGGCAATGGTCGTCAATCACAATCCTACCCAGCTGCTCGCACAGGCCACCGCTCACGACCCTGTCATCCAAGCGAGGTACATGCCAACACGTGTAGCAACGTCTAGGCACGGCATCTGCCATCATTTACAACTCCGTCCGGTCTTTGCGCACGCTAACGTCCATAGCTCCGGCCAGAGTGGCAGCTGCTAACATTCATGATTGGCACTTGGTGGTGTTCATGGAGTGGGTGAGGTTGTAGGATGGGATTGGGCAGGAGTGTTAATTCTGCCCTCATGGGGTTGTCGTATGTGTCCTAATCAACCATGCGTTGTCTCTCTTGTTATTATAGGACATTCCCTTAGCCATTTCTGGGCGATGTCTGTGACATCCTAATTTCTGTCAACAGGTTCTCTGTGTTTCCTGTTTGGTTGATTAGTTGTTTCAATTTGTTTCTGCGGTGTTGAAGAGCCAGGTATTTATTTGTTTTCTAAATTGTAGGTGATCTTTCGTGTTTCTTATTTCTTTCGGGATGTTGTTAAAGGTTTTTGCAGCCAGGTGGGAGAAGGAGGAGCCTCAAGTTTTTTTTTTTCTTGACGTATGGTTTTATCTCCAAGCGGATTTCATTGCTTGATCTGAGTAGTCTTGTTGGCTTGTAGATTGTTTTTTTCTTATGTAGGAATTCAGCTCTCTGTCCGCTGATTGCCCTGTGTGCTATGCACATTGTTTTGAAACTGATGCGATGTTTGACTGGGAGCCAATGTAGTATTCTTAGCGCTGGAGTGATGTGGTCTCTTCTGGATAGTTTGAGGAGGAGTCTGGATGCTGCATTTTGGGTGAGTTGTTTCTTCAGGAGGTATTTTGGCATCCCGAAGGTAGAGGCTGTTTGTATAATCGATTCTCAACATGATGAGGGCAACGATTGTGAGTGTTTTGTGGGTGAAGGAGAGGAAAGGTAGGATTCTTCTTGTTGTGTGAAGGGGGAAGAAACATTTCTTGCTTATTGCGTTTATTTGTGCTTCTAAGATTAGGGTGTTGTCCATCAGGACTGCCAGATTTTTTACTACCTTAGACGGTAGTAAGATTAGGAAGATATGTGTGAGGACTTTGTATGAGAGAGAGAGCTATGCTCTGTTGATGCAATTTGTAGGATGGAGAGTTGGGAGAGCCAGAGAATTCCTGAGATGGGCCAAGTCAGAGGCGAGCCTTGGAGTTCAGTTTGGCTCCAAGTGGCAAACGTGGGCTGAACCATCAAAAATAGAATGTAAGTCTTGGAACCAAAGACACCATTGCTGACACTCTGCAGGCATACAGTGCAAGCCCCATTACTGGCTTCCTGCCTCCCCAACACCTACACAAACTTCATACTTGGGGCCTCCAAACACCTTACACAAATACCATACACGGCATTCCAACTCCCACCCCAACAACACAAATCCCCTACCTAGAATTCTGCTTGCCCATCCCTACCAAACATAAATCCCTGCATGGCCTCCTACCTCCCTAGACCACGCAGAGAGAAAACACCCTACACCTACTCAGAGTAATCAGACAATGAAGGTGAAATCTGCTTTTTTTCTTGCTTTTATACTTTAAATAAAGATGCTGCATTGATTACAATGAAGAGAAATACAAGTATAGAATGCATTTAAAATGGTGCTTTATTTATTTTTAATAAGTGTGTTTTTTCAAGTTTGGAACATGATTTATTAATTAAAGCAACTATTCGGCTTCATATTCGGCATTGGCCGAATAGTACACAAACTATTTGGTATTCGGCCGAATACTAAATATGCTATTCGGCACATCCCCTGTATATAGTACTCAATACCCTCCTCAGTGATCTCCAGTTGTAACTTCTCCAATAGCATGTTAAGGTGTCGGCTAGAAACAGAAATTGGATGCGCATGTACGGCATTAAAATGGGCCAGCCATTGTTCTTCTGTTGCCTCATTAATCTGGGTCGAAATTTGGGATACATAATTTGCTTGGTTCAGAAGGGACCATATTTGTGCTGAAGTTTTACTGGCAATTCTTGTCAGCATGACTTCTCCATCATGTCGAAATAGGCACGCTTTTCTACCTCTTGTCCAATTTCATTATATGCATTTTATAAATCTTGAAGCCGCCACTCTTTCAATCGGGGTTAGGAGTGAAGCATGTTTTTTTTTTTACGTTGGAAGTCTGCTTTTTTTATTTTAGGTTCAGGCTCAAAGCAATGTTTGTTTTTAAAGTTGGCTTTAGAGGCTACAGTTGAACGTAGCTTGAAAAAGTGTAGTGCCACCGTGTATGGATTATCATTGCCCCCAATCTTGCCATCAGCAAAAACTTGGTTTCACAAGTTATGTGCATTCAGCAGTTGTAATTTGGAGTCAGTCCACCGAAATCGAGTTCTCGCACTATTAACTGAAAGTTGCTCCTGGTACTTATAGCTGGGAATGTTAGATAATTGTTGCTCCCAAGTACAGAAAAGGGTGAGCATTTCATGGTCACTATGTAATTGTCAGATTACTTCAAATTTAGTTGCTTTGTCAAATCAACTTGTAATCAATAATGCCTTCTTGGATGCCCCGTCATCAAGTGCTTTGAGGTGGCAAATCAGCCGACAAGGCTCAATTGGCCATGATTAAATTTATGCTTTTCAAGGATACCCTTTTGTGGAAAACAATGTAAATATCTGGAGACTCAGCAATCATATCTAACAGCTTCTCAAGTTCCGTAAAGAACCTGACATCAGACACATCAGCCAGATTCCTGTATATGTTGAGTAGCGCTATGACTCTATCTACGTATGCTATATTGTAGAAAGTGACTCGCGGCAGCCCATGGTTGAATTGCTAAACTCGCACCGATCTTGACTGCTACCATGAGACCTGATGTGTGCCTACCTTTAAGAGTAATCTTGGCAGGGTTTAAAACTATACAATGGCGATTTCAGGAGAGTACTTCCACAAGCCATGTTTCCTGGAAGGCTATAATGTAAACATTATTTATCAGATTCGAGGTGTCAGCCATGAAACACACAAAACCATGTGTGTTCCAATTGGCTAAACACATATTTCATTTAGAGTTCTGCTTGTATTGTTATGCTGGAAATCTAGTCCTGACATGCGTTGGATTTGCGTTCTCTTGTTGTCCTATGTATGGTTTTATGTGGCTTGATGCATTTGAGCCTGTGCGTAATAAGGACGCTTGTTCTCAAGTATAAGGACTAATTCTTTTTCCTTTAGGTAGTCCTGGGCGATGATAAAACCCAAAGTGGAAAGGTCCATCTTGGCCTTCCAAATGGCATTCAGAACCACTCCTGAGGGTATCCACAATATAACAATAGACAGGTCACCTTAATTTCAAAAACTCAACTTTGTCAATATCAGTGGAGATTATATCCTCGAGGATCGGGATGTCTCCAAATATGCTAAGGACACTTTCCCTGCAAAGGTCATTGCAATATATGGGAGAGGACAGCATTTCATGATCAATCAATGACATTGGAAGGGTTGGGATTTAGAAGGGATACATGCCTCCTTCTTAGCAATGATTTTATTATATGCTTTGGCCTGGCGCCGGTTGTGTTATTTACAGATGTGCTGGTTTCTTCCCTATAGATTTGTTTTTGTGCATCCCCTGACTGAATTACAAAGCTAAGTACTGATCCACAGATTTTCGAATTTCAGCTCGTTTCATTAAGCTGCTTAGGGACAAAACTTGTACACACCCTCATCATGTCTACGACTGATAGTGATTTGGATCATTGTCCTGTGGAAAGGGTTCCAGTCACGCAAGATTTTATCCACCCATGTTCAAAACTACCTACTGACATATGTAGCGACCAATCGCCAACTACTAAGCATGCAGGCATGTCCATACCCTTTTGAACTCTAATTCAGAATTGAATATGGAGCAAAGACACGCATTGGTAATCACACAGACGAGTAATCAGATTCATGCCCCTTGTATTTCTGTTGCATGTTCGCATCATATCATCTCACCATCCTTAGACATTGACCTGCATATCGGAGAAACAGATCGGGAATTCCTAGGATCTTTGCTAGATAATTCCATTCCATCCTTGCTGACAATGAACAGATCTCCACCTTTCAAGTAGAACTGGGATTAGACATTGAAAATGATGAAGGTCGCGCCACAGTAGACGAAAATGTCCCCAACAACCCATCTTTGGAATGTCACAGCCCGGCGACAGCAGCTCTCATATGCCCCTCCCCGGGCCTCCGGCTAGTACTGTTCCCCCTGGTAGTTTAGGGGAAATAAGTTCCCCCCATTGACCACCGCTCCCTCGTGCAGAAAGTATTGCGAGCAACAGCAGCTTGTTATCAGATGAAATGTCCCAGGCATTTGAACGCCTGCTCGTAACACTTATTGAAAAAAACGAAAGAATAGAAAATAAATTAGATGTGCAATCACTATTACTCCATAAGAACATTAATCGTGGAAGGAGACGTGTCCAAGACTCATAGCTTCTGTTTACCAACTAAGATCCAACCAGTCCCCTTGATCTTTAATGCTAAACCCTGTGCAAACGGAGTGATGTGGAACCTACTGTAAAAGTACCTGTAGCTAAATACTTGGCTAACAATAAAAAAGTGGACAAACGAAAAAGGAAAGTAGTATCTCAAGCAGTGATGTTTGCGAAACGGCCACCATTAGACAGACAACCAACGTAGTAACACCTGTGCCGAGTAGCGTAGAGCACAACACTTTAGCAACCACTGCCCCCACCCCAACTCCACAGGTCCTCAACTTGACTATCGCTGGGAAGTGTGTGAGTGTTGAAGCCGATCATGAACTATCTACTAGCCCCAAGCATATTTTCTTAGAAAATCCAACTTTAGGCAATCAGTGTGACATAAATACAGTCCAATCTAGTCTACCTTTCTTGTGGGGAAGTGAAAGTGGTAATGACGTAGCACCAGTAGTTACTAACCCTAAGAAGAATGCTAATTTAACTGCTGAGAATATGCTTAATGTGCTTCAACTAAAAGCCATATTCTGAGATGGATCTCCCCAGCCCATAAATCGTGCAGTCGTTCTAAGTTTGTTTAGCATTGCTCCACTGTGAATCATTTGCTCAGATGTCATCTTATTGGTCGATCAAGTCAACCATAGTTTTACGAACATCTCTAACGTTCGTATTAAATCTGACTCTTTGGTAGATTTCATCATATTTTTTCAGGATGAAATATTTAAAATGGGTTATTGATGTTCACCTAATCAGTTTCCTGACAAGATATTGAGGCTTTATGCTGACAGTGCAGTGCAGTTAAAGCCAGTGCAAGATAAGCTAGCACATCTTAGTGCAGCAACTGATCAGCGTTCTGCACACCCCTCATGCTGCCTACATCTAAACAGTGTGAGATGTCCGACACAGTCTAGTTCATATGCAATTGCACAGACAGCAAATTCAAATCCAACACATAATATAGCCAGAGGAGACAATGAACATGACCAGCCCCCCTTCCTTAGACAACCACTGGGAATGACGACACAGGATACTGGCAATGGTTACCAGTGATTTTTAAATCACATTTTCCTCAGAAGTCACGATGACACTCAGATCGTGGTATCTTGGAACACATATTTAGTGACCATGGTTTTAGTAGCACACCTAAATATTTATTCGATAATTGTCTTGCAAGAGACATGGTTATGTGAGACTGTGGAATTTCATGGACGTGCAACCATCTGCCAAGTTGTCCATAAAGGCCTGAAAGGACGTCCTAAAGGAGGTTTGTTCATCTCAGTGTTTACTCCATGGACTCTGAAGGAAATACACATCTCTGTACCGACTGTGTTGGAAGCGGTGCTGCACCGCTGCTCTAGTCCAGATGTGCTGATAAATGTATATGATCCCCCAAAAATCGAGCGACTACTGTGAATGTGGCTACAGTCAGATCTGTACTAACATGCTACAACCCACTGTTTTTTATACTGGTTGCAGCTTTTAATGCTTCAATTGAGCTCACTAGCCTAATGAACAGTGAGAACTATCTATCAGAACCTAGCATCCCCATGAGATGCTGCTAGTAAACGCGTGAAGGAGTGGGTGGCTTTACTTGATGAATATGTGGTGATTAGATTGAATAGGTGTTGTCTGATTGATGCACCTATGGCATATACCCGAGTTAGCGGCAAATATACCTCTACCATTGATTTTATTTGTGTAAATGCCCAAGGCCTAAAATTGGTCAAGGACATGGCAATAAACCCATGGACTGAAAGTGATCACTTTCCTTTATGTATGATACTGACATCTACCAGGGGCGTAGGAGACCCATAAATTCTGCGGTGGGGGGACAGGGGACATCTTGGGGACTTTGCTTTTTTAAAATGTATTTATTGTATTTTAGTCAACGAACTCGACTTTTCACAACATTAAAATAGCAGTACATATTAAATTACATATATCATCAAGGTATAAACAAGAGAAAAGAAGTAAAGAAAACAGAAGAAAATTAAGAAAAAGAAAAGCAGTTCATGGTATAAAATCTTCCCAGCGATGGACATTTAGAGAGATCTTTTACAATACTTTCACCTGCGCTTTGAGTGCAGATGCTTTATGGAGTTTCGCCAGCCCATCCTATCCTATCCCAGCCCATCCCATCCCATCCCAGCCCATCCTATCCTATCCCAGCCCATCCTATCCTATCCTATCCCAGCCCATCCCATCCCATCCCAGCCCATCCTATCCTATCCCAGCCCATCCTATTCCACTTGAACCCTCAATGATGGAACATGAGTGTGCCCATTTGCAGCAGTGTATGGGCTGCAATCATACCTCGGCACCAGGGTATTCACTGGATTTACATGGATAGCGGTTAAGTGCTGTTGTGAATCTCGAGGCTCTGATTTATTTTTTTCTGGGTCACCCAGATTGCTTATGGCGGCCACTATTAAAACTTGTCTAAAACACATTATTCAGTTACCAAAAATGCCAACCGTTTGGGCTTTAATGTAGGCATGGAAAAGATACTTGCCAAGCCCCGCCATAGTGGTATTAGGTACCCACTGATGGTGGCAGCTGCAAAATGGTGCAAGTACCTGGACATTTACTAGAAGAGCCTGGCAAATGTCCAATACGTATACACAAGCAAACACTTGCCATTGCTGGTTTTTAGCAGGACTTCAGTAAAGGAAATGCATAGTGCTATTAGAGTGGCTGAAGGCATAATGGATAAGCCATTTGTATTACACCAGTAGTATGTTCCCAGCTCCAATTAAGTTTTAACTACACAGGGCTTTATAGTAAACATCCCTAAGTCAGTGGCTTTATCTAAACCAGAACAAGCACTTTACGTGCCCTTTATAGAACATTCTAGTGTTTTTATAAAGGAATAGGTTATGGCGTAAAATGAGCCGGCGGCCTGCGTGGCATCCATCCACCAAAAACCCATGAAGGTTGCTAAAATAGCCCAAATAACATGACGCTGTGTCGCAAGGCAAGATGCCACGCACCCTGGCACCAGCTCCCACTACAGGACAGGTCAGAGGTAATATATACCTCATTTAAGGTTAGTCCTGACTTCAGACCTTGCTGCAGGTAGGATTGAGTGAAAAGGGAGTTGATGCAGGAACAGCCTACTATGACTAACTCTTCGTGGAGAGGAACCAGACAGGAGTGCAGATGACACTGGGGCAGTGATAGAGTGCCGAGCCCGAGCTCCCACGTTCCCTCTAACAAATCCACCCCATGCCGGCCTGCACCTGGGGGAGGGGGGCCAATGTGTGTATTATCAGGCCCAATCAATGCACAGACAGATATGGTGTAGTGTATATATCTGCAATTATTTCAACAAATGACTTCTAATCGTCCTCGTGCAGGCCTCGTGACCCTGGATCAAGTATTAGAAGAAAATGTATTCGTGACTGCACCCTTTATCTGGGAAAATGAGGCAAGCCACCATTCTTCCTTGTACAAATCTCCCCTCTGTAAACTTCTCTACTCCACATTCTTGTCTGCTGTACACCCTTTTCTCCCAAGTCCCTTCCCTGCACCCCACACCAAGTCACCGCCCTCTACACTTTCTCACTTGTCTGTACTTCGCTCTCATTTGCAAAACAAAAAGCACCTCCGATGCCATTTCTGCCCTAAACGAGTTTCCTTGTGTTCTGGTCTTTCCTGGACCCCTCTCTCCCCAGCACACACTGGTCACCCCCGTGCTGCAAACCATCCCTATCTTTCATCTGCATTCTGGTCTTGTTCCCATCTCTCCCCTCCCTTGCACCTCTCTTTTTCTGTCCTCTGCACCCTTTCTACCCTTTTTCACTTTGCAATCCCACACTCTACTGCACTCCAGCCCCTCGCTTCCCATTCCCCCATGGCTAGCAGCGCACACAACTCTCATCTGTAAACATTCTCCTCAGTCTTCAGAGCACCCTCGATATCCTGGCTTACATTTCACAGGTTTTCTCTTGCCCGCCTTGCATGACCAACCACTCCATATAGCTGTTCAGAATAAGCTGGAACATGCATGCCAGATTCATAACCTTAAAAGGGCCCATTGAAACCTGCAAGCATTAACTCTTAAGAAATAGTCAGGAGCATGGATATTTGGATGGGGGACAGACTCAGTAAATTCACGTACTGCCGAGGCTATTCCCCAAAAATATGATCACACTGCAACCACTCAAGTACGCTGACAGAAACAGCCATGCTGAATTAAACAGGGTGAAGCTTACTGAAGATTAGCGCTTGATTTCTTTTGAGTGATGTGGAGGATTGGCACCAACAAATTGTTTATTTTGGGCAGGGACAGAGTTCAGGTCTGGGCTGGTAATAGTTTGTTTTATGGAATATAATAACACTTTGGTCATAGCGCTTCATGCTAGATGCTTTAAGCTTCTAGGCAATGTAATAGCAGGTATTATTACCCTCATTTGAACGGTACTGAATTTATGAAAGGTTAAGTGAACTGGCTGCTGCTGGGTTTGAACTAGCGAAATGCAGGTAGCCCTCATGTCAGAGACCAAGCTTTAGGTGTGGTACCATCCAAACCTCAAGCAGGTGTGATCAGGTGGGAAGAGGTGGAGGGATGTGCCTTAAATCCTACTGATATGAGTATACATCAAGTGTTTCCCTTGCCTACCTTAGACACTACTATGGAAAATCTTGAGATTGGCTCATCCTCCTTTTACTTTATATGGTTTCATGAGGATTTCATATACAATGTCAAGCTGATATCTCAGGCAGTGTCTGCACTTTGCAAGCCAGGCCTGGTGTACAGGGATTGTGTGATCGTGGGTGAATCGTGTGACTCCCCCCCCCACTGTGCATTATTTTCTCTATAGGTTTTCTTGGGATCAACTAGAAGTGACTAAGTTGTTAGTGTACACTATAACGAAATGCCTCAATCGTAAATGTTCTAACAGAGTTTCTTGTTGCTCCATGTATGCTAAGCATGTTGAGTGAGTGCAAAGAGGGACAAAGCGTGACAGCAATAAATGTCACCTCCAGCTGGGTGACCAGGTCTCATTTTGCGAAGCACTTATAGATACATTCATAGAATTTGTAATTTTTTTTTGCACAGAAACATGTCAGGTGCAATCAGCGTGATCCAACTCTAAGGAAATAAACTAGAAACAATCTCAAAGTAACCTGAAAGTTTCGGGGCACTAGTATAAGCAGCAAAAAATAATCATCACGCCCTTCCTCTGGCATTTGTAGAGAAACTGCACGTACATGTCAATACTTTTAGGAAAGATTTCCATTTATGTAAAATTTTCCCTCCAGTTGTGTACCCCCCATTTTTTGCTGCTGTTTAACACCATAGTCTGACTTGTTGCAACCTTTCTGCAACATGTAACAAGTGCACAATGTACCTTTCAGTACAGTGTACTTGGGTGTTCTGGTCATTTCCAAAGGCCCTAGTTACTCTCGAAGGATGTTTTAGGAGATTTATAGATGTGTCACGGACAGGGCTGGTGGCAGCTTATCTTTTCATATAATTTTAACCCTTTCCTGCCAGGTAAACAGCGATAACCACGTTTGGCACAAATAGGTGGCCTGGCTCCAAAATTGCCATGCCATGATGGTTCTTTGTCCTGTCCTTTGGCCATCTTGCCCCTTCGCCTTCCCCAGTTCGAGCCGACCCGGGTCAGTTCGTATTTGGGCATGCATTTCCCCATGAAACGCCAAGCTTTTGCAGGCTTCTTAATGCCTTGTGTGTGTGCCTCCAGGAAGTGGGGTGGGGTGTCTGTCCCCAAAACATATCCTGGGTGCCAGAGAGTCTAGAGTGCTGTGAATGCCTGGGACCACCGTGGTCCGTGATTGGTCCACATATGGCATGCCTGAATGTGAGCAGATCTCCCATTGGGTCTTCTTCATTTTGGCGCGAAGGAGATTATGGATAAGAGAAGCCCCCAAACAGCCGTACCATGTTGATCTCTGGAGTTCTCACTGAACAAAGCATTTGATCCAAGTATCATGAAGCTAAGAAGCTGAGTCGAGGAACCGCTGGTGACCCGCTGGAAGGTTTGGCACCCTGAGCCCGCTGTCGTCCCGTGGAACCCCTCTGCATCTGATTGCAAGTAAGTAAGCCTTCTTGGAAGTGTCCCTAGGCTAACAAGTGGGCTGACCAACTTACGCAGGTCATTTGCTCTGTCTCTGCCACCGTTTCGAGGAGGCCCTCAAAACTTGGTATACTGCTCTGTGATCACGGCACCCTCGCACCAAATTTCGTACACTTGGCATTCCCAGGTCTGAAGTGAGGCGAGTGTGCCAGAACTGGATCATACGCTGTTACCGTGTCGCCCAGCCGTGGTGACAATCTTTGCATGTGCGCTGCATTTGTGCCCCTCTTGCCCTGAAGCCTGCTGCCGTGAAACTTGCCTAATCCGTCCACCAGGAGCAGAGAAATTGCCACTGTCTCATTTGAGAATCATCGCTGTATCTTTGTCGCTGAAAGCTGCAGAGCCGCCAAAGTGCTGCACTTGACCTGCAACCAAAGTTGTTTACCTGGACAAAGTTTGTTCTGCAGTGTGCCCGGGGTCGGTGAGTAATCGCAACTCTAACCGGTGGTCCCTAGCACCTCCATTCATTTTTACACACGAGTGGCCCCTGGGGGCCCCTCTCCTTTCCACTGATAGTGCAAACTAGCAAACTATTCCCAACTCTTGGAATCGACTCTGCCCTCAAGTGCAGACCCTCCTCGAATAGTGGAAATCTATTCTTCATCACCTTCCAAGCTGCTAGAGACCCCTGAGGGGACCCTGTTTTGCCCATTGGAACTACTGCGTGTGTTTGCAATCCCTGTACTTTTGAGCATTAGGCTCCTCTCTTCTTAGGGATTGGACTGGTTCTTAGTTAGGAGTGTGTTGGATGTAGAAAGGGCTACAGACTATTTGCACTGCCTGTTTCCTTCCCCTTTAGGTTGTGGACCCATTTTGTGCTTTAACCCTTTAGACCCCATTGGTCTTGTATATATGTATTTTGATAGTATTGTGTTGGTCTAAATAGTATTACTTGATTGTGTGTTTGAAACTCAAAGGCCTTGAAATACATGTATATGTATGTTTAATATATCTACACCTGACAGGGAGTGATTTGTAAGTGTCCTTTACTCTGTGTGCTCATTGAGGTCTTTCAGTCACCCTCATCCCTCCTGAGACCTAGTCTTGACCGCCGCCAAGCTACCTTGATTGGTCAGGCTTATACAGAAGGTTACCCTGTTCCAGAAATCCATCTTAACAAATACCAGCTCCCATTGTGCACCCTTGATCTTCCGCTGTATCAGTGAATGGCCTCTGTATTTTGTTTGTGCGGCCTTGCAAGCCCGTGTTGGCCAATGTTTGGAGCTTAAATGTGAGCCCTGGCTGCCCAACAGTAAGGAACAAACAAAGAGCTGTTCCAATGTGATGTTCCTCTTTGACAGGGACACCCTTTCATGAATTGAAAAACCTTAGGGCGGCAGGGCCTCAGGATTTTCAATTCATGAAAGTGTGCCAACATCAGATATACAGTTTCTAAACATGCGCGGTGCATTGCAAACTGATCAGGGAAACCTGACCTCTTAAAGTTTCATCACGAAACATAAGAGGCCAGGATTCCCTTCAGTTTTGCAACGCACTGCACGTGTTTAGAAATTGCATATCTGACCGTAGCAGTGGCACATTGCCTTTAATACACCCTCCCCATGCCGCCCTGCACCTAAGATAGGAGGGCCATGCCACTTGAATTACCTTATGGTAGCTGAGGTCTCAGGTGGCGGTCGAGTCGCAGTCGGACTCAGAGTCTGTCTCACTCTATCCCCCACAATAACACACGTTGTCCCAGAGTTACTAATCGCTGTCTGGCTTTTCCTTCATTCTAGAAAAATGAAGGCTGAGGCTGCACAGCAGTGCACGTGTAGTTTGTTCCCCGGCCTGGGCATGTTCATTATGCGCAGGAGTGAGGCACTGTAGCAGAAGTTGCAGACAGTCTACTTTTAAAATTTGCAAGCTGATATCATATTTTACATGCTGCAAATACTTGTCTGGTGTTCCAGGACCAGCTAAACCACCTGTCCCTTCAAGATGGCCGAATTCAGATGTTGGTAGTGGTGATCCCGTTAAAAGAAAATTAGATCACACATATTCTGGCGGTAAAGAGCGATTACTAGTCCGCCCACCCCTTTCTAGATTATGAAAAATCTTTGGCTTTTTGTGAGGGTGAAGCTGATCCCAAGGAGGGTGTCGGTGGTGCCCCTCAAACGATGTTGATGTGAGAGGTGTGGTGCTTACATTTTGCACTTTGTGTAAACACATTTTGGAGAAATATTCATTGTATTTTGACCAGTTTGTCAGGGGCGCAATAAAGCCATGCTAGTCGACACCATTTGAGAATGGCCTTAAGTACTACCTTGTAAGAAGCCTGCACCTGTTAATCTTCCCCATTTGAATGTCTCTCCTTTTACTGTTCTAAGCGAGTTAAAGGGCTCCGTTGGGCACATGTGACATGTGATTGACTCCTCCTCTTCTCTACTGGTCTTTAATGTGGACATGTGTTTAATAATGGCCACCTGGGTGAATTGCCTTTGTACAATGGCTGTTTTCCACATAGTTTATGCTTAAAACCCATGTCTTCATACATTACACAATTCCGTGGCAGACATTTGATGGCTGTCAGAAGAACAAAAGGTTATGTAGGCACACCCAACATTTAACTGCCTCAGCCCTAGCACAGTCTCAGAAGTACCAGCATCTATAATACTTCTGGAATATTATAAATCTGTTTTTCTTTTACTGCCCACAGAAAGATAAATGGACGCACCCGACCGACCTGACCTGACACGCGCCTCTTCTCCCCCAGCTCCGCCTTTCAACAACAGCATAAGAAATGATTGTATTTTAATATTATAGGACTCCCCTCCACCTACCAATGCTGTGCTGCAGTTCCATTATCCTCTCCCCCCTTCTCCCTCCAGGCTGTGTATCGCCCCCTGTTTGTACGAGGCAGTATATGTTGGTTCTCCAAATATTGGACTATCTGAGTATTGTATAGTGCCAGGAATATACAAAAGTGCTACAATATTGCCACGAGGGGGAAAAAATCCTTTTGGGAATAGGCTTGTCTTTCAAGGTGAATAATTTGTTATCAAAATGCTTCCAAAAATATCTCACAGGAGGCGATACAGAGTGTCGGCATGGCGACTGATGTGGCCAAGAAGGGACAGCATGCTGACACAGCGGCCTGGCAACAAAAGTGCACCCTGGCATTGACCGGCCGAGGTAGTGGGGGAATCCGTGGCAGCGGCACGCGCAGCTCTCCATGCAGAGGCGATGGAGCGCTGGGGGAGGGCCAAGGGAGGCACCACTGCATTGGAAGGGCAGTGGAGGGTACACGGGTGCCGTTGTGGCACTGCATACAGTGGGGAGCAGTGGGTGAGGCACTGTGTGTGGTAGTGCATGCATTGTGGCCAAGGGGTGAAGGGAGAAGGCAGGTGCGGCAATGGCATTAGGGTGAAAGGAGTCGGAGGGGTCTATGTTCTGGCATTACATGCGCTTGATGGGGGAGAGAAAGGGTGTGTCTTCACACAGTGGGCCTCATTAGGACCCTGGCGGAGAGGGTGTTACGCCAGCGTAGTGCATGGCGTACCTCTCCGCCATACTACGAGTTCCCGTAGCGCCATGGCGGCCTTTTCCGCCTGGTTTTACCAGGCGGAGAAAACCATGGCGCTACGGGACCTCGTTGTTAATTACGCCACCGTATTTTACGGTGGCGTAATTAACTCCTTCCCCACTCCCATTATACCCTATGGGGCAAAAATGGGAATGGGGAAGGGCAGAATGGGGATTGGGGATTTACCGCTCCGCCGAGGTCGGAATGGGGCGGTAAATCCGCCAACCCCCATGGCGCTATCGGCGGCTTTCCGCCATGCTTCGCGGTGCATTTAGCACCGCGAAGTCCGCCTGGGTCCTAATGAGGCCCAGTGTATGTAGTTGGGGATGCAGTGAAATAGATTGGCTGTGTTTCGACACTGCATTCAAGTGTTAAAGGGAGCTAAGGTGCGTGTGTTCTGGGGGTGCTTTCTTTAGGCGTTTCATGCATTATGTTGGAGAGTTCAGGTGATCTAACAATTCATGTATTGTGGGGAAGAACGTTATATGGTGTGTTTGCTGGCACTGCATGCATTGTGAAAAGAAAGGTGGGTTTTGTTGGGGCACTGAATGCAGTGGTAACAATATGGTGTGGTCTGCCACTGCATGCAAGCAAGGAAGATAGAGCAATTGTGAACAGGGGCAGTCAGCAATGCACCCCCCTTCCTCGCCACAGCCCTTGACCCAGGACTACAGTGACAAAGACACCGGATGAAAAGGTGTCCGTGCTCTGGCACTGTGTGTGATAGGCAGCAGAGAGAACACCCAGCGTGTCATTGCGGGCGAGGGGCGGGGAGTTCTGATCCTGGACCCAGTGAGGTGTTTTATGGCACCGCAGGACAGGGTCAGACTGGAATAAGAAATAGGCCCGGACACCAAAAAAAAGTGGCCCACCCCTCGCCTCAAAAAAGTGTGCAACCCCTCGCCTCATGACCCTTGGCCTCTGATGACATCACCAGAAGTGATGTCATTTGACCCCACCCCAAAGTGACGTCCTGGGATGAGATGAAACACGACCTTTCACCCCTTGACACCCCTTGGCAAAACAGGATATGGCATCAAATAGCATTGTTCTTAAGTACACTACGAAAAATATGGTTATGATTTACATGGATCACCATATGTATCATTAATATCTGTGTGTACACATCCATATTGTCATATTACTGTGAATGCAAGCAGACATCCAAGGACAAATGATAATGTTATAGTATAGCACTTACGCTTAAGCTCTTTTTTATAGAACACATATGCATACAATATCACCCAACCTGTGTTGGTACTCATTTATCGACCTAAGAAGGATGAAAGGCTGAGATGGCCTTTTGGGGATTCGAACCTGCAGATCACACACACATCTCAGCAGCGAGTGCTCAACCCACTGGGCTATCATATCGGCTATAGTAAAATGAGCAATTATTCTGTAGTGGATACCATTAAACTGGTAGCTCAGATTTAACAGCAGACCAGTTAAATTCATCTGCAAAATAATATATATTTTTTTCACTTCTTTTTTTTGTGCTTTTTTTTTTCAAACAGACCCAGGCGTGCCAGAAACCAGCCCCAAAATTGTCAATATCATCAGGCACCTCAACAAATCTCGGGCAGCAGGCCCTGATGGCATTAGTTAGGATTGAGGCAGATAAATGGGCCAAATGTTTTCATTTCCTCTTCTCTTGTATCAGTAGAACTGGCAAGATACCTCCATCATGGATAGACAGTCATATCCTGCTTGTCCACAAAAAGGGCATCAAATGACCGACTACTTGCTATGTTGGATGTGCCATCCAAGACCTTTGCCAAGGTGCTGTTGCTGGAATCAAATGAATGAATAAGTACAAATAAGATATTGCCACCGAATCAGATGGGATTCCTAAAAAAGTCCAACATGGCTCCCAACATGTTGCTATTGGTAACTTCAATAGCGTATGCATGGGTAAGATGGAATTTACATTTATATGCAGCTTTTATAGACTTTTCTGCCGCATTTGATTCAGTACTGAGAAATAGATTGTGGAGAAAATTGTTGCCCTGGGACATCCGACTAGGCCTACTTAAAAGGCTAATGCTGCTTTATACGGAAACTGCTGTGAGGATAAGGTTAGATGGGGAAGGAAATGTATCAGCTTCATTACCGACTCGTCACAGAGTCGAGCAGGGATGCATAGTCGCGCGACTCTTTTCAACCTTTACTTTTCTGATTTGGGGCTTGTTTGACAGCTCAGCAATCTGCCCTGTAAAGGTGGGTCATCATCTTCCCAGTTGGCTAGAAGATCTTGTCTTGCTAGATCACATCCCCTGCGGTCTCCAAAGCTTGATCGATGCTTTAGGGAAATATGCTGAAGAGAACGGGTTAGCTATTAACCTTGACAAAAGTAAGACCATGACCTTTTCACTGTAATTCTGGTTGCTTGTTGAACGTGCTAAAACTGGACAATGTAACTAGTTATAAGTATTTAGGAGGCCAGGGTGAAGTGTAACAAAGCTGTTAACATGATTAGAAATGTTGTCAGCAAACAAAGTGGAACGTCTTTTGAAACAATATTGTTGCTATATCACACTAACGTACATTTGATTATGTTTTACAGAATAAAAATCCGGGGAGGCAAGTTTGGGAGCCGCTTCAAGCGTTATGAGGCGGTAGTTTTGAGGCGGCTCCTATGTTTGCCACCATCTCTCCCTGTGGAGTATATATATCTTGAGTTTGACATGGTCGGAATAGTATTGGATGCAACAGTGAAGGCAATCACATTTTGTGATAGATTGCTTCAATCTGAGCCTGAAACAATGATAGGTACCTTCTTAGATGTCTTTTGTGCAATTGATAACTCTCACAAAATGGGCACCTTGGGGAATATGCTAGCTACATGCATGAAATGGCAAGAAGGGTGCTGTGGGTGGTCTCCCAATGCAGCGGTGCATGTGATAAAGTCAAAACTAAAAGCAAAACTATTGGAACTTAGTAAAGAACAGAATACAGTAACCTTCTATCTGATAACCATAGCACCAATTTTTGTGAAAACATCTCTCGCCGTGAATTTAAACCATCATATATAGCGGCGTATCTTGAAAGTGCAATTGCAAAGCAATATTTACGACTGAAATTTAATATTGACGCTTTATTGACCCAAGGTGCCAAGATGGGAATAGCACGGCAAGATCGATATTGCAGACTGTGGGCCTCATTACACGTAGTGCGGTAAACCATGGTGCTACTAGCACCATGGTTGATGCCGGTAATTTACCGGTACCGCCTTGGAGGAAAGGGGAATTACTGCCCTAGTCCAAGGTTGGGAAGGCGGTAATTCCGCCTTCCTCCATTGCCCTTCCCCATTCCCATTTTTGCCCCATAGGGCTCTATGGGAATGGAGAAGGTGCTAATTACGGTATTGCAAATTGCGGTACACTAATTAGCACCCTGGTCCCTCTGCGGGTTGGTTTTTAAAGTACCAACCCGCAAAGGGACCTCGTAGTAAGGCGGTAAGGGTTTACCGGTACCGGTGCCCTTACCGGTACCGGTAAACCCTTACCGCACTACGTGTAATGAGGCCCTGTGTGGCAAACACGAATTAGAAAGCCTTGAGCATTTATTACTAGGTTGTGTAAGTTTAGTGGGTTTGAGACACAGCTATCTGAAAGCATACAACAATAATGTTAATTTGGAAGACTTAAAACTGTTGTGGACTAAGTTTTTTAATGGATTTGATGAAAATGTGATATTCTAACTAGTTTAATTATATTGGAATTGTGTGGATATGTTTAACATTGTATCCTGATAATGAAACCAATCTTTTTGTGTTTTGGTTTTTTAATGGATATGAATGATGGTTTTATTATTTTAGAATCTTTCTTTCTTGACTTAATGAACTTTTAATCATGATAGATTGCACAGGATCAATGTACCGGTACTCTACCCTACGCCCAAATAGCTGGAATAATTGATGTTATTTGAATGTATTGTGATCATGGATGTTTTGATATGATATATATAGAAATCCATGTGGCTGATGGTATATTAAATAAATGAATGTCTTGTCTTGATACTTGGTGACTCTTTGCATCTCCAGTGGCGGCCGCTAGGATTTGTGCTGGTTGAGTTATATTTTCTGGTGGTTTGTTCAGATTTCTTTGTTCAGCAAAGCTATGACAAGTTCTTCTAGCAAAGGATGAATAAGTGAAGGCTGACGGTTTTTGGCTACACAGTCCTTACTACTTTGTGCAAAATTCTTGAAATGTTTTCACCGCCGCTTGGCTGGCATTATTAGTTCGTTTTTTGAGGAATGGTAATGGCCAAAATAAATTATTTCAAGCTTGCCTTCGATGAGGGTCATGATGATTTTATATTTTTTGTCTTTTTTTATATCCTCAGGAGGAGGTTTAGCAGAAAAATCATCTTTACATTTCAACTTGTCCCTTTTTCATGCAAAGATGTTGTACGGTTGTTGACCACCCCTCAATTGCATTTCTGAAACTTCAGAAGAGTTTGAAGGTTGGATTGCATCAAGATTGCATATGGGCATATCTGAGATATTCTAATAGTGGGGGAAAATTATTTGTGTAAAATTTGGCAAAACAGCTCTCTCTGTATTTGAAGCACACGTATTAAAGCCTAGTACTGTGTTGGGTGCTCACAGCCAGTGGTTAGTCTTTGAGAGATCAAGTTGTGCGTGCATGCCGATGTTATGTTTGCCTTGCTCTCACTATTATCTTTTGTAATTGCGATCCAGGCTAAGATTAGGTGTATGAGACTCGACTGATAGAAATAGGATTTGTAAATGATATTGAAAGGGTAGATGACTTCTGAAATGACAGACCAAACATGGTGGGAGATTGAAAATCTGAACTGCAGGCGAGTTTAGGCACATGGAGAGAGCTAGGGCTGGATCTGTTGTCTGTAGGGCGGTGATATTTAATATTGCAGCTGTACAGTCCTGGAGCTAGATCATTTGCTCTGATGCCTCAGTCGTCAAGTCGCAGGCAGGAATGTGTTTACCAGATATGAGCTCTCGTTCGCTTCTGCTAGTCTCATGATTGTTAATTCGCTCCTCAATCCTTGTTTTTGCTTTCACTGGGAGATGCTCTCAATGGTGGGGTGAAGCGAGGTGAAATAGGAGGATTGTTGGTAAACCCAGCAGATATTAGCGAGTCGGGATTGACAATGCATTCGCTCTTGCATGCATGCAGGCCGTGACACTGAGGGCGCTGCTGTACAATAGGTGGAAAAACCAGGGCGCAATCTGTAGCGGACAGGATAGCATCGTTACTTCTCTCGGGTGACAGGAATCAGCAAAAGTTGTATACAAATAAATGACATGGGCATAAGCGTACCAACAGCAGTTGATGCCCAATAGCATCCACAAGAGGCAGGGGTCCCAGCGGCTAATCAGCACTTCTGGTGCACTTCTCGGTTGTGCGCCATTTGCCAGCGTCCAGTTGCCCTATACATAAAGAAATGTATCCTCAAGGTAATGCATCATTTCAATTCCTACCCTGTGTGGGTAAGTGAAGCGTGGTCCAGCCATTGTAATTTTTCGGGCGACATCCTAGTGCTGCATCGCCAAGGTTAAAGGCACATTGCTGTGATTTTACTTTTTAACTTTATTTTAGGCCAGCTGCGCTGCAGCGCCTACTCTCATGCCCCCTCCACCTTTTGTCCATGCTTCCCTTCTTCCCTCCCACTGCCCCGCTCTCCCATTGGTGAACGGACCATTTGTCATTGAGGATCCCTTCCTTCCAACCACCCATGCGCTCCAGGGCCCATTGTCATCGAGGGTCTTCACCCTCCAAGCTCTGTTCAACTCATTTCCTTGTCATCCCCTGTGTCAATAAATGAAGTGCAGCCGAGCCACTGGGCTCCAACTTCTGTAGTTTTTCAGGCATCATCCTAGCGCTGCATCGCCTAGGCTAACAGCACATTGCTGTACTTTTACTTTTTAACATTATTTTAGGCTTGTTGAGCCGCAGCGCCTGCTCTCACGCCCCCAATCTCCCATTGGTGAACTAGACCCTAATCGGATGGCCTTCTAAGAAGTCCCCTCTGCAAAGGACTCGAGGCTAAGGACAGCTCCAGTTGTGTCTGCCAGAGAAGCTAGGAGCCTGCAGTCATCGACCTGCTGCAACTAATCAGTTAGGGGTATGCAGTACTCCCTGCACCATTACAATCTGACTCACCATGCCCCTTTTTAACTCCTCATTGTCTCTCTAATCAACATCTCAGTAACCTGTTTACTTAGCCCCCCCCAATGTTCGGAGCATTCTTTCCCCCTTCTAGGAAAGTTGAATCTGTGTGTTTTACATTGTGCTGTGTTTAAAAACTGAGCATTCTTTCCACCTTCTAGGAAATTTGAATCTGGGTGTTTTACATTATGCTGTACTTAAAAACTGAGCATTTGTTCCCCTTCTGACAAGGTTGAATCTGGGTGTTTGCATTGTGGTAACTGTGGCACTGCCACTGGGTCTCTTTAGGCTCACTCCCACCGTAGATCCCCCTGCAAGATGTGCAGTTCAGTGTTGTGTGTTCCTTGTTCTTCCACTGTGTCTTCCTTTGATGTGGCCCGCCCCTCCACTGCGCATCCTGAGTTGTGTGATACAGGGCTCCGTGCTTCACTCTCTTCCCCCATGCCTGTCTCCTTCCTCCTACCTCCTCTGCACCCTCTATGGTGATTGCTGTTTCTCCCATCTTCTCTAACTGCTACTCTATCTCCTATCCTATCCCTCTCACTAAGTCTGGTAGGAACAGGTTCAAAATGGACATCCTGGTCTCCAACCCAGGCCTCCCTAATGCTGATATCTACACCAGCGCTTCCTCTAGACACACCCAACATACTCCTACCTATACCCCTCTGGCTCCTCCGCCACCTCCCTCCTCTGCAACATCTCTGGCACCCTCCTCATCTTCTCTGGCCACTCTGCCACCTTCTGACTCAGCCACCTCTCTGGCACCCTCTCCATCCTCTCTGTCTACTCTGGCATTTCCTTCTTCTTCTTCTGCCCACTCTCACTATCTAACTCCTCTGCTGGGCATACCTCTTGCCTGTACGCCACCCTGTAAGTCTTTCAAATAAGGCAATCTGCTCCATGTCGCTACTCTCAACTCCCGCTCTGCTGTCAAACACTCCTCCGCAGTGGTCGAAGTGTGCGAAAAGAAGTAGTGGAACTATGTTCTCTGCTGGCCTGCCCCAACTCCCCACAAACCCCAACACCATGCCCACTCCCACACTCAATACAAACCCCCAAACACATGCACCTGCTATTTGAGGCAACGTTCAGTGCAGTGCACAGAAAGTGCAAGTTTCAACTGCTTCCTACACTTTTATTTTGAAGCGAAACCATTGATAAACGGTTTCTTTTTTTGAATGAAAGTATAGTAACAGTCAACCTTAATTTGAAAAAGTAGAGGAGCACCACTCCCGCTCACTTCGACCACTGCTCCTCCGACATCGGACTACTCCTTGAGGAACTTGATCTGGATGTCCTCGGTCTCACAGGGACATGGTCCATGGCCAGCTCTGTCACAAGTTTCAACACTCTCCACCCCAATGGTTGCAAGATCTTCTCCAAGCCTAGAACCAAACTTCCAGGAGGTGGAGTAGCTCTGATCGTTCCAGAATGGATCCCTGTTTCTGTGATTGCTACGCAGGCCTATTCCTCCTTTGAATGTTTGGCATGCAGGCTCTCTATTGCTCCTGGCCTCTCTCTTACTGCTGCCAGAATTTACAGGCCAGCAGGCCTGGTTGCCCTCTTCCTCTCTGATTGGGCTGACCACTCCTCCTCTCTCCTTGCCTCTTCTTTACAACTTCTCCTCCTTGGAGACCTCAACATCAACCTGGATGCTTCTAACCTGGATGATTCTCAGTGTATACTCCCAACACACGCTAAAGCCACATCGCTGCTATGAGGCATGCCACATTTATGGTTTTCTGGCTCTTCACCCCTTTGTCATACTTACAAAAACACATATTTTTGGAGGATCCACT
The DNA here is from genome assembly GCF_040938575.1 of Ambystoma mexicanum. Classification (NCBI taxonomy): domain Eukaryota; kingdom Metazoa; phylum Chordata; class Amphibia; order Caudata; family Ambystomatidae; genus Ambystoma; species Ambystoma mexicanum. The sequence goes on along the minus strand of NC_090935.1, from coordinate 75,874,242 downwards.
GCAATGTCATAGCTGCAACCACAAATATTTATTGTGGTCACACTACTAATCCAATGCTACAACTGTAAAATGTGCCTGGGACCCCATGATACATGACAGCTGCCTCTTTAACCTTTTTCTATAGAGTCACTGCTGGTCCTCCGTCTTTGCTCACATTATTGAGGGATGTTGAGGAGAAGGTTATTTAGAAGAGCATCCACAGCATTTTTGAATGCACTGGACTGATCACCACCTCACAATGCAAGAAGCGTATTCCTGAATGGTTTAAATGGTGATCATGCTGGCTGCCCCAAATTAGCAGCAAGGGTGTCAGGCAATTACTCCTGTTATCTTATACCCTGGCAGATTCCTCCTCCATACCACAGGGGCAGGTAGGGAGCAATGGATGCCACAAGGCTTATAGGATGATTGACACCTCAGAATGTGGTGATACATTGCAGTGCATCCCAATTTTGAACAGACTCTCTACTTTCCTTACTTCACAAAGTATTACTGCGCCTGCCAACAAAGGTGCACTCCCCTGCATTTCTCTTCCCCTTAGGCAGTAGGAGGTGCTGCCAACCCACGAAGAGTCAATTTTAAAGATGTATTGGTCAGGAGTATGTGTTGTGATCCGACCTTTGGCACATGTTTAGTTGAAGGGAGTCATCAATTACAAAATAGTCTGCCTACTCCTCCTCTTGTAGGTGCCAGCCTTCCTCTGCCTCCTGCCACTCTTCCTCACACCCCGCATGTCTGGTCCCATCTCTCTCCTCCTGCTCTGCATCTGGCTTCTTCTAGACCAGCTGTTGCTACTCCTCTTCCTCCTTCTGCCTTCTTGTGTACCGTGTGGTGGCCCTTTTGTTCCTGCTGTGCATCCTTTATTTCCAGCTCCTGCTGCCCTGCATCCTCCGTCCCCCATCTGCATCTCCATAGTTTATCTCCTGCTGTCTCTTCTTCCTCAAAGCATCCATGTACTATTGCACCTATTCCTGCTTCCTTAGATCCGCCACCTTGTGTTTCACATCTCGGTGCTATTTATAGATCATCCATCTCCTTCCTCATGTTCCACCTCCTGCTGGCCCTCCTCCTTCTTCTGCTTCATCTCCTTCATCCCTTGATCCGCTTCCAGCTTGTCGTTTTTCTTCACCAGCTGCTCCTCACCACAGTTTGCCACAAAAACATGTCACTTGCTGTAGCCACCCCCTCCTGCTGCATAACCAACATCTTCATCCTTCAGTGACCTGCCAACGCTTAGGCCTTGCACATCAGTTGAGACACTAGCCCCGATGACTGCATAATACCGAGTGGCACTTCATTTCCACGTCCTCCTCATCTCTGTTGCTTTTCAGCCATCTACCATGTGACTAATGCCACCACTGCCCACAGAACTGTCCAGAGCACATGTGTCATCCCTCAGAGTATGTCACAGATTCATTACATACTCACACAATGTTCCAGCCTCAATCTCAATGGGCTGTGCATATTCTGCAACCACATAATTCCCAACATGCACTTTGCCGTCCAAAATATCTAGTATCCTTGTTGTCTATCCCTCTCTTAAGATGCTCTCACAATAAACACAGCTGGAAAGAGGTGCAAGGTAACCTGTAAGGACATAAGGAAAAGAGTGTCACTAAGGAGTTCACGGGTGTTTTGTTTTGTTTTATTTGTGTGGGGTTGGAGCCCGGAAAGGAAATGGAAATGATACCCATAAAAAAGGTTCTTTATTTGATTGGTTTTTTGGATGGAGTGGGGACTGTGTGGGAAAGGGAACAAACAAACAAAACAAACAAAGGGTTAAATATGTTCACGTGTCAGAAAGACTTTCAGAAAGACACAATTATTTCACAGATGGGTAGTGAAAAGGAACTTCCCAAAACTGGTGCAATAAAAAAAAATACCACCAATCGGACAAACAAAGCACAACATGGTCCAAATGGCTAAATTATAACTCTCTTGCTCTCTTCTGGTGGGGATCTACCCTGCTCCTCACTCTAACAGTGAAGTGAATCCCACCAAGAAACAGGAAGTGAGCGGGATATTTTATTGCATAGTCAAATCGATCAAGGGATTAAAGGCTCTGATTGGTTCTAGCAAACCCTCCACAGAGGTTTTGTGGTTCTGATTAGGATTTTCATGAGGTTGAGGTTCATCGCGTGTTTGTGGTGGGAGTAGATAGACACTGTCAATGAGGACAGCTCAAAACAGATCATAAATACATCTTCAATTATTACAATATTTACAGATCTATGCAGACATGCAGTCCTGAGGTCCAGTGGTGATGGTGGCTGGGGAGAATTGTGGGGTCCCCAGAGGAGACAAAATGTAGTTCTTAAGAGTGGTCTTGAATATAGCCACTTTGGAATGTCCTAAATTACTGGTATGAGCCAGGAGCGTGAAGGGCTGGAATTGTGATGCAGTACAGGGTGGACTTTAGAATTTAAATTGAGTCGAGCTTTGGAGCATAGAGTGTGAAGGAGTGATAAGCGCTAACAGCAAAAAGAGATACTCGTATCTGAAAGGAGTAGGAAAGTCCACCCAGTGAAAGAATGGGAGAAATTGTCAAGAGCTGAGCGGTCCATTGGGGGGGATAATTACATCGCTCACAAGTTTGATGATCAGGAAACAACAAATGAAACACACAATAAAGTGGACTGGAGAGTCCCTTATTTTATGGATTCCCCCTGCATTATGTTATACTTCATGCTTCCTCAGGGTGGCCCCGGTTCGTTAAATCGCCAGAGAGTTCTATCCCTTTTTAGTGAGATCCCAAGATTATCTATTATCTCATCTGGAGACATTAAATTGGTGGACTTTATGCACCCATTCAGATTTCACTATGCAAGGTTGGTCTTCTCTCAGGCCATGGAACTGGTGGTCTTGGAAACTGACGCCTTACACCGCTTCAGTTTTGACCAAAAGATCCTACAGTGGCTGTCTATCAAAACAGGATTGAGGAGGCTAATCTACAGTCCCATACCTCAGAAACAGATTTGAAATGGCTGGCGCAAACACTGAGTGAATCTCTGGCAAAACTTCAATCTTTAAATGAGAAACCATAAACTGTCTCTTTTCAGACAATCATATCATGGGATTCAAGGGGAAATAAAGCTTTGAGGTTGGAATCTGTTAGCACTAGGTACCTATGTGAAGCCAGTATTTTTTGTCTTCAGGAAACCTGGGCTCTTACTCCACTGGTGCTGGATGGCTATTGTGTACATCAAGTGTTGGCAGTTAAGAAATCAAGAGGTAGACCTTCTGGTGGCCTGCTCATTGCAATTAGAAACACGCTAGCTTCCAAGTGTATTAAGCTTTTTTCGATTCATAAGGGATGTATTGCCATGTTTCTGCACTTTCCCTTCCCTGATCCACTGGGCCAACTTCTCATTATTAATGTATATTGGTGTCCCGATTTGGATTTGAATGAATTTATTATATTGATCGATGGTATGATTCAGGAATGCCAAATGTTCTGTAAAATACTCAATATCGTGATCATGGGGGATTTCAATGCTGAAGTGGGAATAGGTTTAAAGGGGGTGCATGAGGGGCCTATCATGTATGCCATGGGAAATGGCTCTTCCAGAAAGCAATTGCAGGGAGCGGTGTGGTCTCACTTTCTGTTTGTACTGTGTAAATGAATTTATGAGTACTGGTGCGACCCGCTACACATGAACAAATGGTTCCGAGTACTCTACTATTGATTATATTTTTATAAATATGCATTTATTTAATGTGATATCAGATTTTACAATACTGCCCTATGTCTCCTTGCTGATGTATCCAGCGCACCCCCCCCAAGGTGACATTCCCCTATACTATGGAGTCGAATAACGTCAGAAATAGAATCAACTGGCATAGTGACCATATCTTGAATATCTGAAGGTTTTTTTTCAGGATTTTGATAAGAATGATTTTGACAAGAAACTCAGAATTTATACTCATACTGACTTCAATTGCTATGTTAAGGGTGTTATTTTGGGACCTAGTGGGATTAAGAGATCCAAGAGTCTAGGCCAGAATCATAGGCACATTTTTGATCCTTCTATGTATTTGCTCAAAAAAGAAGGAATCTGGAGATCCGTCTTCTCTTAAAAATGCCATTTAGTCATCAACTTGGGGATCAGATACAAAAAGCAAAAAATAAATGGAAAACCAAAGCCCGTATTCTGAGAGCTAAATTCTTTCAGAAGGATGTAGAAACTATGCTCCGGGCACTATCCAATGCAAATACCAGAATTGTTTGGACCCTTATCAATAGGCGAGGTGACACCCAAGTTTGAGATCAAGCAGTGTGCATTTCCTCCATGGTTTGGGAAGGGCATTTTGGTTCCCTTTATAGCCCACCTGCTACTAACTGGTTGGTCCCGGAGGACATTGCCTCCTGTCAATGGAACATTCCTTTTACACTGTTTGATATCCAAAGACTCATATCATCTCGAGCACCTGGCCCCAACCTGCTAGCTAATGTTGTGTTCAAGGGTAATCCGATTCTTTGGGCAAAGATTTTGTTTCTTCTGTTTAAGGACATCGTTATATCCAGGATATTCCCGATGAGTAGGCATTTGTCGTATGTGGTACCCATCTACAAGAAGGGTTATAGGTCTGATCCACATAGCTGCAGACCTATCGCTTTGCTGGATACTGATTCCAAAATATTTACGTCCTTAATTCTCGAACACATACAGGCCTGGATGGATGCCCAAGGAGTTCTCTCCCCCATGCAATTTGGTTTTAGGAAATCAGTGGGCACGGATGCTGGGGGCCTATTGATTAGTATTATGCAGCATCAGACTAGGATCAAGGGCAGCCAACCCATTTATTTAGCCTCAATTGATTTGACATCTGCTTTTGACTTGGTAAACAGAACCACTCTTTGGGGCAAACTATATGCATTAGATATGCCTGCACCACTGCTATTGATTCTCCACCAATTTCACGCTGAAACTAAAATCAGGGTCAGACTCTGTACTGAGGGATCACTATCGGAGGAAATTATGACGGGCAACGGCCTCAGTCAGGGCTGCATTTTTGCACCAACTATATTTATCCTGTATCTTTCTGATGTTGGCCCATATTTGGAAGAAACAGCTATTGCAGCTCCCAAAGTGGAGGGCATTAAGATTGTGTGGTCTGCATATGCAGACGACGTACTTTTGTTTGACCATACGCTGATAGGTCTTCAACGTGTGCTGTCCTCCTTTAAAAAATACACTCTGGAAAATTCATTGGTTATTAATCAGACAAAAACTGTCATCTTGGGTTGAAGTTATAGGAAAAGCGTTATTAGTTATGCTTGGTTTCTTGATCACGTTAAACTTTCAGTATGTCACGCTTTTCGTTGGCTATGCCATATTCGAGTATGCCAAAAGGGTAAATTTATGTAACTATTTGGACAAGAAAATCAGTCCATTAGCTTCCCAACTTCGTAAAATTGACAACAAATATGGGACATTTTCATTGTTACCTTGCCTTAACATGTATCGGTGTAAATCAGTTGTACAGTTTTGTTATTGGCTGGAATGTGCTACTTGCTGGTTTAGAAAGGAACTGCTTAAATATGAGGCCTGCCTGCTAAGAACTATTGTCTGGTATCTACCGAAATGTGTACCCGTAGCAGCTATCTGCTATGAACTAGGACTGTTTTCTATTTTAGGTGTTATTCAGTGGCAAAGAGTTTCCTTGTACAGGAAACTGTTAGTGGGAAAGGTCAACACCCTGTATGGGATCATGGGTTGGCGCCTGGTTGTAAGGGAAGCCACATAGCTAGTTCTTCGAGATTTGGAAAGGGAGGCCCTGGAGTCTCTTGATAAAGTAGGAGTTTCCAGGGAACCACTCATCATGAATCCCATGAAGGTCAAGAGACTTCTGCAGCATTCGGACTGGAACATTATTGTTAGTGAAATTCAGAATAAAAGTTTGCACTGTCACCTGATCTCTAATAAAAAAAAATAGGCACAACTGAACCATACTTAATAAAATTCCCGAGCAAAGTGCTGAGACAGGACCTTGAGATTCCGCTTTAATGTTCTGAAGACTGGCCTGATTATGAATGTCAGGGCAGGCTATTATGCATCTTCTGCCAAATGTAGATTTTGTAATCATGCCGCTCAGGATGAAACATTGGAACACTTATTGACCAAATGTGTGGGCCTCAGACAAGTAAGCATTGAATTATTTTCTAAACTTGTACCCAATGCAGAAAGTGTTAATCTTAAAGCACTGTGGTTGGGTTTGTCACACGGGACGAGGGTTAGGTTGCAACTAGCGGTCCTGCGTTTTCTAAAGATAAAATCTGATCTATAAGGTTGAGGTCTACGCTCTATGTATTGGGTTTAGAAAGCTCCTTAGATAGTGGCTCGGTGAGTGCCTATTAATGCAAATGTAATGAAATATTACATGTTTCTTAGAAGTTTTGAATTCTGAAAAATTGGTCTGGCTTCTCATTAGCTCGGAGGTTATCGAGTTATATTTAGTCATGTAATATGAAATTTTAAGAATGATCAAATGAGTCCTTTTCTATTCTGTAAATATTGTGAACTGACTCTGTTTTAAATAGGTATGGTCTTTTAGCTGTGATTAATTTGTAATGTACTATTAGTTGATGATCTTGTGTTGTGAATGTAATATTCTTGTTTTTTGTAAAGGTTTTTTGTAAAGGTTTTTTTGTGAAGGTTACTGTATAACCAAAAAATTGGTCTGGCTTCTCATTAGCTCGGAGGTTATCGAGTTATATTTAGTCATGTAATATGAAATTTTAAGAATGATCAAATGAGTCCTTTTCTATTCTGTAAATATTGTGAACTGACTCTGTTTTAAATAGGTATGGTCTTTTAGCTGTGATTAATTTGTAATGTACTATTAGTTGATGATCTTGTGTTGTGAATGTAATATTCTTGTTTTTTGTAAAGGTTTTTTGTAAAGGTTTTTTTGTGAAGGTTACTGTATAACCAAAACAATGAAATAAAAAAAAGTTACAAAATAAGCAGTAGCATAGTTGCGCATTGTTGGGAAAATAAAGTGTATTTTCGTTCTCAAAATACATATTGGGCCACATTGCAATAACAGTAGCTCTGTGCAGTTTGTCCTCCCACCACATGCTGCTAAATGTTCCTGAGTCCATAGAGGAACTCAGCTCTCTGCCTCACGTATATGTGAGTCTTCTTCAGTGGCATGCCAGGAAACACAGTGTATGATTTGCAGATAGGGCAAGGCCCTTTATGCCACAGGAGCGGTAACTTGGACAGAGAAGAAGCTGGTATGGCCTGAAGAAACATGCAGCATCAATACCCTCCCACCCCCATGTGTGGAATGGCATGTGGCACGTGGAATAAACTCTAAGCTCTGATCCTCAACGCTCTTCAACCTGATGTATTTTAGGACTTCCACTTCCCATGACACTCCAGTGACTGAACATAGGACCTTGAGTAAGTATTCTACATGACTATGATACTCAAATCAGACAAGACATCAATGCCTATCCCATCCCGATATGTTTACATGCATATACTCTCGCCCACCTGCCAGCTTGCCACATTGGGAACTAGGGACACTTGTGGCTATTCAGCTGCTGTTCCCCAACCCAACATGATTCTACAACCTGACAAATACTGATCTACGACTTTAACTTCAAAATACACAGGGCCTCATCACGAGTGTGGCGGTAACCCTAAAATCTGGCGATAACGCTATCACGGTTGGATTTAAGGATCTGTCGGATCACGAATACAAATACCACCTATGCCATTACTGCCGGAGCAGGTACAGCCGGCTGTAAAAGCGTCGGCTGTAAAAGCACCATTATCCATTTGCGCTGTTACAGAGCAATCACGAGTATGGCATAGGTGCTATTAGTGCCAAAAATACCCCTAGCCAAATGCTTAAGGTAAAAGAACTCAGGACACAGCAATAAGGGCCCAGGTGAAACCAATGCAAATCATAGGCCTACAAAGTACCTGCCCATGCTCAACACACCCTCCTTAACACCATAACACCAGCAGGAGCAGGGAGGAGACAGCAATATGGGCCCAGGTGAAACCAATGCAAATCAGAGGCCTACAAAGGACCCACACATGCACAACACACCCTCCCCAACACCAGTACACCAGCAGGAGCAGGGAAGAGACAGCAATAAGGGCCCAGGTGAAATCAATGCAAATCAGAGGCATACAAAGGACCCACCCATGCACAACACACCCTCCCCAACACCATTAAACCAGCAGGAGCAGGGAGGAGACAGCAATAAGGGCCCAGGTGAAACCAATGCACACTTCCAAACACCATGCTGCCATTTGGAGCCGGGAGCCTTGATGTGGACATCTACTTGCTGTGCCTGTAGCTACAGAGGCCAGCCAACCAGGCCAGGGCCCTGGGAGAACAGGGTGTGGTGGGGATGAGGAGAAGGAGGAGAAGAGCAGCACCAGCAAGGCGGCCAGCCATCCCCAGGGTCAGGCCAACACCCGGGGCCCTGACTGATGGCCAGTTGGTGACCGAGTATAGGCTGGATAGGGCACCATCACCCAGTTGCTGGACACAATCCAGGATGACATTGTAAGCTGTATAGCCATCAGCACAGCAGTGCCCCCGCTTGTGAAGCTTGTGTCCATGCTACAATTCCTCGGGACTGGCAGCTACCAACACACCCTTACCATGATGCATGGCATGGCCCAGTCCACCTTCAGTGACATTCTGGGACATGTGCTGGATGTACTACTGCTCCATGTGAATGAGCACATTGCACTGCCAGTCACACAGGCACAGGAGAACCAACTGAAGTTCTGAATGTAATAGCAGCCCTGGACTGCACACATGTAGCACTCGTACCACCCCAGGCACATGAGGCAGCCTACAGAAACCAGAAAAATCACCATTCCCTGAATGTGCAGATGACATGTAGCCCTGACCTCACCTTCAGCCACTGCTGTGCCCGCTACCCAGGATCCACTCATACCTACATGGTCCTGTGCAACAGTACCCTGCCAGCGTACATGGAAAGTCACTGAGGCCAAAACACATGGATGCTGTGTGAGTACAAATGTAGTCCGTAATGCATGTTAAATGACATCTGTGGGGCTGGACATACACAGTGAAATCCCTGCCTGCCAATAGGCAGCACCAGCACTGCAACATTCCCATGCATGTACCTCACACGAGAACCCTTGGACATGTCCAACACAGCAGAACATACCCAGTCTGGATGGCAAAGACATGTGGCAGCACAGTCACGCATGGAAGCCCAACTACCACAAGGCCTCCTGTGTGTGTTGCAGTATAGCTTCCCACCCTGACACAGCAGAGACATCCCACCCTGGCCACCCAACAGTCATGCCAATGTTACACGAAAGTAGGCACATCCACAAAAGCACTACACAAAGCTACTCTGAATAACTACAGTATACATTCCTGAAACACTGACCCCTGATTGGCCAATCACATGCCTGGAGAACTGTACAAAATAGTGACAATCAGCAAACGCAACAGCAGCCAGAGGGAATGCCAATGACACATGGGCTAACCACATGTTGCATGAAAAAAACAGATAGAAGGGTCCCCTCCTCCAGTGACAAGGGACAGAGTACTGTTACATTTAAAAACAGAGGCGTTGCAAGTTGTAAGTACTCCATTGATTCAATGCTGCCCCTAGCACAGCACACACCACAATGTAAGTGACCAAATGATAACTAGCCCACATGTAATACATGAGTGTGATGCACATAACAACTCACATATACATAGATACACAGCTGCATGGCAACCTCACACCATGCATGTCCTGTAAGTCAAAGGGTACATGCCAACATTGCAATGAGATAGCATGACCTATTCGACACAAACTTGATCCTGCTGACAATGTCACTGATGACTGAGCCTTGTGCACCCACTGAACCTACCTTGTCCTCATACCTGCATTCTCTCCCCTGCAGGAGATTCTGGATATCCCCAGTACACATGGATCATGACCGCTGTGCGTCATCCACACACTGCAGCTGAGCAGGCATACAACATTGCCCTTGGATGTACACACATCTGATGGAGGGGGCATTTGGACTGGAGAAGGCACGCTTCTGGTGCCTATACCGTACGGGAGGGGCATTGATGTATGCACCTGAAAAAGTTGACAAAATTGTACTTACATGTGCCATGCTGCACAACATTTGCTGTCGCAGGAATGTGGCACTGCCCGCCCGTTGTTCATGTGCAGCCACCTGAGGATGGGAGTGAAGATGATGATGCGCCAGAAGGTGTTGCACGTGTACACAGGAATGGGGTGAGGGAGGGGAGGTTGGCCAGACAGGGTTTGATTGAAAATTATTTTTGATACGGGTGATGGCTTAATTTTGCCCATGTCACTTGAACATTAAAGAGCACTTATCACAATCATGGCTGTCCATGCTTTGTATGAATTTTGAGCTTATTTATTTAAAGATTGTCAATCCCCCATCCCCCAGTGAACACCCAGCACACAATCCCCCCTCCCCCAGTGAACACACAGCATACAATTCCCCTCCCCCCAGTGAACACCCAGCACACAATCCCCCCTCCCCCAGTTAACTCCCCACAACAGTGCAGGTAGGTGCATGTTCTCAGGGCACCCACAACAATGCCATGTCCATCTATGATGTTCTCGGGCACTTTCCATGTCCTGGCCCATCTGGTGTGTGGGATCTCAGCGCAATGAACGGCACCTAGGTGAAGGCTCAAGGGATCCCTCCATGGGTGTAGTGGAGGTTGATGGGACTGACCCGGTGACTTGCAGATGCTGGCAGAGAAGGTTGTTTGATAGCGGAGAAGGTTGTTTGATTCCCTTGTCTGCTCATCTAGTGCAGACACTGCCTCGCACAACTCCCGTACCCTTTGGCCAAAACCTGTCAGGGCTGAGGTGCATTTTTCCACCACTCTCCATGTGCGCGCGTTGTCTCAGGCCATGTACTTGCAGCCATGCCATATGGACCCGCTGCTGGCCTTGATGTGCCGGCTGTGCACTTTGGCCATGGACTCCACTTTTGCCTGTTTGACCTCAATTATGTCCAGTCGTCCCATCACAGCTGCTCCCGTGACTAAAGTTACCCCTGGTGTGATGGGTACCGGCCTGGCAGCTGTGCGCTGCTGGCGGGGCTGCATGGGGATATGTTGGCAGCTTGGATGGGGCTGCTGTGGTCTGAGTGCCGGTCTTCTGGGGTGCCATATGATGGTGTGTCTACATATGCTCTGGCGTGCGGACACAACGCACATGCACACGTGGGGTTTGTGCTCCCTGTGTGACAGGTCCTGGGATCCCCTGTGGTGTGGCCATTCCTTCGGTGTCGCTGCATCTGGGGGAATGCAACACCGGCGAACTACCGTCAAGTCCCGCTTTGCTTGCTGCTCTCCGTGTGTGGATTTGGATTTGAACTCAATTATCCACAAGGTGAAGACTATTGGAGCCTCAGCACCACTTATTATGAACTTTAAAGTCCTTATATATGTTAGACATATATATAATTATATACTAAACTTGGCATTTGCTTTATTGTAGGCATTCTGCTTCCTTGTGTGGGCGTGCCTATAAAACAGGACTCGCGCGCGCACCATGTGCGCGCACCGTGTGCGCGCACCTGCGAAGTCCCATCAAGACCCGCTTTTCCGCTTCGCCGCTGCGTTGCGAGCAAAGCGAGCTTGGGGATAAACGTTGCGGTTTGACTTATTTATTTGATTTTGCATTCGCTAACTTTTTGTGAATCTAAAGACCTGAGTTGTGTGACTCCGGTGACTGATACGGCTGCCGCGTGAGGCATCATGAAACAAAATATCTACAACCTGCGGACTGGAATGCCGCCGTTGACAACATTGATTGTAGATGCAAGCTGCATGCAGGCAAAAGCGAAAGCAGTCCCGTGTGTTTCAACCCCTCGTGGGGTAAGTTTGGGTATTAAAGATGGAATGCTCCCAGTGCCTACAGTGCCTTCGAACTCTAACTGCTCGCAGAAAAAGCAGTCCCTTGTGTCACGACCCCTTGGGCATCAGGGTCAGGTACTGTAGCCCCCCCGTATCTAAGTTAAAAAATCGAGTAAATTCTCGTGAATCAATTTGTAAGAAAAACGCCTCAAACTCAAAATATATACGATTCTTTTATCCGGACTGTGTTAATCAAAAACTAAACCCACAGTCCTCCAACGTCGATAATCAGGACGATTCTAATATACCTACAAAAAATGCAAGAGGTGTGTGGTACGACTGTGCATGTCTCATTATCCGACAGCACAGTCCTAAGAGGGGATTCTTTGGCCCCAAAACCAGAGACCAAACACAGCTCTTTCGCAGCTAACTTGCCCGACCAAGTGGCACTAATTGATCTGTCTTCTCCTGAATCTGACTTTTTGTTAAACCAAACTTTAGGGGGATTGTCCTTTTCACCAAAGTTATTTTCTGTTGGGGGCTGTACAAGATCGAATTTAACATCCTCTTTTCTCCATCCTACCCCACGGAAATGCTCCCCAACAGAAAAACTTCAACCTCTTCAAAATATGTCTAAAGTGGTGGAATAAACATTGGGTGCCATGAATCTAACGATGCAACCAATTACCACTTTGTTTAATACGCTGAATACCAAACTAGACGTACAAAGTGCTCAATTGTTATCGTTGTTAAACTGGCAGGCTAAAAGAAATACTAATCAACAACCAGCTCCAAAGGAAATTCCACTGTACCCTAAGATGACCGTTGACCAGTGCTCTTCACCAATAATATTTGCTTCTGTTGTTGATCTAACCGCTGTTACAAATCCTGTTGTTGACCTAACTTCTGATCCAAATCCTGTTCTTCCAATAGCCCCGCAGTACTGGGTGGAAAACTTGAGTCTAGATCAACAGGTGGGAGACCCAATGTCTCCAATTACTGTGGACAACTCAGGTATTCTATGTTCACTTCCTTATATTGGTCAAGTCATCAGAGAAGTAACCCCGGATACCAACAAGAGTCCGGGTGGTGCGACGAATAATGCTCCTTTACAAGAATCATTTACAATATTTTGTAAAAATTCCTCATCTTCAGGAATTAAACCTGGTCCGGCTGACAAGGTAAAACAAAAAACTAAGGCGCTTGCTCCATCCAAAAAATCGAAAAATATCAAAAAAACTGAAATAATTGCTTCGGTAAGCTACAAACAATTCTTTAATATGCTTACCCTACCTAAAAAGCAGTCTCAGCAAATCTCATGTGCTATTACTAAAAAATATACGCAACTGAATCAACTACGTAAATTAAAGCTTGACTGCGCAAACAAAAACTCTACTGTAGTGGAACCTTATGCGCCACTAGACCATCTAGTTCAAGCTGTTCAGAACTATGAACTTCTTGAAAAGCAGCAAGCATGCTCTAAGATTCAGCCCCTACGACCAAAGCAGCTAGCTTGTTCTAAGATTCAGCTTCCATTACAAGCGACTATTAACAAATGTGTGAGGTCACGGAGTGCTGTTAAGGAAATTACTAAGAGTCCCAAATCGAGTCAAGTTTTTACTTCCTCTCTGACTCCATCTTCTGATCACGAGCAAGAGTTGCTAGCGGCTCGTAGATCAGAAATCAGAAAGGAAGTTGATGCCTATATGAGTGCTTTTACAGCTTTACCGACACTCCAAGCTCCAACCCCTGAGTTACGCAATCATTCAGCTTTAACCTCTCAGGCGTCTGAGCGTAAACGATCAGTGACCTTTAAAAGTGATCTTGACAAAAATGATTCAACTTCTGATCCATCTCTGCCTACTCAGGAGGCTGAAATAGCATTGTTACTAAATTCTTTACGTCCAATGACAAGAAATTTTGTTCTCCCTAAGGCATTATTGCCCCCTAAGAAATCCGCTACAAAGTCCATCTTGAAAACAAAAGCAGATAAAAAAAATCTCATGTTGCTTTAGTGTTGGGATGTCGGCCTGCGCCACATCCTCAATATGTATCAAACCGCCATAGCATTTTACAAGTGTTCTCTGACATTTCCATGTTACAGGACATTGGATCTGCTGATATTGCCCAGGTAGAGTTCTTTAATGATAATCTAGTAAGTACTGCCTGTATTTGGCTTACCTCCCGTGTTGTTAGGAATCGCATATGGGATGCGAAAGATCAATTACTAGATTTAGGGTTTATACTCCTATTAGGTCCTTCTAATCCAACTAAGGGACCACAGAGTGCAGAAACCTGGATTGAATCGGCTTTAAAAGAACTCACAAATTCTCAAAGTTCTACTGAGGCTGATACACTTGCGGCTATACCCTCCCAATGCTGTTGTAATTGTGAATCCAGAAGTTAACTTCCGTGCAAGGTCAAAAATGAACGGTTTATTACTCTTGCCTCTTGGAATACGCATGGTTTTCATCATTTAATTAACAACACGCAAGACCCTTTCATTGATTATGATGTGATTCTTTTACAGGAAACCAGGTTTATGTCTGTCCCTCTTTGGGACAACCATGGTTTACATTTTGTGCCAGCAATAAAAGGAGACAAGGGTCGGCCAATGTCTGGTTTTATGACAGGTGCTAAATTATCCTCTCATACAAGCATAATATTTACATATGCTCCAAACTCTTTTTCTCAACTTACAATCATATCAATAGCAAAGACCCTGTACGCGATCGTAAACTTATACTGGAATACCAAAGGCCTTGAAATCCGGAGGTTTTTAGTTGATTTGTCCACCATGTTGGACTTCATTGTATTAGTTCCGACTATCCAGCATACAATAATTGACGGTGATCTTAATCTGCACTGTGTCCAAGAAAGGTTGGTGAAAGAAAATTCTAGACAAAGGATGTGGGAGCAATTGATGTCAAATAGAGGGTTTTGTATGCTTGATGGAAGCAAATTTGATACTGATAAAATAGCTTACACGTATCTATCTATATAGACGACAGGTTGTTTTCCAAAATCAAAACTTTTTATATTAATCCAAATGCAAATAGTGACCATTGCATTCTTTCCATCAAATGGGTAGATGATGCTTCTTATATCAAGACTCCCTCTATGCCGGTAAATGGTCATATGTCTGTTTCCAATTCGTTAAATCGAATTCGGTGGAATGAAACTAGTCTTACAAAATGTGATAATTCCTTGCGAGCAGCTTTTTGTCACTCACGAGATAGTCTTTCATCCATTACCATTCCTTATTATGATCTCATGCAATATTTTCCTGATACTAGGGCACGTAAAACTCTGGCCCCCAAGTACACTCACATGTTTGACAGGGAAGCACAAAATAGGCTTTAAAACTTCCACTGTGCACGAGACATGAAGCTCTTACCAAAGTTAAAACCTCATATAGAAACTGGCGGCGACAACACCGCAGTAAATTGTATTTGGAAGGTTTTAACTGATGCCTTATCCCCGGTACAAACAATGTCTCAAATTCAGAGTGTGCCGGAAGCTAGTTGGATCAGTTACTTTTCCAAAATGTATGCGCTTCCTCCAAATTCTGTGAAAACGATCAGTATACCTTCTTACAACCCATTTCACATTAACATCTCGAAGGCCGACATACTCTTCTTCATTAACAAAATAAATGAATCCAGAGCTTCAGGTCCAGATGGCCTGTCCAATAAAATTTTCAAACAACATCCAGAACTCTGGTCATCGATCCTGTATCAAATTTATTTTTGAGCATACTAATAACACCCAAGAGATTCCTGTCTCTTGGAAACATTCTTTAATTGTCCCTATCCATAAAAAAGGTGATTGCTGTCTGCCTGAGAACTATAGACCGATAGCTTTATTGGATGCCCGCGGGAAATTATACAGTCGCATCATACTACAAAACTGGTTTTGTGGCGGACTTAGGGACCTCTGTGAACTTAATCACGTTGAATGTGTTAAAGTCAAAATATGGCGACATAAAACAACCATTATATATGGCATTTGTGGACTTTCGGTCAGCGTTTGACTCAGTTGACAGATTGTTACTTTTTCAGAAATTGCAAAATTATGGCTGTCCATCCTCAGTGCTAACCATAATCCAAATTTTTCACTCAAATACAACTATGCAAGTTAGATTGTCCATTGATGGTGTTCTCTCTGCGAATATTGAAACTTTAAGAGGCCTGAAACAAGGGTGCATCTTAGCATCGACTTTATTCAATCTTTTTCTATTAGACATTGGAATCTCCTTTGAAGAAGCAATCTCTGATGCTCCTAAATTAGGGTCTCAAAAGATCATATGGGTCTCTATGCCGATGATTTAGTTCTAATCTCGCAAACCCCAAAAGGTCTTCATGATCTACTAAACAAATTGGAAACATATGTTGATAATAACAATCTCCCAATTAACGTGAGCAAAACGCAAATAGTGATCTGCCAAAAGAAGGAAAACAAAAAAATGCCAAATTTTCAGGGGGTTTTGCAGAAATCACCATTAAAAATTGTCTCTAGTTACAAATATTTGGATCTGCCTTTCTCAGGTTCTGTAAAAAACCAAATATACCTAGACACATTAAGGGCAAAAACTCTGACTTTAACATCGCAAGCAAGAATAATTCTGCATAAATATGGAAAATTCACAACAACCCATGTAGTTACCTTCTTTAACCAGAAAGTTGTTCTGATTCTTTCATACGGAGTCGAAACTTTTCTACCACGTCAAAGGGCCTTTTGGGATCTCCTGGAAGGTAAATTCTGGAAAGCAGTTTTTCGATTACCGTTGTGTACACCGATTTGCCTATTGAGATACGAGTTGGGTCTGATCTCGTTGTTTGCATTGGTTGTTTGGAAGTTGTGCAACTTTTACCGTAAATGTCTGCTTGGATTTAACAACACGAATATTCTGAGATCGCTGGCAGTGTATATGTGTTCATCTCATGATGTTTTTCCTAAAGAGTGGGTTAAGGGCATTTTGAGGATGGTGGTTGAAGCTAACGTCTCGATTGAGTTGCTACTAACCAATCCAGACAAAGCGAGAAAAAATATATATTGGCACGATTGGGCTATAACATATCAATTGTGTACAAAATATGTGGATTATGACTTAAATCTTTTTCCACCTAAAAAATTCAAACAAATGGCCCATTATCTTATAAAGTGCCCATCCAACTTTGTACATGCAGAAATGTTAAGATCACGTCTAAATTTTCACTCAACAAATCAAATCCTGGCAAGACGTGGATTAATTCCTAAACACCAACAATTTTGTCAGTTTTGTAAAAACAGCAAACAAGTGGAAACCCTAATGCATTTAGTTGTTGAATGCTCTGCTCTTGTCAGTTTGCGAGAAATTTATTTTCGCAATCTATTGCAATTATCATGTGATCGTTCTTCTTTTGAAATCTGGACTATTTTAATTACAAGCAATCAAACTGTTATCCACATTGCACTCACACAGTTCATAAAAACAATTTTGCCATATGACTCTGTGTTATAAGAGATTTGTGCATTTGTTATATGTGGATTTCCTGGTTTGAACTTCTTTTAACAATAATTCTGTGTTATGTATTATTTATGTTAATTTGTCTAAAACTGACGTATTTTTGGTTTGAAAATATTTTAATTAGTTTGTACATCAATAAGGTTTTATATAATTGAAGATTAGTGATTTCATTTGTGTATGGTGTGTTGTGTAAGAAATATGCTGTAAGAAACTTGTTTCTTTTTGAATTTTGAAAGGTTGATTTAATCAGCCAATCAAAAAAAACAAAAAAACAAAAGCAACAGTCCTGTCTGAGGCACAGCTGGAGGTGTCTGTCACTCACTGGGCTCTGACCCACAGGTGACTCCCTCTGCCTCGAAAGTCTGCATGATGGCTTGGGGTGAGGTAGGCGCTGACACCCTCAGGCCATGTGGGTGCTGCAGCCGTCTGGTTGGGTTGCGGTGTGGTGATGTGGGATGGGTCCAGCGTCGGTTTGTTTCCGGGTGGCCCCTTTGCGGGGTGGTGGTGCTGGTTGAGGTATGCTGCCTCGGGTGCTGTGATGAAGTGGCCTCCTCACCGTCATCCTGTGACAATCGCCATGTGCCTATGGGGTACATAGGGTGTGGATTGAGTTCAGGGCAGCCTACATTAGTATAATGCAGTTCATAGCATCAAGTGGGATTGTAGGCAGTAGCTATTATGCATGGTACTTGCATTGTGTCCAATCCCCATGTAGTGATTGGTGGAATGTGACAGTGTAGAGGAACACTGCACGGAAATGTTTGTATGTCATCATCACATGCAAGATGGGGATGCACCATGCACATGGTCATGGAGGTTTATTCATGCACACTCACACTCTACGTAGCTGTGCCATGGGAATGGATGTCTGTCCCAGGGCCCTTGTATTGATGCAGTGCACGTGCAGGGGAGTCTAGGGGACTCTACGGTTCAGTGGTTCAAAGGCTCTGTTATGGATGTCTGCAGTGCCTCACACACATTTCATGCACATTCACTCAGGGTCTGCATGCATTTGGGGTGGGACTCACCTGCAGCCGGCTGGATACCAGTGTCAGCCTCGGCTCCACCAACTCCCTCTATGGTGCCCATGTCGATTACCACAGTCATCTTTTTCTCCCAGGGTGTGAGCTCGGGTGGTGGTGGTGCTGGCCCACCTCCATTGCCCCTGCTTGCACTCCTGTGTTGTGAGAGTATGCCGCATACTCTGACACGCAAGTCATTGAGGCGCTTGCAACAGTCCTTCCCATCCTGGGGCATGCACCCCACTGCAGACACCCTCTGGCTGATGTGCCGCCAGATCTGTGTACGACGCTGGCGCTTGTCTTGCGCTGCTGTAATTCATCATGGTGGATCTCTGCCTCCTCCACAAGTACAGCCAGCTCCTGGTCACTGAATTCTGGTTTCCTGACCCTATTCAGGGCTGGCTTGCCCTTGGTACGCTCCTGTGACATATTTCACTCTTCCCAGGGTTGGATGGCTTGCAGGGGCAGTGATATCCGACGGATTGTGATTTCCAAGATGGCCGCTGCGTTGTTTCCCGTTCCGGCGTTGACGCGTTTCCCATGTGATAATAGCGCACGCTTATGGCGCGCGCTATTACCGTGGGATGACGAAAGCACACGGTGCGCTGGATTTACGGGTTCTTGGCCCTTTTTTACATTGAGCGCTATTTGCGCTAACGCCATGTCCCTGTGCGCAGGCACGCAAACTTGTGATCTGGTGGACTATCCGCCGTGAGGGCTTGGCATTAGTGCTGATACCACTCGATGGGAAAACCACTGTATTACCACCAAACTCGTGATGAGGCCAACAGTCTAGTTGGCATTGATTGCTTTGCAAAATATCTAAACATAAATACAAACAGTATGTGCAATTGGTGTGCAGTCATAATGTCAAAAAATAATGTCGAATTACAAAAATGTCTAAAACATAATGTGGAAAAAAATATGTCGAATTTTTTAGACATTATGACTTTCGACATTATTACATTCGACTTTATGACTATAAACCGTGCAATTGCTATGTTACGCCATCTTCTTGGCCACAAGCCAAATGCTTTGGCAAACTAAAGACTGGTCTGCATTGGATGGGTGCTTGTAGTGGGAGACAGCACTGAGTAGGCTGCTGGTCAAGTGACCACGCCCTGCCACTCAGTTGCTCCACCCACTTCCAGTTTTCTTGCCTTTGAATCCTCTACTCTAGGAATGTATGCCAGCTGCAGACAGATGGCATTGAGTGGGCTGCTGGTCATGTGTCCAGGCCCTGCCACTCAGTTGCTCCACCCACCTCCCGTTTTTCACGCCTTCCAAGTCTCTACTCAATTACTGTATTTTTATGTTTCTTATTTTTATCGTTTGAAGCTCAGACCTAGCTCTAGAGCAGCGGAGCGTTGTTGGGCTGCCATCTTTTAAAAGCAGAGCATTACTGTGAGCTCTGTGCATCAGTATTGGCATCCAATGGAATTAGTCCTTGTTCAGGTGTTGAAAGAGCCATGTTTTGAGAGATTTGCAAAACTGAAGAATTGTGGGGCATTCCAAGCCAACACTGGGCTCGAGTTCGAGAGAGCAGGTGCATGACAAGAGAAGACCTGTTTGTGGGTCATCTCTTTGGGGCCGCCAACCATCCTGTAGAGAGTTAGGAGGATCTGTGGAGCCTGAACATATAGTGCCACATTATGTTTTTTTAATGTTTACTTGATAAGTGAAAAAAAAAATAAGTGTTTTAAATTTGTTAAACCACTTTTAAATGATGCATATTTTCGCTGCTCTGCTCGGTATTCATTTTTTCTGGTGCCCTTCATCTCTCCGGGGATTTGCGTGCTGTGAGGATGCATTCCTTTGTGCTTTGCATTGCCATCCTTGTGGCAATTTCCAAGATGGCTGCATCTATTGTCTTGGTCAAGTCATCTGAAGGCTGCTTCCTGTCTCCTTAAATACTGTTGGACACTAAGACTGTGAAAATGGCCTTTCGGGGACCGGCAGGCTTTAACCAGCCCCCATCGCCAAAGGCCCACTACCTAGGGCCCTGTCTGTTCCACTGTCCATTGCCTGGCCGGGCCTGGGTGCCCTTTTCTACACCTCCTCCCATGCTTCACATGAGTGCTAAGGAAATGTTCATGTCATCGGGACCCGCAGAAAGAAATGGTCCATTTAAAACTTCTCTGCAATTCATTTGCTTTAAATACCCTCATCGATCCTTTCCTACAAACCTGGACTGTTCAACCTCTCACTCCTTCTCATTCTGGACTCCAACTAAACTAGCATTGCAGTCACTAATTGTTTCACCTGCCCTGCTGAAAAAATTTAGCCTGCCTGTGATTTTTCCATGTGTTAGCCTGCCGTATTTGAAAATGAAATTTAGCCTGCCCTTGCTGGTTCATGTGTTAGCCTGCCCATGTGCCCTGTGACCACCGCTTTCATCTGCCTTGCCGCACTTTTCAAATTATGGTGTGCCAGGTGACCACTGTGCTTTACCTGCATGCTTTCCCACCCTAGTTCTCTTGTCTCCTCTGCCTCAACCCCCTTTTCATCTCCATTCCCTCTTCTTTCTTCCCTCATTTGTCACCCACCCCCCCTCCACTTCAGTTACCGTAGTCTCTGTCTCTCCTATCTTTTCCAACTGCTTCTCTATCGACTACCCTTGCCTTCTCACTAAGTCTGGTAGGAAGAAGTTCAAAAAGGATATCCTGGTCTCTAAGCCAGGCCTACCTATCGTTGATACCCTCACCAATCCTTCCTCCAGACAGACTCTCACCGACATACTCTTTGTTGTTCCTTTCCCAGACCTATGGACTCTTCATATGGTTTCTGTGCTCTCGCCTTACTGATCCTCTCCCATTAATGGTGAAACCCAGTAGGAGGCCCTCCTTTACTCCTTCCACTCCTCTAAGGTCATCATTAATGTTTACCTGAAAGGTACCATCTTGGTCCCTCAGACCAAACTCCTCCTCTTCGACAGACGTTTCCCATGTCTTATCAAATTCCTTTCAGATCCCGCTATCTCTTCTCTCCAATCTTCGGCTTTCTTGCCCCAACCCTCTGCCTCTTCTCTGGCACCCTCTTCCTCCACCGTGGCCGCCCTCTCCTCCTTCTTCTTCTGCCCTCTCTTAGGCTCCTCCTATACCTCCGCAGGGAGTACATCTAATGTGTACTCCTCCCAGAAAGTCTTTCAAGGATGGCAACCTTCTCCACCTTGCCACCCTAAACTCTTGCTCAGCTGTCAAACACTCCTTTGATATCTGCCATCTCCTGGAAGAACATGACCTTGATGTACTTGGTCTCACCGAGACATGGTTCACAGCCAGCTCTGTCACAAGCTCTGACACTCTTCTCCCTGATAGCTACAAGCTCCTCTCCGTTCCCAAAGGCAACCACACTGGTGGGGGTGTAGCTTTGATTTTCTCTGATTAGATTCCTGCCTCTACAAGCCTATACCTCCTTTTAATGCCTTGTCTGTGGGTGTTCCCTCTTTCCTGGCCACTCTCTCACTGTGGCCACTATCTACTGACCTCTCTTGCTCCCTCCTGCCCTCGACCACTCAACTCCTCCTTCGTGGAGGTCTCCGCATCTACCTAGATGCTTCCTGCCCCTCCTCATGACTCTTTCCCAATCTCTGAGACTTTTTTCTATTCTTCCCTCTGACCCGTCTCATTCTGCAGGGCACACATTGGATGTTCTCATCTCCTCTGACCTCCCCCTCTCTAACCCTCTCACCAATCCACTCTCCAAGAGCGATCACTTTCTCCTTTACTCCCACCTCTCCCTCTCAACCCCGCAGGCCAAGCCAGCTCCAGCACTGTCACCTACCTTCTCGGTCATCCAGCCCATGAAGATTGTATCAGTTGAGGCTTTCGCTGCCACTTTCTCCCCTCTGCCTCCACCTCTGGCTGACTCTCATCCTGATACTGCCCTTTCAAAGCTCCACTCTGCTATCTCTGACACCCTCGATGTTCTTGCCCCTGTCACGAGGATCCGCCTGAAGCCCAAAGCCAATTACAACTCTTGGTATGACTCTGACCTCGTCACCCTTAAACGCAAGTGTAGGGTTGTCGAGTGGAAATGGCAAGCATCTTGTGCATCCACTGACAAACTGGCCTGCCGCCAGCTCCAAAGGCAATATCGGCTGTCGTTCCACACTAAGAAAAGAGCTTGCATCCAAGCCCGCGTTTCTACAGCATCTAACAACTCGGCCAGACTCTTTAAAATCTGCAAGGAGCTGGCCAATCCTGCTTCCGTCTCTATCTCTCTTGTGCCCTCCTAGGACCTCTGGATGGCCCTGGCTTCTCATTTCATCTAAAAAAAAACAGGACATTCTGTCCACCCTCTCATCCTTTCCTACTCTCCTCCTCTTCCCGCTTCTTACTCTGCTCCCTCTCTCCCCCCTCAGCTGCCCAAACTCCCTCTTTTTCTTTCTTTCCTCTGTTTTCCCCAATGAGATTTCTAGACAAGTTTGATCTGTGAAAATCTTGTCAAAAAAGGTTCCTCCCTGTTCGTCCATAACCATCAAGGGCAATATTGACACCCTTGCTCCTGCCCTGGCTGACTTCTGCAATCACTCCTTCACTGCTGGAGCATTCCCCTACCCTCTGAAGCACTCTCTTGTACACCATCTTCTCACAAAACCCACAGCCAAACCCTCCTGCCTGGCTAACTATCACACGATCTCTATCACCCCTTTCCTGGGCAAACTCCTGGAAACGCTAGCCATCTCTCAGCTTAACCTCCACACTGATTCTGTTGGCTGTCTTCATGACCATCAGTCTGACTTCAGAGCAGTATTACCAAAAGCAGGTAAAGTTCTCAACTTTTTTATCGTGCTTGCGGAGTAGCACAGCGTTAATGCGGATGCTCATAGAAGACGGTTTTGAACCGAGACTGCCGCCGAGAGTTGTGACGAGCGTCGGAATGAATGAGTAATGTTTTCTGCTTCGCCAGCTTAATTGCCGTGACAGCCAAAAGGTCAATCTGCGCGTGATTGAAAACATGTGGTCCTCTCTGTGAACGGGGCACTGCATATGAGCATTGAATCAGTATTCTTTCTCCTGGTGGACAACAGCAGCTAAAGAGGTTGTGCAGCAGTGCCGTGTTTTTCTCCTCTGATGGTCCTGTATGTAAAATTGCGGGCTACAAATTTGAAAAAAAGAACTTACAGATGACAACAAATTGGTTGTACAAATCTACTGTTGGGGTACAAAGTCGTTTTCGACTTACTTTGAAGAAATTCTGTCATGAAGATGGCCTAAGAAAAGAAAGTTTAAAAACACTAGGGATAGTGTCTGGAATAAATTAACGGCCGGAACATGCAGACAGTCATCTAGAATACCCATGCCAATTAATTGTGGGTTTTTTTTCATGCAAACAAAGTGGTCAGAATAATATAAAATCCTGTTGTATTCTCCTCCCCTCCTTTGTCGAATTGGTGCTTACTGCACCTTTTTTGAGATTTATATAGCTTTTTAATTATTGGCAAATTGTTATAAAATGTGCAATACTGTGTATGTGGCAATCTCTGCCTTTTTAATGTTATACAACATGTGATAATAATAAAATTGAAATTAATTTTGTAAGTACTGTTTATGCAGTGGGTTCAGGACTTTAGATAGGAACAAATGTAATAGGTATCTGTCTATTGTGTAATTGTGCTTTCACTTCAGAACACTGGGGCAATGGAAAGAGGGGTATCTGACTCACCTTTATGACTTCAGAGCAGCCAGAAGAACGGAAATGGCCCTCCTGAACATCTGTGAAGACCTGCTCTACAACCCTGATTCTAATCTCCCCACGGTCCTCATCTTAGTCGATCTCTCCACTGCCTTCGACGCGGTCAACCGTGCCCTTATGCTCAACCACCTCTGTGATAACCTGGGTGTCATTGATCAGGCCCTGGATGAACTACACAGTATCTAACTAAACTAAACAACTATAACGGACTGTACATTCATTATGGCAGGCAGCATCTAGGCAGCACAGGAAAGGTGTGCCAGAGAAAGGGAATGCTGACCCGCACATTCAGGGCTCCATCGATGCTGCAGTCCCTGCACCCAAGGTCTCCCCTCTGGTGTTTAAAATTTGATTTACCCCTCTGAATGCCCCATAGCATGGAAGGTGTGTGTTGCTGCTGGGGAGAAATATGATGGCATGAGCTTCGATTGCTGGTGGACAGGTTGTGGAGGTTAGGGGGGTCTGGCACAGTATCAGGAATGAAAGGGTGTGGGGGTCAAGTCAGTGGTGTGAGAACAGCTCCGGCCTGGAGGGGTGGTGGTTTGAGGCTCAATGGTAGTTTGGTGGAGTTAAATGAACGCAGGGTAGGGCCTGGTACTGTCTCGCGGTCTGTTTTGGGTGCATTCCTGAAGGTGATACTAAATATTTGCAAAACTGAAGGGATGAGAGGGAAATGGACTTCCGTGGGAACAAGGCTCGAGCGGGGCTGGCATATTCTTCAGTAATGGGGCTCTGTGACTTGGGAGCGCTGGCAGTGGGGGCCTGCGGCCTGGTCTTGTTCTGGCCTAATACAAAATGGAGTCGCGAGCAGTGGGCCTTTCTAGTGCTAGGGGCCTACCGCTATGCACTGCTGATATGCTAGATGTTGCCTGATGGGGTGGATCGCTCCCCCTTGTACGTTATATTGCCTTATATGGTGTTCACCATCTTTGAAAGCGCCTAGGGGGGTGGGATGGCCCCATTTTCATCCCAACATTACTAAAGTCAGAATTAAATGTATCATCAATTATTAAAAAGCAAGACTAAAACATCATCATAGGAAATTCGTCTTCACATTTTCTGGGCATTTTTTGAACACCGCTTAACTGCAGAATATGCATACAAATACAGGAATCAGTAGTAATTAAAGCAAATAAAAGCATTGACTCTCGCATACAAAGAAAACAAATTCGCAGAATAGGCACTCAATCCGCACCCCTGGTGGTGTGGGTTAATGGAACGGAATCTTGCCCTCCATGTGTTTATCAGATAGTTCACAACTGAATGCACTGCCAGTTCATCTTTTGAATTGACGCATAATGCTAATGCGTTGTTTAAAGATGTAAATGATCTATACTTGAATAGCAGCATGAGATATCTCTTTCTAATATAGCGAAAAATCACGAAAAACTGATTTAGATAAGTGTACACAATATAAGGGCCATACTCTATAACATGGCAGCTAGCTGGAGCGTTAGTACCCTTTAATGGCTAAATGTTGCCACTTTCAGTGCAGACCTTGATTGTCATTGTCTCATTCATGAGTCGGTGGGTGGGCTATCTTCATTAATTCAAATGCACTGAGCTTTCTTTCAAGTCAATAAGAAATGCTGGGCTTTCCCATGCCCAGTACAAGAGAATGTTCACGCATTACCAAGTGTTTATTCATTTGCTAGTGCCTAACTTTTTTCCGGAACATCCAAATGGGTTACGCTGTTCTATTAAAAAAGTGTCCCACTTTTTTCCAATGTTTTTAATGTTCCCTTTTCAACCCAGGCTCCTCGCTCTGTCTGCAGTGAGAGCTGCCTTCCAGGGTACAGAAAAGCTCCTATAAAGCACATGCCCACCTGCTGCTTTGACTGTGTGCCGTGTGCCGAAGGAGAGTTTTCAAACAGCACCGGTGAGTGATGTCTTTGCAGCTGTTATTGTTCAGAAGGGCACAATACTATGCGCACACTGTGTGTCAATAACTCATAGGTTATACTCTGTGTACAGTTTTACCAAAGCTTTCTATAACTGTGAAGACCCTTTGAAGGAGCACCCACTCTCTGAATAAGATGGAATCACTGGCTACTTCTCACTCTCAAATTTCACTTGTTGTGATTACAGAAACCTGGATCTCCCCTCATGTCTCTGCTACACTAGCAGCTTTCCACACTGACTCTGCTACCATCTCCCACTCTCCCCGACCTGTTTGGAAGAGCTGTGGTGCCGGGTCCCTAATTAATAAGGCCCTCAACACTCCCCCTTGACCCCTCTATGACAGCAACTGTTCCTCATTTGAATATGCCACTATTAAACTCCTTCCTCATACTCCTCTCACTGTTATGGCTCTATATTACTATTATATGGTATTTTTAACTTGCCTATGCACAAGTGTTTCTAGGCACCAGAAAACAAGGAAGGGGGAGACAAAGAGAAGACAGGACAAATGATACTACTAGCCCTGGTGTCATTCCGATCGTGCAAGTGCGACAACAAAAGTGCAAGGGGGAAAGGGAGAGGGGGAAGTGGAGGGATGAGGCTTGGGGGAAGTGCAAACAGGGCACCATGTCTCTGCGTAATTGCAGCCAGGGCAGCGTTGATCTGGGTAAGTGCATGAAAAGCAGGGGGCAATAGGTGTTAGTTGCAGCCCCTATGTGCGTGGTATGCCGAGAGGCAGTGCAGGAAGACTAGTGATGGAGGGGCCTGGTAGCCTGTGAGACTCTGAGGTACCCAGCAACAAATCAGGTCAGGCAGACAGGAAGATTAGCAAGTAAGAGGGAGAGAGAAGGCAGAGGAGAAAAGTAAGGTCTTGAGCAGCTTTTGGAACTTCAGGTGGTCCGTCTCAAGTTTGAGAGGGGTAGAAAGGCCGTTCCAGAGGGAGGCACCTGCAAAGGAAAGAGACCTGCTCCCCAGAGTCTGGTTAGAGAAGCATTTGACCCTCAGAAAGTTTGAGGTAGCTAAGTGAAGGGCTACAGAACAAAGATATTTAGGGAGAGAGAGTTGGATATAGTGCATGCCCCGTGCCCAGAAAGCTTTGTGGATGATGCAAAGGGTCTTGAACTTGATCCTTGCAGTCACCGGGAGCCAGTGCAGAGATTTCAGGGCTGGTGAGATGTAGTGCCTGGGCTTGAGGCCAAGGAAAAGTCTCACAGTCCTGTTCTGGTTTAGTTGAAAGGGGCGGAGTGTAGAGTTAGTCAGATTGAGAAAGAGGCTGTGGCAGTAGTCCAGCCTGGAGAACCAGAGCTCTGGAGACAGTGAGCTTCTAGGCAAAGGTGAAAAAACGTAGACTACTTCTGAGAAGTGCAGCTGGAAGTGAGCCTTGTTGGTAAGGTCCG
Organism: Ambystoma mexicanum; assembly: GCF_040938575.1. Taxonomy (NCBI): domain Eukaryota; kingdom Metazoa; phylum Chordata; class Amphibia; order Caudata; family Ambystomatidae; genus Ambystoma; species Ambystoma mexicanum. The sequence goes on along the minus strand of NC_090935.1, from coordinate 75,846,859 downwards.
TCATGTGAGGAGAGCAGGAGAGAGTGGAGTCAAAGATGACCCCAAGGTTTTTAGCCTCTGAGGAAGGCGAGGATAGAGGGCACATGGAGGGCAGCCAGAGTGAGAGAGGGAAAGAGGATGAAGGTGCACCAATGAGACGTATCTCAATCTTACTGGCATTGAGGAAGAGATTTTTGGAGGCAAACATTCTTAAATCGCAGATTGACAGTCAGGAAGGAGAGGAGGCTGAGGGAAGCCTGAAAGAGAGGTGTGTGTCAGCCACATAACACTGGAAGTTAGAAGAGAAATTGAATATCAGGTGAGCCAAAGGGGTCTAGTAGACATTGAAGAGGCAGAGTGAGAGCATAGAGCCCTGGTGGACACCACATGTGAAGAGAAAGGTGGTGGAGATAAAGGACCCAAGTTGGACCTGGGAGGGTCGATCTGTGAGGAAGTAGGGCAGCCACGCCAGAGCCTGATCTGTGATGCCCAGGTTCTCGCAGAGTCGGTTAATCAGGATGGTATGATTGACTGTGTTAAAGACAGAGGAAAGGTCCCACTGATCCTCTCAACTCCTTCTTTCCTGGTCTGAACCCTTCTCCTTGACTAACTTCCTACCAAAATCCCTATTGTCATACTGGGGTACTTTAACCTTTCCATGCCCACTGAAGATCTGCCTTGAAATTAAATCCCTCCTTCCTGGCCATTCCCTCTATTTCCCGCATGACCAGTGTACCCAGCCTACCCACTCTGGTTGGATCTCTCTTGACCTTGTCTTTCTTGCTAATTCACTCCCTTCCTCCAACCTCTCAATTGACCCCTCACCCTCGGATCGCTCCATTATTTCATTTATCATCTCAGTCCCTCCACTTTCTACTGATCTCCCCTCTTCAATTATTACGAGGAAATTCAGGCAGGTGACCTTACCTTAATGATGTGATGACCCATTTTCTGTATCTTTCCCCATTCAGAGTCATGCCTCTTCCATTCACTATGTTTTTTCTCACTTTAGCTATGCACTCATGACTTAATTTGACCAACACTATCCCTGACACATAAAAACAACTTCCCATCCCCATCCTCAGTCTCGGATCACCTCAGAAATTCAGACTCTCAAATCCAAGAGGAAATGGGACCTATGATGAAGGTGCAAATTAGGAACACCTTCCATACTCCTAGCTGGCCAAAAATCACTTGCTGCTCTGACCGCTACACTGGACTCTGCCAAATCTTCCTCCTTCACAAACCTAATCTCTTCCCTTTGCAGTTACTCCTAAAAGGTTTCTTCTTCCCTCTGCTCTTTGCTCACACCACCCAAGCCAGTATCCATCCTCTCAGCCCTTTCTGCTAATGACTTTACTGAACACTTTTCTTCTAATATCTCTAAAATGCATGTCACAGCCCTTCTCTTTCTCTCTCAGCAACCATCCTTCTGTCCACTGCCATTCTTCCTCTACCACATCTATGTCTGACTACTTCTGCCCAACCTCCACCGTTTCAATTAGCACACATACATCACTTCCCATGACTTTGTGAGCTTTTTAACCACTCTCTCTCTCTGCTGGTCTACCTGCCCCCTTCAAATAATCCGCAATTCAATTAAAGAAACCCTCTGCTGAGCCAAACGTCCCAGCACCCTGTTTCCCAGTTTCTCCCCTTCCACATTCCTTGTACTTGTGCATTTGAGCAGGTGCTCTTCAACTGGATCACTGAGTACCTTGAGGAAAATTACCTTGGAAATATACTTCAATGTGGCTTCTATAGTAAAAACTCTGTTGAGGCTACACTCATGCATGTCTCCCACGTTCTCTCTCATGTTCACCACTCTAAACTCTCTTCTATACACCTCCTTTTGGACCTTTCTGCCACTTTTGACAATGTTGACCACACCTCTCTCCTCCGTACTCTCCAGGACCTCAGTTTTAAAGAATGTCCTCTTGCTTGGATCGCATCCTACCTGGAGGGTTGATCCTTTAAAATCTGTTGGGACTCACAGACCTCAGACCCCACCTCTCTCCCTGTCGATATCTCCCAAACATCAGTCATTTGAACTCTGCTCTTTACCTTCTATACCACTGCCCTATGAATACTTATCTCATTCTTTGAATTTCACTATCACTTTCTTGCGGATGACAATCAAGTTTTGTTCTCCTTTCCCTCTCACTGCAATGTAGATTGATGGCTCTGCTCCCTCAAGCTGAACTCTTAAAAAAGGCACATCATCTTTCTCCCAGCTTCCAACGCCACACCTCCCCTCTCCTAGCCCCTTCCCATCTGACCGTCTTGCTCCCTCACCCAAGGCGTGCAATCTTGGTGTCTTTTTGATATTGAACTATGACTGCTGACTGTACCAATTCATCACTACAAACTCTTTTCAGAGCCCCCACTGGACCTGTGGCTGGTTGTTTCTTCTGATGTTCTTGTTTGAGACCCATAAAAGCTCTCACACTTCTTCAAACATATTAACAAAGGTTCTTACCTGAACTGAGACATATTTACTCGCTCCCACATGGTGCACTGAAGTGTTGTTTCTTTATAGAATGTATAATATAATAAATCGCGGCAGTTAATTCTGTATTATTATAGTAAATAATAGTGTAAAAGTAACTGAAAGTGTTTCTCCTGCTTTCTTAAGTGCCATGGATCCTACTTAGGGCAAGTCTAAGTGTACTGTCTGTTTTCATTGTCTCTTTCGGCCTCTTTCTGGTCATGTTTTAATCCTTTCTTCCTTTGTTTCTATGACTTATCCAGGCGTAATACCTACCTGTCAGGTAATACTCCTATATTGTGAGTCCTGGAGTGAGTGGAACCATTGCCCTATGCCTTTACCACCTTATTCTTGTATGCTTTCAATTACTGTTATTATACATGTTTTGCAAGCACATGAGTGTTGAATCAAGGTACAATACTTTAAGCGAATATGGAGTTCAGAGAATATTCTGCGTGCTGTATCATATTGTGTTTGTTGTGTAGGTCTAATTTTAATTTGGTACCCACCCATACCCTCATAAGAGTGATTTGAGGCTATCCAATCTCAACCCAATTATATAGTTTTGATCTAACTTAATGGACACCATGTTCTTCCACTTAGGCGATTTGTAGATAAATATCCCTATTAATATACAATCACTATTTACCATCGCCTTTTTTACTTCGTTTACCTTTCTTACAACTCCTTGGTTAATGATACTTGTTTCCTTCTTTTTTCAATGTCATAATAAATTATCAAAACAATTACAAAACATACCCTTCACAAAATCACGACTAATAAAAATGATAAAGATCAGACGTGTCCATAAAAAATTCAGATGAATTCATCTAAATCTTCTAAAACACAGACTTAAAAGGTACATAATATGACTAAAAATGTTATGCCCAATTAAAATGTACTTCTAGTAAAATGGCAGCCTCTTAAGTTCAAAGAAACCAGGTTCAGTAAACGACACACAATCTCGTCCCTACTTTTATGTGAAATAATGCAACGTAATCTTACCCTCCATGCCCTCGCCAAATAATGTACAAATGAGTGCAATTTAAGGTCACTTTCGCGTTTACACACAGTGCCAGCGCTTGCTTTGTGGTTCTGGCAGCTCTGCACCTGAATAGCGGCTTAAGATGCTTTCTCCTAATAACATGGTAAAGATGGCAGAATCAACGAAAATTCTGGACATTCATTTTGAAAGCATTTGTTGGAAACATCACACAATTCCACTTAAGCAGTAATTCAGCCAAAGGTAACGTACCCAGGCGATGCTTAAGATATAACTCCCTGGAACATTTTGGGAACACAATATCCAAGTAACTTTCATAACCAAGGATCTACTTTAGCTCCCAGTACCTCCTTCCGCTCTCATTGCTTGAAATATCAGCAAGAACTGCACCTACTTCATCATGCAAAAGGGCTTCTTTGATCCGTTTTTTTGAGCTCTTACTGATGAGCTGAGGTTCTGACCAGCAGCCACAATGGCCTAACAAAGTGAAGGCTTCCTTTAGATATTTCATCCAAGGTTAGGATGGACCACCATCCTGCAATAAAATATCTTCCATGGCCAATCTGTACATAGTTAGGGTTTGGACTTACATAGTGTCTTCAATTCTCCAGTCCATCGACGTCTGGGAAGACAGGAATGGTGGGAGTGCATCTAGGAAGTCCCAGAAAATTGATCGCACATGTATTTTCACTTACAATTCATGCGCACCGGTAATGCCTCCTCAATCCCATGTTGGGCAGACACAATACAAGTGGTAATAATAGAATGTGTTTTAATGTTGCCTTCCATTAATAGTAGTAACTACTAACTGTAATCTTCAGTTTATACAAAAGGTTGTTGCAGTGAATGTGTAACTCACTGAGCTATCTTACAAGATAACTTGTGGACCTGTATTGTAATGCAAACAGAGCCAGCAATGTCAGCTGCAGTCAAACTCTGCCTCCTGTAATCAGATCTTTATTTTGTTTTTGCAGACATGGCAAACTGCATGAAATGTCCTGAGGACCAGTCGTCCAACACAGGGAAGAACGGCTGCATTAACAAGGTCATTGTTTACCTCTCCTACCAGGATAGCCTAGGCATGGGCTTGGCCTTTGTAGCTGTTATCTTGTCTACAACAACAGCTGGAGTGCTGGGAATCTTTCTCCGATACCGGGACACACCGATAGTGAAGGCTAACAACAGGGATCTCAGCTACACATTGCTCATCGCCCTGATGTTGACATTTCTCTGTTCCCTCTTATTCATTGGACGTCCTGCAAAATGTACCTGTCTGATCCAACAGACTGCATTTGGGATTATCTTCACTGTTTCTGTGTCTTGTGTATTAGCTAAGACCCTAACTGTTGTCATTGCCTTTAATGCCACCAGGCCGGGGAGCAGATTGAGCAGATGGCTGGGGTCCAGAATATCTGCCTCTATGGTCCTCTTGTGCACTCTGGGGGAAGTACTCATTTGTCTCTGTTGGCTATTGACCTCACCACCTCACCCTCACACTGACATGCAGTCTGAAACTGGGAAGATGATCCTGCAGTGTGTCGAGGGCTCTAGCACTGCCTTCTATGCTGTGATTGGTTACATGGGACTGCTGGCCTTTGCCAGTTTCATGGTGGCTTTCCTAGCCAGGAACCTCCCTGACAGATTCAATGAGGCCAGGCTCATCACATTCAGCATGCTGGTGTTCTGCAGCGTCTGGGTATCTTTCATCCCAGCATACCTCAGCACTAAGGGCAGGTACATGGTAGCTGTGGAGATCTTTGCCATCTTGGCTTCCAGTACTGGGCTGCTGGGCTGTATCTTCATACCCAAATGTTACATCATTCTGATCAGACCAGATATGAACACCAAAGAATATGGAAATTCGAAGAGTTACTCGTAGTGACCGAAAATCATATAGTGATTATATTTGTGTAGTGTCTAGAGGTAAAATGTATCTGTCTAAAAACGAAGAGGTTCTCTTGGATTTGGACTTGTGTGTACAAAGGAAAGATGTGGTGCAGATGTGGAGTGAGAGGGCATTCCCGTCTCCGGGTGCATGATGGGCAAAGACCTATTTTTGTGTGCAAATCACGTTGCCGAGTGGTATATGCAGGGCACACATTTGTTTGTGTGGGTGATTAACATGAATTTGTCGTAAAGGTTCTGAGGGATCTTGCGGCATAAAGCTGCTTAGATGTTATAGTGGCCTTTAAAAGCAATTAGTACCCAGCACAGGTTATTGTTAGTGTAACAAACTCACAAATTGGTGTGTTTGTGAGCCTTACCAGACAGTAAGCCCGCACACGTTCTTGTGCGTCCCTTGCACTGGTGTTCTGTCATTTTTTTAAGACTTTTTTTAAGGCCTTTTTAAGATTAAATGTAGTACCTTCTCTCCTTCCATGGTGGCCATTTTGTGTACTATGGCCGCCACGGAAAGAGAAAGCAGACGCGTCTCGTAGCCGAAATAAACACCATTAGCACCCTGGACTAACAAGCAGGGGTACTAATGGCAATAAGACCCTCACCTGCGGGTCATTGCCACACAAGGTAATGCCCCTTGAGCCTTTGTTGTACTTATGGGACCTGGGGGCATTACTGCATGCGATAATGGCCCGCCAGCTAGGGGCTTGTTGCCTGATTATTTGGAGTTTTGTTAAACATTGGATCTAACTGGGAGTGAGTTAGTGTGACATATGTATGTTTTGGCAGATTTAGAATTATTCTTGTTTCTGTGTTCTGTATAACTTGGAGAGGGTATGGGGGTTATTGAGTAGTCCAGTTTTGCGGACATTTCTGTAGTCCAGTTTGGAAGGAATATGTGCTTGAACTGTGTTATGTACGTTTTATGGGACAAAGATGTGGCTTAAATAGCATAGGAAGTCGGGGTGAAGGTTGGGTGCATTGATGACTACAGCTATGTGGTTTGTGAAGGAGATGTGCAGATTGATGTATCCATGTATGTGTGCATGGCATTTATAAAGAGCAAAGCCAGCCAGAAAGCAACTGAGTGCTGTAAAAAGGGATTGCACCCAGAGGTTACAAGATGAGTGCAAGGGTAGCTGAGGCAGATGATAGTGTTGAGAGGAGAAATAACTTTTTTATTATTTGGGTATTTATTGAGAGCAGACCTGGCTTTGGGACGCAATGGATTGTTTTACACGCCATAGGGGAGAAGTACATGTGAAGGAAGCAGATTTCAAGGGGTAAATCCAAGGAACTGGGGATTTGAACATGGGAGAGGCAGGAGCTGTCAATGGGAGGTGGAGGTAGGGAGGTAATTTGGCAGATCTACATGGAACAGGGGAGAAAACATGGGCAAATCAATTTCCCAGTCTTGGTTAAGTGGGGAGTGGAAGGCGTTTGGATCTAAGCGTTAAGGGAGAGCCATTCCTTGAAGAGGATGGGCATGAGTGCCTTTCTGAAATGTAGATGCGAGTGGGTGAAACTAGTTTTAATGTGGAAGAGGTTCCAGAATCTGAGTGTGTAAACAGAGAAGTCCTGCCTTTTGGGGTTTCCTGCACCAGCAAAGTTCACGTTTACAAATGTCCTTGCGTCTGATGGATCGTAGGCCCCTTGTGATGCTGAACCTCTCAGCGAGCTAGGTTGGGGACTCCAGGGTGATGACCTAACAGATGATTCAGTAATTAGCAATTTGTGAGATGATCTTTGAAGCGTCCAGCATTTATATTAGAAGGGGCCATTCTCATCCGCATTGATAAGTTCTTCCAGAAACAGGGTGCAAAGCAGGGAAAACCTGTTTCCGGTTGTATTCCCTATTGCAGTTCTTTGTTTTCAGCCTAGTACTGTTTGCCTTCTGTTGGTGCACTTTCTTTCTGGAGATGGCGAGTATCTCAACCATGTAGAATGTTGGTTTGTGTTGTGATTACTCTGTTAGTGATGAAGACAATCCTATACATGATGTGCACTTAAAGGGGTAACAAGTGTAACTCCTTGAGGTCAGGAGTGATGTGGATGCATTTTTGTAGTCCTGTGAAAGGCATGCTAAAGCATGCTGACAGACTTTCAGAGCGGCCAAAGTGACATCTGGGATTCCTGCTAGCAGGATTTTGCCACTGCCCGAATAGTATTTTACCAAGGCTTGTAAACGTTTTTGGAATTAAGGCAAGGAGGAAATGCTTGATATTGTAGAGAAGCACACCATGGTAAAATGCTGTATGTATCTTCTGGGCAAAGTGTGTTTTGAATAAAAAATCACAGTCAGTAATTAAATGTGAGAGATGTTGCACTTGGTGGGAGTTCATGTGTGATACTGTTCAGCTTCGAATCAGCCATTTCTGGTCTTATGCATGCTTGGTGGGATCCCCTAAGATACTGAATTTGGTCTTTGTAGGATTGAGCGTGAGGTAGACTCATGGCATCCTGACTTGGATGAGGCACAGCGCGTCTTGAATTAATGGCGGCCGTCAATACAATTGATCCTTAGCTAAAACTATGTCTCATCTACATATTTAATGTATCTTGATGTTGGTATTGGCAAGGAGCTACACCCAGAGGTTCCATGTAGAGGTTGAATATGACAGGCTGCAGCACTCCAAATGGTAATGTGCAGGGGTGGAATCTGTTTGGGCCCATCTGGGTGAGTCTAAGTTACACTGGTATTTGGTGAACTACCGCAGCACTATTCATTCAAATCCCATGTGTGTGATGAGGATATTGAGAAGATCTTCATGGTCAACATGAAGGCAACATTGAAAGCATCAGTAGGACGAGTAAGCAAGGATCTCTTTGTCCAGGATGGGCAGAGCATCATAATTACCATCAATGGTGTAATATTCTGTGGTGCGTTGTGGTGTCATATTGATAGTTGATGTGTTTGCAGGATGAAAGACTATGGGTCAGGTCTTCTGGAGTCAGGTCTTCTGGGGTGATTTCCCAGAATTTCTTGCAAGTTGATGTATTGGGGGCAGGTATGGGTTGGAGGTCTGTGGCATGTGTGGAGATACCAATATGTTGCCTAATCGTGCCAATCTTGTCTGTGAAGTAGCTGCTGGTGGCTTTGCATTTGTCAGTTGATTGTGCATTGCAGATTCTTGCAGCGGATTGATGTTGTGCTTCACTGTCAGAAGAGCACTCTGCTTGCTCTTGTTGGATTCATCCATGATGGATGTTGTGTAGTAACTTGTATTGCATGAAGTAATGAGTCTCATAAGTTTTGATCAGAGGGTTCTCCCTGTGTTGCTGGGATTTTCTCCATATCTCATCTTTCCTGTAGATGAAATGCCTGCTGTCAATCTGGTCCTGTGAGTCAATGTTTCAGTAGTGCCTGGGTGTTGGTGGTCTCAGTAAGGGCATTGTTGAGTGTGCTGAGCTGGGCGTTCACATTCTCCAAGGGGCTGTCTGCGGAGGACAAGATAACGAGGATACATTTGTATGAATCTTGGTTGCTTGGGTTGCAAGGAGGTTGGGGTGTCTGAGAATGAATGTTGTTGAAAGATGTGGTGTAATGAGGTGTGTGTTTTCATTGAGAAAGGCCATGTTGGCTTGGGGTGGTTGGTAGATCAGATGGAAAGTAGCTGTTTGAGTGTGGGTGAGTAGTGTGAGAAACCTGAGGTGTTTCTCCCAGGTTATTCCCGGGGATTATTTGTTCAGATGGCCAGGGGAGTGCCATCGCTCTTGATTGCAACCCTGGGGGTTTACGAACGGGGGAGGTTCACCTGAGAAGGGGGTCTGTGGAGACTGAGAGAGGAGCGCCCTTGGCCGAGATACGGTATACCATTTTTTACAATGCACCCCTAACCGATTTTCCCACGCACTTGCACGTTCTCAATGTCACTGATTCTAGTAAGATCAATGTTTGTTCTCCCTTATTCCCCTCCATTTCCTCTTCGCGCTTTGAAACACTTGTGTATGAGCGCGATACAAACAAAATATCAGTATCCATGTGGGGTGTTGTCCCCAAAATCCCAATTCCCCTCAGCACTTTCCCTTACGGAAAAGACAGAGAAAGCCACAGGAAACTCCAATTTACATCTGAAAGTCAGTGAAAATTTTACCTCTCCACAACACTACAACTCCCATAATCCCATTCCCCTATTGAAATCCACAAGGACTGGGACAAGGAAGTGGCAGATGTGAGTCATGGGTATTACCCATAGGACTCAATAGGCAATGGATTCCTAAGAGAAGTCTCCATATTGTCCCGATAACGGTGTCAGGCAGAGTCAGGCAGGGAGGGACAACTATTCACAGCTGACTCAAATTAACTCCAGCTGGGAATATAAAAACAGCAGCCAGAAACAGCATAGTGAGTGAGTTAGGGATGATCAAGGTACCATAGAGCAGGAAAGCGCCCTAATGAGCTGGAGAGACCCTGGGAAGCCTGGAGGAGAAGAAGAAAACTGGCCAAATACTGGCCCTGCTACCAGAGAGGAGATTGCAGCGTGGAGGAAGAAACTGTCCTTCCAGAAGGCAAGACCATGGGCAGCTGGGGTTGCCTGGTGGTACCCACAGTTGAACACCTCCCCTAGGCCAGGCAGGCGAACCCAGGTCTCTGAGGGGCAGAGGGAGAGACCCTGACCTCCTACAGTCATCCCTGTTTGGCTTCTGTAGCTCCCAAGGACAGAACATGCCATTTCGGGGAGCAATGAAGTGGGAGAAAAATCAGCCCAGTGCATTCTGGGACTAGTAGCCCCAAAACTTTTTTTGTGACTTTTGGGAAGCAGGGTCCGAGCTCGGCAGAGGGAGAACCTTGAAGAACTTCAAGAAGGTTCTGAGCCTGACAGAGGGAGACCCAGTGGTGAAACTACAAGACACAAACAAAACCTTCAAGACCAGCTGCAGCGTGTTCCAGTGCCACATGGGTGCTTGTGGGAAGGACTCTGGCCGATTCCCCCCCTTTGTTTTGCATTGAAACAACAAGAACCAGAAGGTCGTGTGAGAGCCGCAAGAAGAATGTCAAAGTGGTCAGACGGAGGTTGAGCAACATCCGCTGTACAGTCGAAAGTCTTTGACCGGCATACAATTTAAAGCTAAAGGAAATTAATCCTGCATGGTGAGAGAGAAGATTGTCAAGAGGGAACCTGGCAGAGGGAGGCCATCGAGAGGGGTCTGTGCCCAGACAAGGAGGCCCAAGGGTGAAGAGCCCTAAAATCGTGTGAAAAGCCATAGTGAACCCGGCGGAGGAATGCTGAGATTCGAGAGGGGTATGCGCCCAGTGGAGGTGGACCCAGCAGTGAAGAACCACACCCCAAAATTGTGTATAAAAGGGGTGGAATATGATGCCCCAATGAATAGTAGTGCTGACAAGGGTTAACCCCAGAAAGGGAAGCTCACCATGAACTGGTTAAAAGGACATTAAAAATTGTGAAAAAGAAAAGAACCTTGGTTACAGAACTATCTTGGAATACAAGCCAGAGTGAACCCGGCGGAGGGAGGCTTGCATCCAAGATGGGTCTAACCCCCGAGGAGGGGGATTTAGGGGTGACAAGGTACCACCCTGAGTGCAATCGAGAAGGGACTTGTTGTTTTGTTGTTTCAGATGCTCCGAACCTCAAGATATGTGAACCTTGAAGGTCCTGACTCTGTTAGAAACTTGTTGTGGGTTGGCGCCTGGAAGAGGGGGATCCAGGGGTGAAGGCATCAGCCACCAAACATTTGAAAGGAACTTTTGTTTTATTATTTTTGGAACCCATCAGGTCCCTGGAGGCAAGAGACTTTTTATTAAAAAGAGACTTACCCAAGGAAGAACCTGATACTTGCCAAGGAATTGTCAGCACGTGCTGGGAAAGCTTGAGTGTGTGCTGTGCACAGGACTGCCACAGGACTGTCACCTTATCCAATGCTCATAATGTGGGGAAGGGCGAGCCCTGGCTAAAGCCCATCCTGACTAATAATTTAAGAACACTTCTTTATTTACTGAACACCCCATCCCACACTCTGTCTATTTTAGTTGTACGACTGGCAATATATATATTTTTTTTATTATAGGCCCTTTTACTTTGACCAGACACCACAAGGACTTGCCATATTTTTCATTTGATGGCTGATTCTTGCTCCCATCTTAGATTTAGGTTAGATTAGGACTTTTTCCTACCTGCATATTGTTTAAAATAAACACCCTTGAATCATGACAACTTGTGTCTGTCTTTTACTGTTGCTACCATGAGTTCCTTACAGTGGGTAGTCGAAATGAAGAGTTTCATGGTTGCACGTGGGGTGTACTCATCGAGGGTGCATGTTCTCAAGGTCTTGTGGACAAAACCAAGCACTCCACCATGCATTCCTCATTGGTGCTTTTGTCAAGAAATGTATGGGGTTGCTTGTGGTCTCGTATAGAAGGGAGGTGACAAAATATTGAAAGCCTAGTCCTAAATGCTGTTTATTTGTTTGATAATTTTGCTTCTATAGTGCTTTACGCTGATGCACTTCACAATGAATTAATGAGATGGTACATTAAATGATATGATTAACAGAGAAGAAAAAATAAATAAAAATAAAAGAGACCATAAAGAAAGAAATGCAATGATACAGCAGAAAACAGAATAAATGAAGTCCAGCAATAGTGTAACCCTTGCAGGACAAAAAACACACCAAATCAATTTATTCTGGCCGTCACCTGTTTTGTTTTGTGCTTTTGTTGGATGCTATGGCCTGTGGAGATGAGGACATCCTTGATTTGTGTATACGTGCGGGTGAACCATGTCTCTGTGATAAAAAGTATGTTTAGGGTGCTAGTGGTGGTATAGTCAGCATCCTCAACTGCATGTAGTACTTTGGAATTATTATTTTGCAAGAACTCAAAATTAAATTTCCGGCACTGTGCTCAGAACGTCTCTCACTAGATATTGCAGAGATCAACAGCCTGATACAGAATGCGGAAAAAAGATCTCTTGTATTCGGCTCAATCGATGTTGCAAAATCTGCAAACTCAGGTGCATAGTGCATCTATTAATTGTGATATGAAGCCACGAAAACAAAGCCCACCTCTGGCCCTTGCAAAATTACAGATCAACATACCAACATACAGAAGCAACCCCTTTGGCAAGAGTAAAAGTAGCAAAAGCTGTGGAAGGAAATTATATTCAGAACTCTGACATCCCAAGTCTGATTGCGGACAACATACCACAGTCTGCTAAGGCAGAGTCTGTCTGGAATGAATCACAAGTGCATTAAGTGTTATCGGAACAGGATCAGACAACTTAAAACAATCTTCTACATCAACAATGGCTTCCCACCATGAAAATAGCATCCCTCAACGCTTACCTAATCGATGTTAGAGCTTCAAAACATCTTATAGGCAATGTTGTCAATTTCACCGGCACCTTTTCTAAAACTTTACGAAAGGTACAGTGAAGCAATGAAAGACCAAACAACTCTCCTTGCCCTTATACACTATAAACAAATATTATTGGAATCCTTTGCAGCTAATCTACAAACTAGATTGGATCTTGAGGGAGAAAAATCTAATATGTGGCAAGCAAGACTATTTGACATAGCAAGAGACGACTAGTCAGAAAAGATACCATCAGGACTGCTTTATTAGAAACCGCCAAATCTTTATGTTCTGAAAGGTGCCCTCACCATCTTACTCCAACGGTGGCTGAGAATTCTACAGTAAGAAAAAACCCTCAAACTTCCAATAATTTAGTCTGAAGAGAAGTTCAAGCTCAAATATTTCCCTTGATGTTGCCTGGGTGGAACCCACTCAGTGGCTTTTCTACTGTAAAAGGAAAAGAAAGCAATCGTCAATAGCGATTGATCATCAAAACTCAGAGTCTACCCCCCTCTTGAGAGTAAATAATAATGACCGGATGCAAAACACAGTTGGATGTTATTACCAGATTCCAGCTTTCTGCAAAAGAAATATCTAAGGTTGCAGATATCCAAAAGAAGTAAGGAAGTAGATGAGCCCCTTAAATCCATGGTTGCTTCTTCATTATCTCCAATGACGAGAATGTATCGAAGGACTCATTTACCATCTGTCAGAAACAAGTAACAACATTGAGGCAGGTTTCTTTTGCGCAAAACACTGGGCTTAAGGAACCCAAAAACTTACCTAATAATAGAAAATCTAGAATGAATGGATAAAGGGCATTTTTGTGCAATCCTAACTTCCAACTGTAGAGATACGACAGCCTACTATAACACGAAGGACTGAAATAGAAGAAACAACTCTCAAATACATAACATGACCTACAATTCTGAGGTTCTCTCTGAGGAAGAACTTGCAACTAGAAGTGCAATATTGGAACTATCAACTTACACCTCAGATAATGAACCAATAGATACTCAAGAGCAGATTCAAAAGGTAGATCTTGTTGGTTATGATACTGCTGAAATTGAATTGATAGCCTCTGATGCATGAGTCCTGTATCTGATTATCTTGCAGCATCGAGACCTAATATATTCTTGACTATAGAGCAAAAAGAGTGACATCAGTAGTGATAGATAAGCGCTATCCAATCGATAAAAGAAATCCCTCTATAGGATCAAAGAAGCTGACTAAAGACGTCAATCACCATTCTTTACTTATAAGAATAGAGAGATTAGAGAAAGTAAAGGATGGTCTGATATTAAATCGGAGAAATGTGTTGAAGCTTCTACATGCAATACCAACATTACATTCAATTGAACCAAATGATATCAAAATAGTGGAATTTGTCCATGAAGCCAGAACAGACCGAGCGACACATCAACTTCCAGCACGAATAACTTCACTAACAATACTGGCTCAGAGTGATACATTCCTACCTTTGGGTTTTGAGATAGCATCCTAGACCTTGGAAGACTCGAAAAACCACAGGAAGGAAGATGGAGCAGACTGTTATACAAGGTTGCTTCATCCCTCACGTTCTCCAATATCAAGATGTAATGACCAACCTTTGTCTCAAACTGGGACTGTTGTAGAAGAAAACTCTCATAATCTGCAATTAGTGATCAAATTCCATCCTTTGCATCCTCCGATGACAAGTAGAGTGACAAAACAGGTTGTATCACCTCACTCTATCTTCCAGCACACTTCTTGAAACCATTCACAATAGCCATTATTTGAGACTGATCCATCTCCTTTGAAACTTTGTGTTTGGAACACGCAGGGATTTACCCATTTATTGCCGGAAGACACCCTAGATTTGCAGGATTTTGACAATTTATGCCTACAAGAAATGTGGCTGTGACATCCGCCTTTGTGCGATGGATACCAAGTACTCCTTAATCCAGCAATTACTCAAATTTTGGGGCGCCACTCTTCTGGGTTATTGACACTCGTTAAATTGGTGATTAATCTTAAAGGAACACTTAACCCAAAACCTCTTCATTCAGATCACTATTACCTCACTATTATCTCAGTTCAGAAGAAATGTGATCTTCCTATACAGATGCTGGTCATATGCAATCTATATTGGAGCCCCACGGGATAAAAGAGAGCAGCTTCATGGACACTTTGCTTAATGCCATTGATGAAATACAACTTAGATATCCAATATCAAACCACATCATTTGTGGTGATCTGAATGTGCACTTATTTGATGGAGCGGAGAATCGATTGCAGATTATAATTTACCTGTTACAGCTAAACTATGGCTACAAGAAATGAAAATGCAGGATATATTTCTGCTGAATGGCCAGTTGAAGGGTGATATACCTGCATAGCCAACCTGGCAGAGAGGTATCTTGTACGCCTATTTGGATTACGTCTTTGCGTCAGCACCATTGATTGAGGAATTGGACTCCTTGCAGATCAGTTGTACCTCCAAGAGTGACCAAAGGATGCTATCACTATCATGGAAAACACCACAATCGCAAAGAGCCCTATTGCCTCTACCTTCACTATTCGCTGCATACTGGCAACAATCGACAGTGATTAAGACTGGAAAATGTCTCAAGTTTTAATACCAAGTTCCTCATCAGCTCGCGAGTGAGAGACAATTGCCTAGACTGTGATTGGCTACTTGTCCCCTTTAGAGTTACATCTCAGAACCCCAGAATAACTGTGCCTATCTACAACCATATATACCATCAAGAACTTGTGGAAAAAAGAAAATGCAAATGCTATGCTTTGAAGAAAACAAAGTATTTACCTATAGAGGAATGATTGAGACATCAAAAAATGATTAAACAGAAATACAGGAATTGGCTAATGATGTCGAGAGCTTATCGCATACAATTGGATGCTGAAGTTATGCTCTCTGCATTGGCAAACCATAATACCCAATCTATGGTCTCTGCTAAATAACCATTAGAAGCAAGAAATAAGACTAATTAAGAGAAGCACAGTGGATCTCACATTATGCATCTCTTTTTGTCCCCTGGCTCAAATACGATTTTTGGCCTAAGACAGATGATTCAAAGATCATGAAAGATACCTATGGCATTATACAGACAGTAGCGACTTTATGGGATCTTCAAAGGGAGAAGGATGAGATATAAGCACAAATAAAACATCTAAATAATTCACATGCTCCTGGCCCGAATGGACTATCGAACATAAGCCTCAAATTCAATCCAGAGGTACAGGCTGACTTATGTTGATCAATTTTCTAAGTGATAATCAAGATCAAACAAGTCTCTGACACATGGAAAAAAGTGGTTCTCATCCCGATCTCTAAACAGGATGTTAGATCAGTACCAGCAACTTACAGGCTTATTACCCTGTTGGATCCCATAGGAAAACTCTTTGCTACCATGCTCCTCTGACGGCTTACCACTTGGACGACATTATCCAACAGAAGAGACCCACATCAAACACGGTTTATTAAAGGTGTTGGGACCAATTTTAATCTATTAATTTTGAATATACTGAAGTTTGAATCCATAAAAACTAAAACCAAATGATATGTGGTATACCTTGATCTAAAGCAAACTTTTGATTCAGTCCATAGAAAGACGTTGTGGCAATACATTCGTAGATGGCAATGTCCCACAGATATCATAGATGCCATCCGTGCTCTCTATCAGAACACTTCAGTTCAAGTGCAACTATCAACCAGAAGAGCAGTCACAGAATCAATTGACACCAGGAGAGGCCTTAAACAGGGCT
The DNA here is from genome assembly GCF_040938575.1 of Ambystoma mexicanum. Lineage (NCBI taxonomy): Eukaryota > Metazoa > Chordata > Amphibia > Caudata > Ambystomatidae > Ambystoma > Ambystoma mexicanum. Next base: position 75,830,413 of record NC_090935.1, on the reverse strand, counting down.
GTCCTTTGGCTGCAACGCTGTTTCATTTATACATTTCTGAGCATGCACTCAGTCAAGAGGGAGTCTTATCCACCAATCTTGAACAATACACCTGTTCAATGGTAATATACGCAGATGATCTGATTATTTTTAAAACTCAGATCGGATTACAGTGTAGACCTGATCGATTAGCTGAATTTGTAAAAGTTAACAACTTGGACATTAACATTACTAAATCTGAGACTATGATCTTCGGAGCAAATTGAGGAGGAAAAAGCCAAAAAAATGGACAAACTTTCTCCATTTAACCATACTCACCCAGGTGTACACTTACAAATACCTTGGAGTATAGTTGAATGCGAGCATATGTGAGCAAGAATGGGTAATGGCTCTAAAAGTAAAAGTAGATTCCCTTGCTAGATAAGCGTTGATCCTCTACAAGAAGTATGGCAAATTCTCGCTTCACCCGTTAGTATCGTTCTACCGGCAAAAAGTAACACTGATACTAACATATGGAGGTGAAGCAACTTTAAACCTCCCATGGCAGACCTTGTATATACTTGAAGGTCTCTTTTGGAGAAAAGTGTTATCCCTACCGCATTCACTACCAATCACAAGAATATGATTTGAGGTGGATACGCAATTGCTACATTCCATAGTACTTTGAAAATAATTGGACTTATATTGTAAAACACTAATTGAAGACATCACTCCACCGATTGATAGCCTAAGAACTAAAGCAAATGCTGGGCACAATTGCCTAATTAACAAATGGAAATATAACTGCAATGAATGGATGAAGGCTCTAAATACCAGTACAGAAACATAATCCGTGGATCAAATTGGAGATTTCCCTTGGTCCCATTCTTTTATGCCATTTTATTAGTGTTTTCCCTATGACTAATGGCCATAGTGCAAATCATGTGGTTCAGGTTCCAATTAGCTGTCAACCAATTTTCGATTAGATCTCCCAGAGTGTGCTCTAGGAGATCATTAATAGCTCTGATATCATCTTCTCTACAGCGTAGGTGATTGTCCTGTGTGTTTGTTGTGACACTTGCGCATGGTCGCGTGTATCAAGGCTAGAGACCCACCTTAAATTGCCATGGTCGCTCAGCTTATTAAAATCAATTGAGATCAAGCCACATTCGGTTGTGAATAAGGGGTCAGCTATAACATAGTCTAAGTGTGATTTATTTACACCATTTGTCCAAGTGTAATTTTTATTTTCCGAGACTGGGAAAACATGGTTGTGTAATTTTTGATGTGATGTTCTGGGGATGCAGGGAGCTCAAGCTTTCGGTGTTGAAATCACCATCTATAATCATAGTGCAGGTAGGTAAAATGTCATGCCATGCCAAAATAATTGTATACAATTCAGCTTGAATAAATTTAGTATAGGCACCCCCAGGTGGGTCGTAAACATTTGTGATCAATATAGATACAAGTTTACCCCGAGGTCTGCAAATGGCTGGCTATAATAAAGGAGATTTCACTGTGACTGGAACGGCAGTCAATTCATGGGATAACTTTGCATAGATTGCTAGGCCACCGCTAGCTCGCCCTCCGTTTGATGGAGTGGCAAAGTAGAAAATGATCTAAAACCATTTATAGTAAAAGGCTTAAAGAAATAAAAAATGTCGGACATTACAATTGTTTCTAAGCCACTGGGATGGACGAGAAAGATTGATATCCTTGAGTATTTCATGACCTCCTCTTCAAATTGTGTTCAGCGATGGAAGGTCAGTTTTTTTTTTTGTTTTTTTATTAAAGTGGTCAATTGAGCAATTTTCAGTGACCAGAAGTTTGTGCATGTGAGGCACTTGGAATGTTATTCGGACAATTTTTTTTTTGGGATCAGTTGTGATGAGAGCATTTTTATAGATTGTGATGTACCGCTTGGTTTGGCGTAGTCATATCTTTCGATCAATGGTAAGGGACAAGCCCAATCTTGTCAGCTCAGCGATGTTAAGTTTTAGGAGAGGAACTATCAGGAAGGTGAAGAATTCGATTAGGGCCCAATTTGTGTTGCTGCCCATCCTGGGAAGCTCAATGCAGGTGATGTTGGTGGAATTGATCAAGTCAAGATGTGGCCTAACATGGCTAGGAGACAAGTGCAATTTAGGAAGGGGCTGAGTTCCTCTAAAATTGTCCACTTGCCCAAACCTTTGCTATCGCTTTTAGAGAATTGTTGCAAGCCCCCCTGCAGGCTGTTTGCAAGACCCTGTTTTTTTAACTGGGGAGTTGGTTTGTGAGACCCCAGAGGTTTTTCATTCTCTGTTGCAGTTTTGCCATCCCTCCAATGAGAATAAGCTGGATTTAAAGAGCTGAATGAAGAAAGAGAGTTTGAATGTGGATCAGAAACATTTTGAGAGGGCAACACCATTTGCACGGCAGTTTAGTGAGAACATTTAGTAAGACTTGGTGAGTGGAGCCATCATGAAGGGTGGTTGTTATAATTGTTTTCTTTTTTCGTGGGCTCTCTCCTTTCCATGAGGCTTGGCTCAGAGTTCATTTTTTCCGGTCTTTTTCATGCTTTCGGTCCTGGTTTTGGACTTGTTTTCCTAGAGCCAAATTTAACCATTTGGAAGGGTTTCTGTGTACCTTTTTTTGGGTTTCGGTTTCAATTACCATTTCCGGTGGAAAGAATACTTCTTTTCATGGTTATGTATGAAAGGGCTTGGAGATAATAGTGCTCTGTCACTGACAGATGATGAAGGGGTCAAGATGGATATTGGCCCGCTATCTTCAAAAGCTGTTTTTAGGGGCGGTGGCACAGGAGGGCGAGTAATTGAGGGTGTTGTGGTTATATCTGTGGCTCCTGTCAGCATAGCCTCAAGGACCACCTGGTCACCTGGCCACCTGGACATTGAGGATACAGCATATATTTTTGTCAATAAGAGATTGAGAGCTTTGGTTGTGAACTCGAGTGAAGTGGGTTTTAACAAACAATATGCATCTGTCTTTTCAGAATCAGATAATTCATTATATTTCAAATTTACCCAAGTTTTCTCTGTATTAATTTTCACCACATTTTCTTTTCCTTTAAATTAAACCATCTAGTTATCACTCTTATTCTCAACATTGTTGCCAGACTTTTCATTTTCAAACTTTTTTGGATGCACTTCCACTCCTAACATCCATCCTGAGGGGTGAGGGCAGGAGCCCCCCCAGCCCCCCAGCCCAGCAGAGGTTCCCGAGGAGAAAGAGGAAGCGAGCGCGCCGAGGGACAGGGCCTGCCTGACCCCGTCCCAACAAGTGCCTGACTTGCCCATGCCGGGCGCATCGCGGCACGAAAGCGAGGCTAAACCTCGTTTTCACTACAGGAACCGCCGGCAGGCGGATCGCCGGCCAACCCAAAGGCCATCCTAAGGCCTGTTGTGTGCCTGTTTGGAGCCTCAGGAGCCAGGGCCACAAACTCTGCCCGTGCTGCTCCAGGTAAGCCACCTGCTGCATAGAAAGTATAATTTTACAGAGTATTACTTACGCTCTTGTCTAACCTAACTTGTTGCCACCTCACACGTTCGCATATATCTCGGCGGCCCCTGCCTATAAATGTGCCACCTGGCTACACCCTAGAACACTTTACACTGTGCCCAGCAAATTGCGTTGCACTGCTGTTGGTCGCCCATCTGTGCCTCTTCGCATCTAGATGTTTCTGAACTGTACCTACCCTCTTGTTAACTTGATCTAGGTACCCATGATCCTATGCACTTGAGCCCTTTGGTCGCTAACGGATTACTTGAACTGTGTTGTGCCTTATGGTCGCTAACGGACCACCTGAACTGTGTTGTGCCTTATGGTCTCTAACGGACCACTTGAACTGTGTTGTGCCTTATGGTCGCTAACGGACCACCTTATCTGTGTTGTGCCTTATGGTCGCTAACGGACCACTTGAACTGTGTTGTGCCTTATGGTCGCTAACGGACCACCTGAACTGTGTTGTGCCTCATGGTCGCTAACAGACCACTTGAACTGTGTTGTGCCTTATGGTCGCTAACGGACCACCTGAACTGTGTTGTGCCTTATGGTCTCTAACGGACCACTTGAACTGTGTTGTGCCTTATGGTCGCTAAGGGACCATCTGAACTCTGAACTGTGTTGTGCCTTATGGTCTCTAACGGATTACTTGAACTGTGTTGTGCCTTATGGTCACTAAGGGACCATCTGAACTCTGAACTGTGTTGTGCCTCATGGTCGCTAACAGACCACTTGAACTGTGTTGTGCCTTATGGTCGCTAACGGACCACCTGAACTGTGTTGTGCCTTATGGTCTCTAACGGACCACTTGAACTGTGTTGTGCCTTATGGTCGCTAACGGACCACCTGATCTGTGTTGTGCCTTATGGTCGCTAACGGACCACTTGAACTGTGTTGTGCCTTATGGTCGCTAACGGACCACCTGAACTGTGTTGTGCCTTATGGTCGCTAACGGACCACCTGAACTGTGTTGTGCCTTATGGTCGCTAACGGACCACTTGAACTGTGTTGTGCCTTATGGTCGCTAACGGACCACCTGAACTGTGTTGTGCCTTATGGTCGCTAACGGACCACCTGAACTGTGTTGTGCCTTATGGTCGCTAACGGACCACTTGAACTGTGTTGTGCCTTATGGTCGCTAACGGACCACCTGAACTGTGTTGTGCCTTATGGTCGCTAACGGACCACTTGAACTGTGTTGTGCCTTATGGTCGCTAACGGACCACTTGAACTGTGTTATGCCTTATGGTCGCTAACGGACCACTTGAACTGTGCTGTGCCTTATGGTCGCTAGCGGGTCACCTTGTTTGTGCTGTGCCCTATCTTCATCAACAGACTATGCACTCTAGCCCACACGGTGCCTCGTGAACATTACACCCTCTATCACAAAGACGCAGCCCCAGCCTCAACCAGCTACCTGCACTATACTTTTATACCATCCTAGCCAGACACCTCAACCAAACAAGGAAAGCAAAGTGCATCTGCAGACCATTCCAATCCACCATGTGCAGAAACTTGACCTTGACCATCCTAGCTACAATCATGACATTTGCTACCCTCAGCTCTCGCCCCCCTACTGATAGAAACCTAAGACTCAGGGCAAGGCTACCTTGTATCTACGAACCTAAAAGAAACAGTACGGACAATACTGCTCGACTCCCATCTTCACAGACACACATGGATAAGCAAACCCTAGTTACAACACCTCTAATTCCAATCCTAACTCCTACTCACCCCCACCAAAAGACACGTCAGAGTCAAAACAAACACACAAAAAGCTTCGTAAGTCATCCTATACCTAACAACACCTTAACTCTTACTGGATCCCTTATTAATGCCAGATCCATGGTAGCACATGCAATTGAAATTGCTGACATTCTGAACAACAGTAACATTGACTTCCTTGCTGTAACAGAAACATGGCTCCATGAGGCAGCAGGACCCTCACTGATGTTAGCCATACCTGACAACTACCAGATCTACAGAGTAGACAGACCCTATGCCAAAGGTGGTGGCCTAGCAATCATCGCGAAAACCACCTTGCCTATCCGACTCACCACCTCACACCCTTGCGCCTCCTGCGAAATACTATCAGCAAAATTGCAACTCTCCAACAACCGCACGCTAACCATTCACCTGATCTACAGGCCCCCAGGTGCCCTGGGAACCTTTGAAGATGACCTTACTACCCTCATAGCGAACAATACCCAAAAGGCGCATTCGCAAATGTTGCTGATGGGCGACTTCAACATTGGCTTCAACGAACCAGGCAATAAAAATGCCATTTCTATAACAGCTATCCTAAACGACCAAGGCCTTACCCAAAAAATTCTCTCTCCCACACATGCTAAAGGCAGAACCCTTGACTGGGTCTCAGAACTTAACTGCAACATAGTCATCACCTCCATTACCCCTCAACCATGGACTGACCACTCTCTAATAAATTTCACTGCCACACTTGACCTCCCCAGCCCTAAGACTATCAAAATGATACCACCACTCCCCACAAGAAATAAAAAAGATATTACGACAGAAAAACTTATCCCCCTCCTCCTCCCTACTATTAACGATCTGAAGGACAACACCGACCCAGACACACTAGTAGACACCTTTAACAAAGCTATGTCCCACGCACTAGACACTATTGCACCTGCAAAACTACGTAAAGCGAAGCAAGAAGCCCACCTTAACTCCTGGTTCACCCCCCACCTTAAGGACCTTAGAAAGCAGAAACGAAAACTCCAAACTATCTGGCGCAATTCGCCCACTAACGACAACAAAGCCAAGTTAACCCAAATTACAAAACATTACAAGTCTGAAATCATCAACACCAAAAGAAATGTATTCAATGACAGAATTACCAAAGCCAAATCGAATACTAAAGAACTATTTACCATACTCCGTGAAATGGAATCCCCTATCCAACCTTCTGACACGGCCCCTAAGGACAAGATATGGTGCACGAATATTCAGAATGCCCTAGCTAACAAAATTTCCACCCTCCAACTTAAAATAAAGAACAAAAAAGATGCCCTCTCTCTTACTGACCAACAACTGCCTCCAGTAACCAAACCGACCACTATCCCCCCTTTTAGCTTTAAACCGATCTCCATCATCGACACTGAAAAGGCCATCCTCTCACTGAAGCCCTCTAACTGCAAGGGTGACAGCTGCCCAGCGCAAATAATAAAGGACGCTGCCAGAGACTTAGCCCCTTTCATCTCCAAGCTCATTAACTCATCCTTCAAATCCAACACAGTGCCAGCCAACTTAAAAGAATCCTGGGTCCTCCCCCTTCTCAAAAAACAAACCCTTGATCCCTCTATCCCGACGAACTATAGGCCCATCACCACAGTGCCCTTCCTACTAAAAATAATCGACAGAGTAGCCTATATCCAAATCCAAGAGTACCTAGAAGTCTATCATCTACTAGGCTCACGCCAATCGGGCTTCCGCCCGCTCCATGGTACGGAAACTGCCCTGATAGACCTCAAAACCAAAATTGAGGAACTCAAGGACAATGGGAAAACAGCGCTGCTACTTTTACTGGACTTGTCAGCAGCTTTTGATTTGGTGGACCATGCGGTCCTATGCAACCACCTCAAGCTGGCTGCCAACTTCACAGGAGACGCCATAGCTTGGGTCCAATCCTTTCTAGCCAACCGGACTATGAGAGTGTTCTCCGCCTCTACCTGTGCTGACCCCATCCAAATCACATGCGGAGTCCCACAGGGCTCCTGTGTCTCACCCACAATGTACAATATCTTCACCAAGCCATTGTTTGACAAGTTGGACAGTCTGGGTGTCTCCTACACTAATTACGCAGATGACACCCAGATCCTCATACCCCTTTCGGGTAACTACGAAGTGGACCTGGCTCTGGTGAACAAAATCTACATCCTCATTCAAGCATGGATGGCCACACATGGCCTCTGTCTGAACGACGATAAAACCGAAATCCTGCTCCTCGGTTCAGACCACAAACTATCCAAACTTACCCCGGACTACACCTCATTTAACATTGATAATAATACTATTAAGGCTATGCGTGAGGTCAAAACGCTGGGCTTTTACCTTGACTCAGCTCTCACCCTCAAAAAGCAAGTGAATTCCCTTGCCTCCTCTACTACCTACACATGCAAACTCATCCGTGCCACCAGACCCTTCCTGTCCAGTGCCAGCGGCCTCACCCTAGCCAATGCCCTTGTCATGTCCAGACTTGACTACTGCAACGCCTTATACTCAGGTGCCAACAAGTCGGTCACCGACAAACTCCAGAGACTGCAAAATAATGCTCTGAGAGCAGCTCTGAACATCCCATGTAGAGAACATATTTCCAAACATCGGATTGAAGCCCATTGGCTAAAGATAAAGGACAGAATCCTTCTTAAAACTATCTCCCTCACGTCCAAATGCCTCAACAATCAAGCACCCCACTACCTAGCGGAAAGAATCAACTGGAGACCTTCCAACCGACTGACGAGATCTGCCAATACTTTCCTTCTGGAAGTCCCCAGATTCAAACTCACCACAGCGGGCGGTGCAAGTTTCCCAGTTAGAGCTGCTCAATCATGGAACACACTCCCACCAGACCTTAGATGCCCTTTACCTTACACGAGCTTCAGATCCTACGCTCGCAAATGGCTGCACAACAACGACATGCAACGTCCTTCACCCTAGTGGTAACAGCACAAACCTGCTATAACTGCTCTCATTGCGCTTAACTGGATATTCTATATGCATTGTATCACCTACTGTAACCAACCACCGTTTTTTTTTTTCTGTAATAGCCTATGTCAGGCTGTGTAACTAAGCTTCGAGTCATCTTGTATTGCTGCGCCCAAATGCCCTCGGGCTAGGAGCGCATTACCAAATAAATAAACAAACAAACAAACAAACAAACAATTGGTACCACCTTATATGTACTGCCTGTGACTCCGTGTTCAAGAAGTTTGCCCAAAAAGCGTCACTTTTGATATAATCATAATCATGTACTAGATGACCTAAGTTTATTACATTTTCAGTGCCCAGCCCAGGACATTGTGATTGAACATGTTGAGGTGTTTCCAAGTTATTTGTTTTTACATATTCTACATGTTCTTTCGTCTTGTGGTATTTTTAATTGTGCCCTCATCAGTGTCAGTAAAGGAAGCTGGTTAGTTCTCATCCTTAATCAAAAGTATCTAACTGCCAGGTTTGGGCATCTTATTATGATATGTTTGCAGAAACGTATGTACTATATCAGAGACATATGTATACTTTTTTAGTTGTTCAATATGTTTGTAATTACTGATCCAGTCCCAAGCTTTGATTTTATTTAAGTATATATCTTTCAACTTTTCGTATGGGGTCTTTTTATAATACAACAGATACCATTGTATTGCTTTAAATACAGTTTCACTTAAGTTTATATAGCTATCATTCTTGCTGGTTCTATCATCTAATTATAATAGGCCCAGCAACTTACATTGAGGGGATGAGTGGATTTTCAGATGTAATATTCCACTTTTTTTCCGTACCATAACTTTTAATGGTGTTAATCCTAAAAGAATAACGACTTACCCCAATGATAAGGGGAAGCGGGCGCTCATTAGTCCCATAGTCAGTGGACCCCTGACACTGTAATAGCACTCACAGAAGCATGAAAGCACGCGCTAACAAGATCATGCCTTGATTTCATGAGTGAAAGACAGTCAAGGCAGAAGGACGATTGCAGAGCCGGTCTTCAGCTCCAACCAGGGAAAAGCAATCCAATGGAGATGAGCCGCTCTCACTAAGTAAAGGAAAGTTAGTGTGCCGCTGAATGAATGGTGAAACAGCAATCCACACTGCTCCAGCAGGGGCTACTGACACACCTGACACTCCAATAGCACTCACATAAGCATGAACGCACACGCTAATGCACTCCTGCCTTGATTTTATGGGCGGAAGATAGCCAAAGAAGAAGGATGATTGCAAAGCCGCTCCTCAGCTCCAACCAGGGAAAAGGAGTCCAATAGAGATGAGCCGCTCTCACCAGGTAAAGGAAAGTTAGTGTGCCGCTGAGTGAATGGTGAAACAGCATTCCACACCTGACACTCTCATATTGATTGTGTTTTTATCAAGTCTGATTCTTACTATGAAATGTATTTCAATTGTTGTTTTCAAAATATTATGTTATGTTTGTATAGCACACACAAGCCCTGAGGCATCTTGGCGCTAGCAAGAACCAGTTACATGAAGCCCAGGGGCCAAAGGAACATAAACAGCATACATAGGACTTCCAAAAGAGTATGACGGTGGTTACTTCAGGGAACTATCAGTTAATGCAGGTGGCAGGGTCAGCTGGTTGGACAAACAGCAAGGTCTGTAGTGATTTACTGAAGACCCAGTAGGATTCCTCCGCTCTCAGTTGGGGGGGGGGGGCACGCGACAGTGTTTGGCTGTCATGACTGGATAACTGGAGCCACCAACTTTGGTTCTTTGAATTTAGTCTGCACCAATCTGTGAGTGTATGCCAACAAAGAAAGCCAGTGAGCAGCTCTGCGGGCAGCTGAGATGTGTTCCTATAAGGGGATGTTCAAGGCGGCACACTGGGCATTATTTTGAATGATCTGGAGTTGCTTTATATTTTGGGTAGATGTCCCAGCAAAGAGGATATTGTGATAGTCAAGCCTGGCACCCAATACAGCCCAGGCAATCATCAGGCAACTGTCACTTGAGATGAATTGTTTGGCGGTATTTAGTAGTTTAGTTGAGTAGGCTGATGATGAAGCTATTTATTTGTTTATTTATTTGTATTGCGCCGGTAGCTCAAAGGCTGGGGCACAGAGACATGAACACAAAGGAAAGAGTGCAAAACACAGAGCACAGGACATTGAAATAATAAAGAGCTGGGAGGAATTAGATTCTTAGCTTTTATTTAAAGATGTGTGTTTTCAGTAGTTTGTGAAAACGCAGATAATTTGATTCCAATCTGAACCGGGAGATTGTTCCATAGACCAGCCGCTGAGAGTGGGAAGGATTTGCCTGGACCATTTTTTGTGTCTGTGGGGAGCTACAGCACTCAGGCCTTGATCTGCCGATCTTAGCTTTCTGATGGTCACGTATGGAATGAGTTTGGATTTAAGGTAGGCAGGGGCTTTTCCAAAGATACATCTATGTACCCGTGTAAGAAACTTGAAATTGACGCTTTCCTCAATTTTTTGCCAATGTAGTTTTTTCTTGCTGTGCCTCTCCATTGCTGCAGAAGCCCAATGCCAGGGGGTCAAGTGTCCATAGTCGAGTGCAGCGTCTGCCGCAGATAATAATAATAATAATAATAATTTGGCATTTATATAGCGCTACGAACCCTCAGGTATCTGAGCGCTGCTTATTATTACCCACGGTGTGTGGTGCTCATTTATCGACCTCGGAAGGATGAAACGCTGAGTTTGGCGCTGCCAGGATTTGAACCTGCGTTCGCAGGCTCTGCACTGATGTCAATCGAGCGCTCTACTCGCTGTGCCACTTGACCAGATCAAATCCAGACAAAAGCTCCAGGAGCCTCCTAAGGACAATCCTGATCCAGAGTCCCTTCACCACAGTGCAGGGCCGAGGGAGAAAAGGAAAGTTCAACCAGTGTTCATCCTTCTGCATCAGTGCTGTTTGCGAAGTGCTGAAACCGCAAAGTGCTGCTGAAACGAAGAAAACCCATAGCTGCCGACGACCTTCATGAGTACTGCCGCAGTAGCCCTGCAGAAGTCCTCTCTGTTGTTCCCATGACTAAGGCTCAAGAATCAGGGTGTGCTTGGCTGTAGCAAGACAGAATGGGAACCCCGTTCCTCTAACTAAAAGTACATGTTCAGGTTTGGGGGTACTTAACTTCTTGCCTTAATTCATGCCGCCCTAGTTGAGACTTGAAGCTGCTTACTTTCTGAATTGATTTCAACTCTCTTTGCACAGGCTTAGCAGCTTGTGTCCCTACAAGTGATTGTTCTGAACTCTCTACCTGTGCAAGACTTACATTGAAGAAGTGCATCAGAACTATAGACTGTTTCCAAATGACTTTGGCTGTCCTGGCTTCCTAAAGGCATTCTTCTAAATCCATAGACTTGTCTGTTGCTTATCCCCCCATAGGTTGTAGCTTGTTAATCACTGTTACTGCTGAGAAAGGCTTATCTAGATTTCACTGGAGGATTCAGTTGTCCTCACATTTCCTGAATAAGTGTTGTAACCGTTTTACTTCCCTTAAACCTTCCTTTCTGCATCTCAGAATCTATCCACAAAATATATTGATGTGATAAATGTAAATACTGTCCTTGTGATTGAAGTCACCTCCGGGTATAGGAGAAATGTATTGAGCATATCCAAAGATTTTTCACTGGCTTTATTGATTCTGAAAAGTAATTTCAAAGTATATTTGTATGGTTAGAATAATTTGCCATTTTAAAGAACGCTTATTTAAAACTATGTTAAATAAATAAATAAATATTTATAACTGAAACCTTGAGTACGTTGCTTGGTTACTTGTAGTGACTGATTTCATCTGTACCGTTTTACATTTCACATCTACCCCTCGTGAGATAGGCTTGGCTGCTCTGTCACACTACCAACATATGTAGTACAGACATGTACCAAAAGGTGAGTTACCTATACCGCATTCTTACCTAACATGGCCATAGGTCGCCATCCAGGCTTGGATGTTGGCATAGATGGAGTTTAGCCTAGCAGCGTCATCGGAGTAAGAACAAGAGAGGGCGAGGAGAATTTGTGTGTCATCTATGTAATTTGTGTAGGCTATGCCAAGGGAGTCAAGGAGGTCGAAGAGGGGTTTCGTGAATATATTGTAGAGCGTAAGTGAGACGCAAGAGCCTTGGGATGCACCACAGTTGATAGCAGTAGGTGTTGCACAAGCATTCTCAGCAAAAACCTTAATTATTCTACCTTCAAGGAAAGAAGGGATCCAGGATGCTGCTTCCTGTGAAAATTAGGCTGAGAACGTGTGGTGTTATCATAGGATGCTGTGATCAATTAAGTCAAATGATGCTGACAAGTCTAAGAGGAGCAACAGGGCAGGTTTCCCTTCATTCCTGCACTCATCCATCAGTCTAACAGAACAGACTCTGTCCCATGCCCTGGGCAGATACCAGATTGGCGCATTCCCTGAATGTAGATTTCTCTAAATGATGTTGTATTTGGATATATGCTGCTCTCTCAAGTATTTTTAGGAGGAAGGGGACAGTGGTAATGGCCCAATAGTTATTGGGTGAGGCCGGGCCGAGTGTTGATTTCTTTAAAAGGGGGAGTACCCAAGCTTCCTTAAGACTGGAGGGGACTACGCCAATAGTGAAGGAGGTAATGATGATGGCTGTGATGGTGATGGTGATGCTTCAGTACACTATTTTGCTTTTTTGGGGCTAATGTGGCGATGATGTTGATGGCGGTGGTCAGAGTTTGGGTATAAATGTCCAATTGTAACCTGGCGTCAGGCTGTCAAAGGTCTCTAGATTGGGGGTGTTAAGGAAAGGAAGGAGGTTCTATTTGGTTAATTTGCGTGAACTGCATGCTAGCGCAGGGGGTAGCCTTGAAGTGGGTAGTTTAGGTGGAGTGCCGATGGGGAGTGCAAACGTGATGATGTGGTGATCCGACCAACGGTATTGAGAATTGATTATGACTGAGATGTGACAGTTGAGGTCCGCTAACCATTCTAGGGAGTGTCCTTTGTTTTGCATTGGGTTGTGAATGCAAAGCCTCGACCGGCCAGTGTCACACTACATAACCTGAGAATAGGTATTACCTACAAAGTCCCACACCAGAAGGTTCCGACGCATCTACAAATCGAAACAATACTCACTATGATATAGCTGGATCAGAGCAGCACCAACAAAGCGATTCGGCCCACGAGGAACCAGCAACAACCCAACCCACAGATATACAACTCTAACGGAACCATAAATATCTGAACCAGATTACAGACCCCACTAACCCAACCCTCAGTCCTCTGCATACTTAACCCACACAAAGCTACACAACTATCTCTCTCCCAGCAATCCGCACACACTTTACCACACAGCATCAACAACACATAATCATCACCCACAGCACTCAAGGCCTCGTCCGATCCGATACCAGCACCAAAGCCCAACACTCGGTGTATACCGAGCTGAAGCTGCCAACAGCACACCACTTCTCCCAGTCTCCTCCTTCCCTCCTCCCGACTAACCCAACCGGCCTTCTTGTTTACAGACCCGCCAGAGCACCTGGGGACAAATTCCGTTGGTGAGGGTGTGCTATACAAGTACCTTTAACATAACATAACATTGGTTGAAGCCCAAAATGGTTAGGGCGATTGCTGGGGGGTCGGTGGAATCATTAAATCCTAAGTTGTGGTCACCTAGATGAAGTACTTGTGAGAAGGGTTTGATGTTGTCGCCTAGGATGCAGAAGAGGTCTTCAGCGTATGTGAGCATGGGACCTGAGCATGGGACCTGGCGGGCGGTATACAATCTGGACCGGGATGATGTTCGAGGGGACGGTGGTCACTTTAAGTGAGAGAGTTTCAAGTTGTTGTTGAGAGAGGTGATTACTGGTCTAATGCTCTTTTGCGATTTAAGGCCCATCCGCCTCCTCTAGCGTTGAGATAGTGTAGCCTATTGGAAGGGCAAGGGACAAGGCCGGGCCTGAGGCTGTGTATAGCCAAGATTGTGATGGCTAGGCCATCAGGGTTATTCAATGTTAGGCGGTCATGGATGTCTAGGGCATGCGCAGTTAGTTACTGTGTGTTAATCAGAGTTAAGGTAAGCTTGGGACGGTGGGTGATGCAGTCGTCTGCCTTTCACCTTTTTGTAGGTAGGAGGTTGGGAGAGGAGGAGTCACTAGGCAACCGGTGTGGCGTACCCTTGACTGGGGAAGCGTGGGGCATCATATGTGAAGTACAAACATTGCTATTAGTATAAGCATTGATCAGTGTGCCTTTAAGCTGCGGGGCATAGTGAAGTGCAAATATTTCTAACGTTATAGGCATCAGTCAGTGTACATTTAGCAAGCCGGGCAATGGGCGAAACAGGTGCAGTGCAAACATTTCTAACATTACAGGCAACAGTCAGAGTACCTTTCATAGGCCGGGTAATGGGCGAAACAGGTGGAATGCAAGCATTTCTGACATTACAGGCATCATTCAGTGTTCCTTTAGCAAGCCGGGCAATGGGCGATACAGGTAATATACAGACACTTTTCTTAACACCAGCAACAATCAAGTCAGCCTTGGAAGATGGAGCAGGAGGTAAGAGGACAGCCTGGGTCGAGTTACTATAGACAGGCTGATTTTTCATAGCGTGTGTAATGGTGCTCACCGTAGGGTTGACAGTGGGCTGCTTTGATACCCTGTAGGCTTTGCTGGTGCTGGTCAGTTTTGGGGTGGAGTCGGCCGGGTTGGGTGCAGCAATCCTAGTAGAAGCAGGGTGAGGGAGTGTGGTTCCCCATTTGGATGTTGAGTGTGCATGCAATAGGTGAGATTGATTGTGGATCAAATTTGGTATGGGAGAAATGGGTGGGCCTGCTGATGTTGTAGTGGGTGCCCTGGCTCGTGTAATGCAGCCATGAGTGAGTGATGGCAGACGCCGGGAGTCATGAACAGATGTGAATGTTCCTGATGATCGTAGGCATGGCTTTAAGAGGGTGGCTTGTACGGGCCGACAAATGCTTATTTCTCAAGGGTGTGCTGCATACTTTTTATGCTCTGAGCCTTACTGGGTTATATTTTGTTATTCATTTTGATGCAAAAATGATACTTTGTCTTGTCCTTGTAAATTGCAACTATGGATGACTTGTATTAATATTATAAAGAGTCCTGGTATTTATGTTATGTATATTTTGATGTTATGTGCAACACCCAAAATAACCCAGTTTCCTGCTGATGGTGGTGTAGCACCAACATGCCGCCATCACAGACTCAAAGTGCTGTGGGGGTTGTCTAAGAGTTTGGTCAACCATAGTCTAAAAAAGTGTAAAAAAGGAAGAAATGACCTGAAAGTTGCTGAAAATGGCCTCCCGAAATCTCCATGTCCAGTGAAATGGACAATGAAAAAAAGGAGCATCAGTTACAGACTCCGTTTTAAGCAGGATCATGAGCTACAGAAATGGAGACGATGAAACAAATAAAGGAGAAGGATAGAAGACAAACATTTAAAAAATGTTATTTAATGGGCTGTCCACGTTCTAACGTTAATACAGAATACAATATTCTGTAATGAATGTAACAGTAGGTGTCCCTCTTTCTAGGCAATCAAAATGTATGGAATACAAGATATAAGTAAACTGTACGTTTTAGCAATACAAATTCTTGTAACATAGTATAATTCACAATGTAAACTGCATTGCAAGCATTCCAAACTATCCCACAATCGGTTTACTGCTTTAGAACACATCCTGAACTTTCCCCAACAAACAGTGTATTGCTTCTAGAAGCATTATAATCTTTTACCTCAAAGAGCGTACTACTTCTAAAAGCTGGAAATACACCCAACTGGCACAACACCCAAGAAAAAAATATGCCCAACATGTTTGGCTTTCATCCTCATATCCGAATGCATAGGCTGTCCAAATTACATGCTCATTCAAGACTATAACCGGTATCAGGCTACTAATAAGTATTAGCCCTTTAACAGCTACATTTAATTAATTCGGAGCCACTGTAGCTCTCGCCCATATAAAATACCTGGGGCAGTACGCATTTTATAAACCTCCAGCATACCCTCTTTTGAAAAGCACCTCATTGGCAGTAATTCTGCTGTGGTAATTCTGCCAATTTAGCTGATTTTTCAGCGGAGAATTGGAGGATTTACCTCCAGCAGGATGCTGGAGGTAAATTCTCCACTCCAGGACCATACTCGTAGTGTAGCGGAGCGGGAACATTGACAGTAATTCTGTTACTGCCAAATCTGTCTCGCTCCGCCATACTTGTAATGAGACCCTATGTTTAAGGCACCTTAGTGTCACAAACATCTATTTGAAGTTGACCACCAATCCCACAAGAGATATCTTGGAATCCCTGAATTGTATTCTTGAACACGCTGAAACCAACAGCTGGATTGATGATAACACTAGGAAATATCTGTACAGCAGATATCCTAAAGTGCCAACTTTGTATCTGCTATGAAAAAAATCCCGAAAGCTATTCATCGCCCCATCCTTGGGAGACTGATCAGCTGTGAACGGGGCATTGCAAACATTGGGCATATATGTTGATTAATTTTTGCAACCCTTAGTGCAAAAGACATGAACATACATAAAGGACATTATACAATTCTTCATAAATTAGAGAGTATACTACTGGAAGATACCAATATCTTGTTCACCATCGATGTGAGTAATCGGTACATCTCCATTTCACGTAATATGGGTTTGGAAGCTGAGAATGGCTGTTACTACAAAAACATTAGCAAGGACCATCCAAGGAATGTATTTTACTGCTCTTTAACATTTATCACTGAAAACTCCTTTTTTTTGCTACCAACAACAAATATACTTAAAAATATCTGGCACTCCCATGGGGGCAGGCATTGAAGCAAAAAGAGACATTATGGATCAATTTACTTGATTCTTTGTTCGTAGGAGGGATGAATAAATAACAGGGTTTTTAATGTTTTATTTAAACTTAATCAAACTTTTCAATACTTTGTTTCTTTATTAGGACAGTACAATGTTACCACAAAGAAAATGATAGGGTAATTCCATGTGACTCAAAATCCTAGGTATCAATGTCTTCTTTTCTTTTCTATTTGCATTCCACCAGTGATAAATTATCCAGTAAGTTTTGGCTACGTGCATTATTACATTTCACAATGATTTACATTTCTCACATGTATGGCTAGACCATAGATATCCTTTTCCTGACATGCTTTCTTTGTGCGCACTGCTGTCCTTTAGATAAGCGAAACAGATAATGTTTTGCTTACGTTCCGGTTCACCGCAGTAGTGACGAGCACTGTGACAGCATTGCACAACTGTTTGTGATGTCATGAGCCCTGCATTTTCTTCCAGTATTTTTGCAACATAAACAGTGTTCTCAGTGCTAGTGGTCTAACCATTTTTGAAGAAACCTCTGTGGACCAGGAGTAACATCTCTGAATTATTTGCCTGAATTTGCCTATGAACTTATAAGTATTATGGTACCCATATGGCCCATACTGTAGATATGTTTTTCTCTTACATTTTCTACAGCAAACCCCATGATCCACCTGATGTAATACAAACCTAGATACACTATCGGGTACCTTTTATGCTCTATTTGTGTCAAGACCTAACAGTAAAGGTGTGGGCACTAGTTTAGTCAATTATAGAGACATATTACAGACACCCTTGCACATTATTGAGGATGCTTTCATTAGCCCGAAAGCATTAGTTTCAGTCTTACCTGGAAAGACCTCTGGTGTCCATAAATTCAATATATTTATCAATCAGAATTTGCAGATTTTTTGGGTTACTAGCCAATAGATCTGCATCCGTGCATAATAAAAGTCTCAAAGAACGACCGCATACCTTTGGAACATCACCAAAATCTGAAAATGCTCAACACAATCTTTAATACAAAGGTTAATTAAGAATAGCAAGAATGCACACTTTGTGCACTCCACAGTACAGATTTATTTTTCCAGTAAGAAGAGTAAAGGAGCATATGTTGAAAAATACATGGTCGTTGGCAGTATTCTTAAGAGTGAAAGGTGTGAATAGTTTTGTGTCATCAGAAACTAGTTAATGAATAATGTTCAGGGTGTTACTCTATGTTTTGTTACATGTAGTATTGATGAAGTCATCCAGGTTGCCAACAACGGAAGGCATAACATCTTCACTATCATTGTGTACAGATGTCTAAATAATGTGTCCCAACAATATGTATCCTGAAGCTAATGGTGTCTCAAAGATTTCCATATTTACACTATGCGATCACAGCAGGTGTGTTATGTCTTCTGTTCTTCATTTCTTTCAATGATGTATTGTTGTCTGTTTCTAGTACAACCATTTCACTGTGGAAGGAGTAATGCAGGGTCAGCCATTGTCATCCAAATGCAAGTGCATCACTGGTATAGTCTTTCAGTTGTGTTGATTGTGTCACTGCCCAAAAAAGAAGGTTTTAGTTCAAGGCTCAAAATCTACTGAAAAACTGCTTGATGATGTAAGAATTAGAAATACGTGTGGAGTCTCTTTGAAATTACATATGTACTATTCCAATATAAAGCAAGGTGCCATTTGTCCTGTTGCTAGAAGTGCACGGTCAAAGATGATATTGACAGACTACAGGCTAGATACCAAAGCAACTGCCAGAACATGAAGATGCTGGTGAGTGATCATTGAGCAGGAAGGAGCTTCCCTGAACCAGATCACACTGAACCAGTACACACAGTGAGCAGGAAGGAGCTTCCCTGCAGCAGAGCAAATCTTGCCAGTACGCACAGTGAGTAGGAAGGAGCTTTCCTGCAGCAGAGCAAAACTTGCCAGTACGCACAGTGTGCAGGAAGGAGCTACCCTGCACCAGAGCAAAACTTGCCAGTACGCACAGTGAAAAGGAAGGGGCTTCCCTGTACCAGATCAAACTGAACCAGTACACACAGTGAGCAGGAAGGAGCTTCCCTGCACCAGATCAAACTGAACCAGTACACACAGTGAGCAGGAAGGAGCTTCCCTGCACCAGTTTACAATGAACCACTACACACAGTGAGCTGGGAGGAGCTTCCCTGTACCAGAGCATAATGAACCAGTGCGCACAGTGAGCGGGAAGGAGTTTCCGTGTGAAGCGGGACAGCCGACCAAGCCCTTTAAGATGAGATAGCAATACTTTGAGATGAATGGGGATGCAGAAGTGACTCAAACATCAATAATCAAAATGACTCGGGAAGTTGGCAAAGTTGACTGTTTTAATATCAATTATCTAAAACAGCGACATCTCATAGCATGCTTTCTCAATTTGCTTCACAAAAAACATCATACTTATAGTAAAAACTCGCCATTGATGGCCTTAACCTACATATGTACTTATGTCATCTTACAAGGCAACTACAAAAACCTAGTGGAAAATGTGATAGGCTTAGAGGGAACATCTAGGTATACGTTCCATGCTAGTCTAAGAAAGTGATAGGCTACTTAACATCAGGTGGGACAACTAAGCCCTTCCCTCAAACAGGTCACTATGAACGTCACTAAGTACACAACGTCCCATTGGTTACACAAACTATAGGGCTCTTAATTACGCGGCCCCCTACAATTGGTTGGCATGCTTACATTCGTCAGTACTTTTACATGCATGTTAGCAGCACGCAGGCTAGACTTCCAGGTGCTGGTGAGCTGATCATAGCCAAAGCTTCTCACCAATTAGCATATAATCTATCATCACCTCAGTGGTCTGCACATCAATTAGACTTTGAACATGGCCTTGGAAATGTTCTTTGCTCTGGAGAATACAGGGGAGTAGAGGCACGCTCTACACTTCTGCATAGGTGCGGTTCATCATGTTTGTCCAACTTCATCCATCCACAGAGCTCTGGTACATTTAAAATACTATTGTTTAATAGACCTCTGATGTCTTCCTTGTTTTCATCCATGTCTCCTGAAAAGAAGTTTCATTCTTTCACACGATTGTAACTGATGTCCACTTATCCCAGTCCGATAAGACTTTGGCTTCTTGGGGCTGATCCAGCCTCGCCTGTCTCAGATTCACTTGGAAAAGAGGCCTTCCTTCTCTGGTCCAGCTCTGCTATATTATGTTGTGGAAACATACATTTTTCGATTTACGCCTATATATGTATACGTTGGTGCATTCCACAATCTATACACTACATAGCTAGCCTCAATAACAGAACAAGCAATGTGGAGCAAGCGTGCAGAGCAATTAAATACAATCAGGAGAAGTGAGGCCCAACACTTCCATTTTATGCTGACACAGATAGGTTTCTTTCTGTCGTGCCCGATGGCCAATGAAAGAGGGAGGCGCAGACTCAACCTTCCTGAGCCAGTCTAGGCAAGTAGAGCGTTCCGTGAGGCATAATGCACTCTAAAGCGGCAAACAGATATTTTTGGAACTAAACTCTTACTTTACACACTTCCCTTCAAATAATCAACAATATTCCTGTGCACATTTCTCAATTGTTAAAACGTCAAATCTAGATAGCAATTCAGTTTTTAAATTAATCTGTGATCCATCTATATATATATATATACAAGTGCTAATAGGCTGTAAAGTGTCTAAAACAGCAGGACAATCAATGTGGAGGAAGTGTGCAGAGCAATTGAATACAATTATGATGGCAGCACGCTCTAGGTCTCTGACCCAGGTGGTTGATGTTGCAGCTGTGATGTCCCATGGGCTTTTCCACCTCAGGGTTCTATTGATCTGGCCAGGGCAAAAGGTGAGCCCTGGAGCAGAGACACAGAAACGTTAAGAAAGCCACAGTTGAAGCACATGGCACATGGAAGAGGAGGTGAGCTCCTAGAGTCCTCCTGCTGGAAGGATCTCCTCCAAGGCCTTTTCTACTGCGAGAAACACCCAGGCCTGATATTGATGAAGAGGCGTTTAGGCCTGAAATTGCAGTTGTTTAGTTCATAAGACCTGTTACTGAACTGAAAATGAATGTACAGACAATATAGTCGACAATGACTTTATAAACAGGCAGGTAACATTGTAAAATGTTTCACAACAAAAACAAATCACTAGAAAGGAAAATGCATCCCTCTTAAAACACCCTCATTTGAAGGATGCCATCCACTACAGATTCATTTTGATCCTTCCAGTCAGCCCCATTCCCTATATAGAATACAGTGGTTGGACCCTGCCAGAACCATTAATCACTTTTCACATTCACAGCTTCTTTAATTTGACTTCAATGAGATCACATACTGTTAGGTAAGATGTTCATAGTAATGATAAATCTTCCTGAGAGGTGTCAAACCCAGAACCTTTTCGCTTTACTGGTGGATTATTTTTCCTCTTACCTCTGTGAGTCGGTAGCTTCTTCCACACTCACATAATCTTTAAATCATTTTATGGGTGCCATTTGTAAGACTCTCCATAGTGTCTTTTTTGTAATTGTATCCTCTTTGACAACTTTTGGCACATGCTGCCTATTGTTGCATGGTTGCCCTTGGGGTTCCCCTTTAACTTTCTCTGGCTAACCTTGTGAGAACTACAGTTCCTAAGGGCAGAAAGGGTCTTTGGGTCCCTTTTACATTTTAGTAGGTGAAACCTTCATGCACCACCTTATGTGGAGTGTTGGGGGGATACTGGGTATCCCTTTTCTCATTCTTAATGTAACATTTATGTTACAAGGACAAAGTTACCTTTAATTGCTAGGTGAAGTGAAGATTTTTGTTAATTCTGTGCACCTTTAATTCTGGCTTTTTCCACAGCCCCGGTAAAGGCACCCATGAGTGCTAATTTTACAAAAAAGGCCCCTGTCTTCTTTTTTCACCATTTCAGCATTCCTTTTCCTTTTTTGACCTTCCCCTGATATCCAGGGTGGGAGAATCCTTTGAGTTAACTTTATCTTCCGCAGGAGACCTCGGTCAAGCCCGCTCAGGCTCCAGAGTGCCTGTGAAGGCAGGAAGCAAGGGGGGAGTCCAAACTGTGCACACCTTTGCCTTCCAGTCTGGCTGAGAGACTCTGGTTCAAACTGGGAGGCTGGATGTCCTGAAAGCACTGGCAAGCCCCCCAAGTTTGAATTTTGCATGGCTGTTTGGTTGTCTGGGTTCCTGCATAAAAGTCTGATTCTGGAGGCTGAAGAGGTAGTCAGCCACTGGAACCAAAACTGAAGAGGATGTTGAAGGAGACATGGCTGTGATGATTTACAGTGAATGGAGAGCCTGCTGTGTAACCAGAGCCTGCTGTTACCCTTCCTTCCAATCGACCTGGGACTCTGAAAATGATGGACTCGACACAAAGCCCACTAAACTCAAGAAGACCTGCATTTTTAGCCATCCCATGTCATGCTACGACCTTGTGGGGCTGCCATACTTCAATACCCTAGGACCTCAAGTCATTGTGCGGGGCACGATCTTTGTTATTCCGAATCTTGCTGAAACTTTGTGTGCATCCTACTGGACCTCCAGAGATGTGAATCAAGTCCAAAAAGTCTCCTTACCACAGTGCTGGACCTGGCAAACTATGAGAATCCGACCAGCAATATTCTGTCTTCTTCTGATCTCCTGAAAAGGCGCCAAATCCACAGAGCTGCGCCCAGCTGTGAAGAAACCCTTGCCTGAAACCTTCTGTGTCGATAACTACTGAAAAACCCATCCAGGGTCCTGTCTTCTGTCCTCCTGACAAGGAACGCAGTGCCTGGGTTTTTGGCTGTAGCTCCTGAAGTCCGCCTGTTGCAAAATCTTCTTCTGTGATTAGGTACTATGCTGGCTTGTGAATTTATTTATCTTAAGTATCTTGTGATTCCTGTGTAACTTTGGGGTGTTTTCTGTGATTCTAAGTCCTCTCATTCAGTTCAGCCAGGCCCACTGCTGGAATCCTCTTAAGGTGACTTCTCTGAAGTTCCTGGTCCCTCAACTAACTCTAAAGTAAAATACTTACTTGTTTGAACAGTCTTCCTCTGGAACTCTGAACTTTTTGTGCAACTGAGCCATATCTCACCCTGTTCAGAGCTGGCTCCTAGACTACTAGGGTCCCTCTTCTGCCTCTGAGAGAATGTATCTATTAAAATTGGGAAGGGCTGGATACTTTAAGGGGTCTGCCTTGAAAAGAAAACCAAGTGTTGATAAGTTACATACTTGTAAATTAATGTGATGGTAACTGTAGCTCTGAGAGTCTATAGGTACACAAATGTATTACTTTCCTTAGAAACTGTTTTGCCATTCTTACAGAAAGTATATTAAGGATAGATTTATTTGCCTGTGAATTGGGTTTCCCTCTTCCAAAAACAATGCTGTTGGCTCC
Organism: Ambystoma mexicanum; assembly: GCF_040938575.1. NCBI lineage: Eukaryota > Metazoa > Chordata > Amphibia > Caudata > Ambystomatidae > Ambystoma > Ambystoma mexicanum. The sequence continues at coordinate 75,807,063 of NC_090935.1, read as the reverse complement.
ACTGTACTATTCCTGTTAGGATAAAGAGTAAATGCTTACCTTAATCTGTGTTGAACTGATCTAAAAATCAAACTGTAATAGTATTTTACAATATTAAGTGTTACCTTACAAGAATAGCTGTGTGCCATTCTTGAAGTGTTCTTAAGTGTAGCTAACCTTGGTCTGCGTTAAGCCAGCCAAAATAGTGTAATACGTTCTTACTGATCTTAGACTGTGTTTCACTGAGCTAAAAAGTATGCTAATGGTATATTACATCCTGTGGTCCATCTCCCCTAGAATAACTCTTATCCTGAATCAAAGTTATAGGTTTAAACTGTTCCTGGAATTAGTGTTCCACTATTCTGAAATGTATATTGTCCAGTTGACTTACTATGTGATGTATTGCTGAGTGTCAAGATACAACTTGGGTAGGGCCTCCTACTGTTGTATTACTGTAAAGACACCAAAAGTAATTAATGGTTTTTACTTCCCTGGAACTACTGTTAGTTGCTCCAAATAAGATTATATGCGTTGGTCTGTGTACCTGCAAAAATAGTGTTGTGTTTTATTTAATGTGTTTATATGATCTGTGATAATACTATTTCCCACAAGATTTATCTAGGCCTACTTGTATTTAAATACACCATTTACTTACACAATACATGGTGTTTCAGTTTTTCTTTGGACCATATGTGTATTACAATTTCTTTGTACTGATTCTACAGCCCTCTCTCCCTCCTAAAATAAACCTGTCTGCTCTCCCTACGCTACAAAATACTCAGGTGGCACAGCTTTATATTAAGCGTGGAGTCCTGTACTGTCTCTGTTGAATGGTTTTGCTAAGACCTTAGTTGGACTTCAGAAAAACTGTCCTAACAGACATCAAATACATCTCACTTTATAGACCCGGAAAGTCAAAAGAATGAGATGTGCAAACCGAATGTCAGGAGCTGAAAATGGGTAATTGGAGTATGTCTTCCTCTTAAAATGCAAAGTTAAAAAAAAGTCTGAAAATGGTGTTAGGGAGCATTTTCCAGAATTGCTAATTTCCCTTACCTAATGAGTCCCTCAGCAGCTTTGTTTTTTTCACCTGGTAAGAGTGTGAGCCTTTTTTTCTCACTCTTACATGTGTTTTTGGCTATGTGTTGTACATTTGTATGTGTTCATGGACTGTGGAGCCTCACCTACTCCATAGGCATCATCTTACTATGTGTCACACAGCACCTTTAGGGCAGTGACACAGGTTTGTCTTTTTCAGACTTCCCACTCTGAACTCCATTTTCTGGGACTGCCTACTGGAAAGGGTTAATAGTTATCCCTTTTTGGCTGTTTCTCTTGGAACATTATTTTGTTCTCCTTTCTTTACTATGAAAATAACCCTGGAACTGTTTTAGGCTAAGTTAGTAGTGTAGGGGAGGAATGGCCACGAGGCCCTCCTCACCTACAGCTCCCTCCCCAGGTGAGGACCATGGCTCGGTGGGAGCACCCTCATGCCACCCGGGCCCAGGTGGAGGGGGGTTCACCCGCCGACGACATTGCCCACACGCACCCTGTCTTTGCATTTACCGAAACTTAAGTTAGGCCTAGACGCCATCGTGCACAGCAAACATGGTGTGAGTTCAGCACACTGTAACGAGGCCCCCACCTTTGGAGGGCCTTTCATGCATCTCTGCCGCCTCAGCAGCCCTGGCAGATCCGCTGCGAGCGCGTTCCCATGAGAAAGTCGGAGATGAGCTAAACCCGAGATGCCAACACGGCAACATTATATTAGTAACAATGTGATATTGCACCCCGTATGACCCGGACCGCAAGGCCGGGGCAACGGGGAAAAAAGCTGAAGCATCACTATCTGAAGAAGGTAGAAAATAGTTCAAGTATTGGTATTAATGAACTACCTCTGTTTAAAATGTGAACGAACCATAAAAATGTAACGTTATATGATATCCCTCCAGGTCTGGACTAATGCTGCTATAACCACGGAGAAAGATGTTGACCAAACGTGTAACCTCTATTTGTAAAAGTGTTTTTCAATAGTATGTAGAAACTTGAACTCATATATGTTTTGAATCACCCAAAGCGGCGAGCATCAATCTCTGTAGGCCATAACCTAGATATCCCTCGTATAACGTCTAATGTACATACAATACGCACACAATGTAGTGAACATAATGTTAGGTAATGAAAAGGTACTGGAACCGACTGTATTAAAGAAATGTGTAACGAAAATGAAATATATATATATATATATGTGTGTCTGAATAACGTTAAAATAAGGCAGAACAGTATAAAACTTCTGCATTCACTGATCAGCAACGCACGAGGAAAATACCTTTGTGAGTATATGCAAGGTCATTCCCTCTCCCACCCCACCAAGCCTGCCAGATAAAAAAGCTAAGACTTGTGCTGCGCTCCCTCACCTCCCCCAACCAAGCTGGCGTTACTTCAGAGAGTCAGAGGCCCCGGCGCCGCAACCAAGGCCACAGCCCGCCACCTGTGTTATTTACAGCACGGTAATAAACCCACGGATGAACCCACTGATCTACCAGCACCCTCTCATAAATCCCCACGAACCCCCCCCCCAAGAATCCTGACCCCGTGTAAGGACGACCCCCATCATTGGGACAAGACACAGAGACCCATCTATATAATAACTTCTAACGCAGCAGACAGACATGTATCACTCGGCCCAGGTCCCAGAGCCCCGTCCCGTGACCTAAAATACCGGTCAATAAGACACAGGTAAATCTCACCCCAACCAACAACCACCAGACCTCTCACGAGGTGCATTCCTCATGTGTTGTGTTTATTTTATAAGATAAGCTGGTGAAGCGATTTATTAATGAACGTAAATGTCATTTTCTGAATAACTGTAGTGTGCATGGCCTAGGGCAAATGAGACAGGAAAGGTATTCGTTATTGTCACAGGCTGCCCCAGCACATCAACACCGCATGGATGACCTCAAGCCGGCCTGCCAGGCCCAACCCAACCCACGAGGCTGACCAGTGACGTCGTCCCGCCAAGACCAACCCCGCGCCAGCAACACCTATAGTTAGTCGACACCACCCAATCCCAATTGACTTGTGCCCCCTATAGTGTTTAGGTGTTGATGACGTTTTTTGTATTAGAAATACGCCTGTCTTTGCTATTGTCAGGCAGAGCGCTCTCGTAGGTTGCAGAGTTCTTTGCATGCCTTATCCTTGGATAAACTCCCACTCACGCTCACCCGCACTCTGTCTTGGTCTTATTCCCACTACGGGAGAGTCCCTTATTGTCTCTCATTGCGGGGAGGATCGTGCTGAATTGGGGGCGCTTCCTTTCAGTGGTGACCCCGATAGCGTGATATCTCCAAACTATTTTTCCTAACTCCTTCTTAAACGACCCCCTTGTGGCACGAGAATCTCCGGTCGAGAAGGGATACGCACGGTGAGCCGTCTCCGGGAGGCCGCCCGCCAACGGCGACCGGCACAATAAGAAGTGCGCACTCAATGAGAAAGGGTACGGGATCCCGATTGGAAAAAAATCCCCTTTGAGTGCCGCTCGCCGGAGCCAGGGGCTGACCGTTGAGTTACCGGTGACGCCGCCTGGACGGACCCAGTTTCGGAGAGTATCGGTTCAAGACGGGCACGTGAGTACCGAGTGCGAGTGATCGTCACGGGGAAAAGAAAGGGAATTGGGAATAACAGAACGGGGACAGGTAGAGGAGAAGAATATCGGGGGTCTACTACAGACGGGTCTTGAAATTTTCTTTATTCTTTCTTTTGCATATGGCCATTAGGAGTAAGAAATAAGTGACGTGGTAGAAGTGACGGAAACCTAGCTCCGAGAGGGGGTGGAAGGCGGCGCCGCATAGTGCTATCTAGACTAGTACTGGGAATATATGAAGAAGTGAGAAATAAGTTATTGGTGTCTAGCAAAAGGAGACACCGGGAATATTTTTTAGTGATTGTGCTCTCTCTCTCTATTTCTTCTTTTTCCATTTCCACGGGGTAGGGGGCGAAAATGAGAAGGGTATAAAGAAGTTAGAACATCTTAAAAAGCGGGGACTCAGTAGTGGCACGTACAGACGTGAACACAGTAACCTTAGCAGGAAAACAGGGACAGCTGGTTAGGGAGGAAAGGGAGGAGAAAGACAAAGAGTGTGAGTGGAAAGCATTGTGAAGGGTGCGCGCACCGTACGAGTGTGAGAGACGAACGGGTGGCCGCGAGGTGGTGTCAGAGAGTGTGGCCATAACCAGTACTTGATCAATTACAAGTGAGATCACATAAGAGTGCCTGGGAATGGGAAGGAGATGAGATATGGTGAGTGAGAAGAGATTTGTGCAGTGAATAACGGTGGGTGATAATTTTAAGAGGTCCGCTCTTGTCTGTGCCATAAAGGAATACATACGCATATTTACAGCTAATAAAAGGTAACGAAAGCGAACGAGGTAGCGCTAGCGATTTAAAGGATGGGGGCTGAAACTCCCTTGTCACACATTTGCAAGAGCTTGCCGGGATATGCTGAACGCATAAATAAATATCATGATCAATGGTTAACAGAATTGAAAGGGGAGGGGTTGCCCCAGATTTGGCCAGAAGGAGGGTCTTTTGACAAAAGCGTTCTTGATATGGTATGTACATGTATTCGCCTTAAGTATAAGGGAAAAAAATGGCAGAACAGGAAGGAGATATTAGATCTTTGGAGATTGTTTGAGGAAGTACCCCCACCCAAAGCTCCAGCTCCAAATATTGATTTACCCTCCACCACAGACAATCCACTAATGATCCCGCGAGAGGAAAAGGAACAGTTAAGTACAGAACAGCCTGCGGAAGTGGTTATGTTGTACCCAATATTACCTAAACCAGCCCCTGCAGCAGGATATAGCGACCCGATTTATGTGCCTCCCCCTTCAACCAGCACGCCACAAAGACCAACTGCACCCCCACCATACGAAAACACCAGAGAGCGCACCCAGGGAGGCACACAGAGAGTGGACATAGAGAAGTTAACGAGTGACTTAGAGTCGAGGCTTACAGTGGCACGAGATGAGCTCTCAAGAATAAAAGACATATGTGAACGCACAGCGTGCGCCCCCACACAATCTGGACGCACGTCTAGAGCGTCGAGCGAAAGTAGACAAATTGAGGAAGGATGGAAAAAGGGGGAAATACTGTTCAGAATTGAGGAAGAACCGACCAGGATAATAGAAGTAGGGACAGCAGAAGGAAGCATTGGTGATGTCTCGCGAGAGAGAGGGATCAGAGAGGATTTGTTATGTGATGTCAGAGGAGGGGGGGATGAGAGTGATAGATTGAGCATGGCAGTAGGAGGAGAAGGCGAGGAGCTAGATGGGGCATGTTCACTGGGGACTATAGAGGATGAATGGATAGGACGACTAAGAAATAGGGTGGGGAAGATGGCGTCATTAGAGTCAGCAGTGACTAAGGAAAAGGAAGCTGCAACGGCAAAAGGGAAATTACAACTACCATTACTCCACAGGGGAGGTGGGAGGCCGAACTATATACCGTGGGCTCAGATGGACAAGGCTAACTTAATGAAATTACTACCACAGCTGTCAGGAGGGGCAAGCAAGTGGATATATGCATTTGAGAAACATACCGCGGGTATACCGCTGGCAGTAGGCGATGTGAAAAGCCTACTAGTGTCCGCAGTAGGGGATCAGGCAGACAGAGTGTGGGCTAAAGCGGGTTTTCCAGCTGTAACTTTGGAGTGTGATCGCCATGATGGGGCTTCTTTTAACACCGTGCGAGCAAGGGTGTGGGACGCACTGCGGGAAACCTTCCCAGATACCCCTGATCTGCAGTCAGTAATGCAATGTACCATGAATGATGGGGAGGACGCTATGGATTACATTCTCCGGGTGCAGGAGATGTGGAGAGCGGAAACTGGTACGCCCTGGCACCAATCCACGTCTCTATTTTACTTCATCATTAAAAGAGGGCTCCCAAAGGAAGTGCAAAAGGCACTAGATAAAATAGCAGGTGTTGAGGCAAAAGGCTGGCCGGAGATCCAAAGCATAATAGTACACCATTGTAAACGGATCAAAGAAAGAGAGAGGGAAGTAGCACAGAAAAGGTTGGCGGACGAGGCGAAGTTGGTGCAATCAAAATTGGTGAAGGTCGCAGCAGCGGTAGCGGGACTCCCACTCATACGGGAGGGAGAGGAAGGAGAGGAGGGGCAAATAGCAATACAAGGAAGAATAGCAGCGAATTGGGCAGGACAAGGGCAACGACAGTGGACAGAGCAGGAGCAGAACGGAGGTCCAACGTGGCAAGAGTGGGCCCCAAGAGGAGGAAGAGGTGGGTACAGGGGGCGAAGAGGAGGACAAGGGTATGGAGGAATGGGAGGAAATGGGTGGCAGGGTCCCAGAGGTCCACAGGGGAGCTGTTGGAATTGTGGGAGATGGGGGCATTACTCAAGGGAATGTAGGAGCAGACAAAACAACGGTTTCCAAGAGATAGAACAGTACGGACACCCCCATCCAGGAAGCCCCTACGGCCTCCCCATGGGACAATACCAGCAACCAGACAATGTAGTACAAAGGAGTAACGCACAACTACACGGACATCAATACCGAACACAAACCAGCCCACAGAATAATGACAATGTGCACTACACGCCTGGTAATACTTTCGCCACAGGAGCTAATGGGGCACCAGCCCCCGCACCTTACAGTGGAGTGTCAGTAGTTTCGGGGAATATTTTCGATCAAGGGGGGGCAATGAGACACCCCGCATAGGACAGCCCACAGAGAGCACTTGCGTGTCCAGTACTGTCTACGACCCACAATGCATCAGAGGAACCATTGATAGGAGCGCAGATAGGAGACAAGCAATTGATATTGATGGTGGATTCGGGAGCGGAGAAATAATGCATTAGAGAGGGCCGGTTCCCGTTATCTAATAGAACGTTAGAGACGCAGGGGTTCTCTGGGGCTGTAATTGAAGTTCCTTACACAGAGGTATTGGATGTGACAGTGGGGGGTAAAACAGTGAAAGCACCCTTACTGTACTATGAAAACTCTCCCATCAACTTACTGGGGAGAGATCTCTTGAGCAAACTAAACATGACCATATCATTCACAGGGAGCGGCATCGTATGTTCAACGCCAGGCATATGCCCCCTCCGTATATTAGCAGTAATACACGGCCACACAATAATAAAAGAGATCAGAGGGGTACCAAGAAATGAGGAGATGTTTGTTGAAGGCATGAGAACATTGGCTCTCATAGTACCAGAACTAAAAAGGGTGGAGTGGAGAATACCAGCAGAATTCCTTTTTCGTCCCATAGCAAGCCCTGACACTGCTCTTGGGGAAGTACTATCATTGGATTTGCATGCAATACATGTATCAGCAAACAGAATATGCGTGATTGGTATTGACATGGAAGGGTGTGAGTGGCGGACAGTATTGTGTACAAATGCAAATATCCCCCTGAGAGAGCTCTCGGACGAGGAGCTATTTTCTGACACTGAGGGAGATGGTGAAGTAGTGATGGAACTGGCAATGCCCTGCGACATCGTAGTTACAGCCAGACAAACTAAAGTTGAACTAATGGCGGTAGTAGGAGCACCGCATACATTTTTTGATGAAGACATGAGTTCAGTACCCGCTAACTTATGGACTAATGGCCCCCACGATGTAGGGTTGCTACATGAAGTTCAGCCTGTGGTGATAAAAGTAAAACAAGGAGCAATACTACCCCGGGTGAAACAATATCCACTGTCGCGAGAAGCAGAAGAAGGGATCAGAGAGACAATAGAAGCACTGCTAGCACAGGGTATAATAGTGCCCTCAAACTCCCCATGCAACACATGCATTTACCCAATCAAAAAAGCGAAGGGGGGTTCATGGAGGATGATACAAGATTTACGCCCATTGAACGATGTGGTAATGAAGGAGTTCCCTTTAGTCCCGAACCCGGCGACAATACTGTGCAACATTCCAAAAATAGCATCACACTTCACAGTAATTGACTTAAAAAATGCATTCTTTTCGATTCCCTTGGCAGAAGAGAGCAGGTACTTGACAGCATTTACATTGGGAGGAAGGAGGTTCGAACACTGCAGACTACCACAAGGATATTGCGAGAGCCCAAGCATATTTAACAGGGTCCTACATGAAGATCTGGGGAATTTGTCTGTAGAAAGCACAGTGATTCAGTACGTTGATGATTTATTGGTTTGTGCACAGGCTGAGGAAGAATGCAGACAGGACTCGATAACACTCTTGACATTATTGGCAAATAAGGGGTACAAGGTGGACAAGGGGAAGTTACAATACTGTCTGACGGAGGTCCTATACTTGGGTCAGTTGATATCAAAGGATGGCAAGCGAATTATACCAGACAGGGCACAGGCGATTAGAACAATTGGGGAGCCCAAAACAGTAAAAGAGATGCAGAAATTTCTGGGTATGTGTAACTATTGCCGAGCATGGATATTGGACTATGCGGCGTACACAAGGCCCCTGCTACAGGCACTGAAAGAAGCACAACAAGAACACAAACACATAGAATGGACAGAGGTGATGAACACAGCATTTAACTCACTAAAAGAGCTGATATCAAGCGCTCCAGTACTAGCAAACCCAGATTATGGGCGCGAATTCTTCTTATTTTCACACTGCAAAGGAACATTGATGACAGCAGTACTGACACAGAAAACATCCTTAGGGCACAAACCACTAGCTTACTACAGCGGCACCCTAGACGCAGTAATGCAAGGTCATTTCGCCTGCGAGCAATCCCTAGCTGCAGCCGCGTTCGCAATTGAAAAAAGTGCCACGATAGTAATGGGCTGCCCGGTGACACTGTTTGTGGAACACTCACTTTTTGCAATATTAGAGCGAACAAAGAGCACAGTGACAACACAACGCGCCACAGCATATGAGATAATACTGTCCAGCGCTAACATCCATATAGTAAGATGTAAAACAGTGAACCCAGCCACATTCATCACAGAGGCATGCACCATAGAGGACATGCAAAACCACAACTGCGCCACGTACACAGGTGACGAAAGTAAGGATCAAGTGATTTTTGAAAATGCCCTGACCGAGGGTGAGGTGTATTTTGTGGACGGGTCAGCATCAATAGACATGGAGACAGGAGAAAAGCATGTGGGTATGGCAGTGGTACGATTAGAGGAAGATGAATATGAGATACTAGTACAACACCGCCTCCCATCACACTATTCAGCGCAAGCAGCAGAACTAATAGCGCTAATAGAAGCATTGCATGCCGCCAAGGGGTGCGCAGTGACCATATATACAGACTCAGCATACATGACAACAACAGTTCACGGCGGGTTGGCCCGGTGGGGGCGGAGAGGGTTTCGGCGAGCAGACGGAACGCCAGTCCAGCATGCAGAATTATTGAAAGAACTGATTGAGGCCCTGCAAGACCCCACGGCAGTGGCCATCGTAAAATGTCAAGCTCATACCGCAAATACAGATTTTATATCTTTGGGGAACGCGGCAGCAGACGCCGCTGCCAAAGCAGCTTCATATCTACAAAAAGGTGAAATAGGAGAGTACATGTTGCACCACACAGCAAGCCAAGAAGTCCCCACAGGATACAACATGATGTCCACACAGGAGATAATAGAGCTGCAAGAGGGAGCTAGTGCAGAGGAAAAATTGCTGTGGACTAAGAGAGGATGCAGCAAATCACCGACTGATTTATTGTGGCGACAAGAGAGTTCAGGAAAAGTGGTAATGCCAATCACGCTGTTAGAAATAGCATTTCAACAACTACACTTTCCTGCACACAACACAAAGAAACACATAATGGCAGAGATACAAGAAGATTGGTTTACACCTTGCCTCCAGGAACACGTCACAAGGTTAGCTCTAGAATGCACGACATGTCAAATTTACAACTCAGGTATGACATTGCGTACACTAAGGGGTACGATACCAAAACCAAGTGGCCCATTCAGAGAGCTCCACATTGATTATGTAGACATGGGAGAAAGGTGTAACGGGGCTCGATACATGATTGTGGTTGTATGTCCATTTTCGAGGTGGGTGGAGGCAGGCCCTTGTGCCCGCCCTGACGCGAAGGGCGCCGCGAAGTTCCTAGTGCGGGAAGTGTTTCCGCGCTGGGGAATTTGCGACGTTATTCGCTCAGATAACGGGACGCATTTTGTTAATGAACTCTTTAAAGAAGTGACTACATTATTGGGAATAAAGCACAAATTATGTTCGATTTATCATCCTCAAAGTAATGGCGTCGTAGAAAAGATAAACGGCCTGTTAAAAAGCAGATTATCAAAACTTTGTTTTTCCCTTAAAAAGACTTGGATGTACTGCCTGCCTTTGGCCTTGTTTGAGCTACGAAACCAGCCAAGTAAGGATCACCATTTGTCCCCGCACGAGATCGTCACGGGAAGAAGAATGCACACAGCGCATTCGCCTCTCCGTGAGCGTTCTGATGCACACAGAAGCGCAGCTATATTGGGGGAGGAGTTCACAGAATACCTGCGAAAATTGACACGGGCAGCGCGCGTAATTTCAAAGCAACTAGCCCCCCCCTCAACAAGAGAGGAGGGGAACGCGACTGAACCAAACGGTTTGCCTGAAAAACCACTACAGCTAATGCCTGGTGACCTTATATATGTTAGAAGTTTTGTGCGGAGGTGGAACGCACCACGCTTCCATGGCCCCTATGAGGTAGTGTTTTGCACGCCTACAGCAGTAAAGGTTAAGGGCCTGCGATATTGGGTGCATTTGACAGATGTACGTAAAGCTTACAGCGCTGCGGAGAGTGAGGTGCAGGATGAGGCACAGGCAACAGCGGACGATGAAGTTGTGCGGAATGAATGATTTGAATTTTGTGTGCTTCATGAGATGAACAGTGAACACAATTAGCGCGCAACAAATGTCCTGGACTAAAACATGTACACATGTATATGTAAATTTTCTTTTTACAATTTTTGAAAGTTTTGCGTGGGGTTCTTTTTTCCCTTCCTGTGCTCTTTAAGATGTTTTGTATTATTGTTGTTTTTAAAAATGTCATGTTTTTTATTATTTATATATATATATAGTAAGGTACGAATAATATTGACTGAAAGCTACCTTGTCTGTCAACAAACCCCCTTCCTCACCCAACCCTATATTTTATCACCGAAACGTTACAATGTGGAAATGCTTAGATGTTTGTATTTAATGAACTTTTGTGTCTCAAACAGGATTTATCATGGCATCGAATGGGCAGCCTGCAACTAATAGATATGTTAGATTTAGAGAAATGTTAGTGGCTAGATTAACATATTCATTTGAATGTGGTTTATCAATGTGTGCTATCGTGTTCTTCATCTCAATGTTTTGTCTGGTGTTACACTGGATTATAGCGTTCATCTCTACCGAGATGAACGAGGGGGGAGGGGGGAACAACACCACCCTTGCTCCTGGAACGAAAACAATTCCGACTGTAGGTATCAAAGAAGGTGATTTCTTGATCTGGGATGGATCACACTTTGTGTGGGGATACTATACTACACCACCCACTGCTGTCCTCTCACAATGGAGAACCAAAAATGTAGATAATGACACAATGTCCCAACCTGGAACATACAACAACCACACGATCCCTCCCGCCCCAATTTCAAACAACGATCTCTTGTTTATTAATGAGGATGGAAAAGTGATTATGATGACAGAACACAAGTCCCTATATGAAGAATTAGAAAAGGGGGGTGGGAGGGAGGAAGGGGGGCCTGGTTCTTCACCTCCTATAACGAGAAGGTACAGAAGAAGGGAGAAAAGTAGGCGGAGAAGAGAGACTGGTGGAAAAGGGTATGATGAGTATTATGGGCTAGGGTTAGACAAAATGGAAGACCCACGACACCCTCACCAAGCAAATAAATGGTATGCAGATATGAGCACAACAGCTAAACAAACAACCAATGAGAGCTGTTATGTCTGCTCACTTATCCCCCATGCATCAGGCACACCTAAAGTATTGTTGCCACGAGAATTGCCCATTGTGGATGCCCAATGTCTCCTTCATCTCACGCTGTGTAGAATAAAGAACACTTTCCAAGCACACGATGTCTCTTTCAGAATGGTACAGAACAACAAAACGTGCTATTCGCAAGCGTCTGGAGTGATCTGCCTTAAAGAACCTTTCCTTGCAATACAAGGGACACTGTTTTCCGAAAGCAAATGGAAAGACGAAGAAGTGCTGTGCAAGGCAGAAGCACTGAAGGGTGTTCAACCGGAAAAGTTGCGGTGGATGGAAAGAACGTGCTTGCCAATATGGAAAGAACACATCCCTAAATTAACATGGGTAACAGCGATGGAAAAACCCTTTAAGCTACAAAGTGAAATACAAAACAAACTATGTTTCAAGGGAGAAGGAAAAATGGCAATAGGAACGAACAAGAACTGTAACAAAACTCTCACCATCCCAGATATGAAAAAAGGAACAGCAGCACTAATGGACACCTACTGGGTATGCGGGAACAAGGCGTACCTGCACCTTCCCCAATCATGGAGTGGTAGCTGCTCAATGGCCACTTTGCATTCAACACTAATGGTGATTCCCGAAAGCCATATTGACAGAAGTAACACGATGAACGAAGGCTTGAACCAGAATGCAGCGTCTCCAACTACACAAGCGCACCTTTATGTCCTGTCCTCCGGAGGGAAAGGAGAAGAGCTCTCAAGGAACAAGCGAGCCTCGAACTACATATCACAAGCATCATCTGATTTATTGGCACAGATCCCAGACAAGTATCGCCTGTTCAGCTCCGTGGAAACATTTTTGCTTCACTAGTATCAAGTGTCCAAGCAAGAGCAAATGCAAAATGGCTCCAGATCACACGGTGGGAACTGATCCAGTTGGCCAATGACACTGAAGAAGGGTTTAACATAATAAAGGTGGAACTACGAGCTCTGCGATTAATGACCATGCAAAACAGGTATGTCCTAGACCTGTTAACAGCAATCGATGGAGGTGTTTGCCGAAAAATAGGAAGTGCATGCTGCACGTTCGTACCTTCCGAAGACGCAGAAAATGGGTCCCTGTCCCACGTTATTGAAGCAGTACATAACCTGGGCGAGAAGATGAAAATGGAAGGTGGAGCTGAGGATAGCTCGTGGTTCGACAATATCTTCTCTTGGGTTCCCTCATGGCTTGGAGTGACAATGAAGTTCCTGATACCAATAGTGGTGATCATCCTTGTGATGTTCTGCCTGTGCCAGGTGGGCCTCCGATGTTGTGCTAATGCAGTCCCTAACGGTGCAATGATGATGGTGACAATGGGCAACTCCGGTGGTACAATTAAAGCAACACAAGAAGTACATGTGCAGACAGGAACAGACAACACCCCCAGGTACCAGTTAGTGCCTATGTGCCGTGACAAGTACATAGTAGATAAGCTATGGCACACCACGATTAAAGAACCACGAGACGTAGAACTGGAATGGTATGAGGAGGTCTGGGTAGATCTGGAAGAGACCGGCGACTGTATATATTTGACATGTACACCAGACGAGTATGCTAGGAGAGGTGAGAGCTTAAGGGGGGTGTGCAGAGCATGGATGCCTATAAAAGGAACCCCTGCATGGGATGGTGCAGTGTTAGAAGAACAAGAATGTAGAAGATTAGAAGAGCTAAAGAAATTCGTTACTTTAAGTAACGAAAGGGGGGAAATGTAGGGGAGGAATGGCCACGAGGCCCTCCTCACCTACAGCTCCCTCCCCAGGTGAGGACCATGGCTCGGTGGGAGCACCCTCATGCCACCCGGGCCCAGGTGGAGGGGGGTTCACCCGCCGACGACATTGCCCACACGCACCCTGTCTTTGCATTTACCGAAACTTAAGTTAGGCCTAGACGCCATCGTGCACAGCAAACATGGTGTGAGTTCAGCACACTGTAACGAGGACCCCACCTTTGGAGGGCCTTTCATGCATCTCTGCCGCCTCAGCAGCCCTGGCAGATCCGCTGCGAGCGCGTTCCCATGAGAAAGTCGGAGATGAGCTAAACCCGAGATGCCAACACGGCAACATTATATTAGTAACAATGTGATATTGCACCCCGTATGACCCGGACCGCAAGGCCGGGGCAACGGGGAAAAAAGCTGAAGCATCACTATCTGAAGAAGGTAGAAAATAGTTCAAGTATTGGTATTAATGAACTACCTCTGTTTAAAATGTGAACGAACCATAAAAATGTAACGTTATATGATATCCCTCCAGGTCTGGACTAATGCTGCTATAACCACGGAGAAAGATGTTGACCAAACGTGTAACCTCTATTTGTAAAAGTGTTTTTCAATAGTATGTAGAAACTTGAACTCATATATGTTTTGAATCACCCAAAGCGGCGAGCATCAATCTCTGTAGGCCATAACCTAGATATCCCTCGTATAACGTCTAATGTACATACAATACGCACACAATGTAGTGAACATAATGTTAGGTAATGAAAAGGTACTGGAACCGACTGTATTAAAGAAATGTGTAACGAAAATGAAATATATATATATATATATGTGTGTCTGAATAACGTTAAAATAAGGCAGAACAGTATAAAACTTCTGCATTCACTGATCAGCAACGCACGAGGAAAATACCTTTGTGAGTATATGCAAGGTCATTCCCTCTCCCACCCCACCAAGCCTGCCAGATAAAAAAGCTAAGACTTGTGCTGCGCTCCCTCACCTCCCCCAACCAAGCTGGCGTTACTTCAGAGAGTCAGAGGCCCCGGCGCCGCAACCAAGGCCACAGCCCGCCACCTGTGTTATTTACAGCACGGTAATAAACCCACGGATGAACCCACTGATCTACCAGCACCCTCTCATAAATCCCCACGAACCCCCCCCCCAAGAATCCTGACCCCGTGTAAGGACGACCCCCATCATTGGGACAAGACACAGAGACCCATCTATATAATAACTTCTAACGCAGCAGACAGACATGTATCACTCGGCCCAGGTCCCAGAGCCCCGTCCCGTGACCTAAAATACCGGTCAATAAGACACAGGTAAATCTCACCCCAACCAACAACCACCAGACCTCTCACGAGGTGCATTCCTCATGTGTTGTGTTTATTTTATAAGATAAGCTGGTGAAGCGATTTATTAATGAACGTAAATGTCATTTTCTGAATAACTGTAGTGTGCATGGCCTAGGGCAAATGAGACAGGAAAGGTATTCGTTATTGTCACAGGCTGCCCCAGCACATCAACACCGCATGGATGACCTCAAGCCGGCCTGCCAGGCCCAACCCAACCCACGAGGCTGACCAGTGACGTCGTCCCGCCAAGACCAACCCCGCGCCAGCAACACCTATAGTTAGTCGACACCACCCAATCCCAATTGACTTGTGCCCCCTATAGTGTTTAGGTGTTGATGACGTTTTTTGTATTAGAAATACGCCTGTCTTTGCTATTGTCAGGCAGAGCGCTCTCGTAGGTTGCAGAGTTCTTTGCATGCCTTATCCTTGGATAAACTCCCACTCACGCTCACCCGCACTCTGTCTTGGTCTTATTCCCACTACGGGAGAGTCCCTTATTGTCTCTCATTGCGGGGAGGATCGTGCTGAATTGGGGGCGCTTCCTTTCAGTAGCTTCGAACTTTAAACCCGCTGGACCACTTTTTTTTATTTTGGTTCCGGCTGGGTTTATTCACCATTTCTTTTTGTAAAGGTCTTTCTCGTGTTTTACTCTGCATGCCAAACCAGGTTTGGTTCCTTTACTCGCCGTCCTTTGGCGGGCTTCTGCACAGAAGCTCTCCTTAGGCGCCTGAATGTCTGAGGGGGACAGGAACTGAGGGAGGGGTTTGAGACTCCCTTCACAGGGTCTCCTTGGAGACCCATGTCTCACTCTGTATGATTGGCTGTGGTGACTGTCCATGACAGCTACCCAGCTGTGTGAATGTGGGAAAACTGCATACAAAGCAGGTCTCTGGGACTTGGAAGGCAAAGTTGAGAGAACTGAAGAGAAGTTGAATGAAGAGGACCACTACCATGACTGAACCTCCCGGTGAAGCCCTGCTGTGGGTCTGAATCTCCAAACTTCGATGACAGAGAAGATCTGCAAGGAATCCTCTTCCCTTGAACTGGTGGGACCAACCAGTTTGCCAAACACCAAGCAAGGCCTCCCTCCCCTGGTTGAATTTGCTGTGAACAGCTGAAGTGAACTGGATAGCCAGGAGGACCGGACCCTGTTTGGGTTTTAAGGAGCGCACCCTTTATTAGTTGCTTTGCTCTGTTGCTGGTTTCTTCCCTGGGCAGTGCAGGACCCTCCAGTCTTCCTTCTTCGTGTCAGTCTGGCAGTCACTTCAGGAACCGTGAGCCTGCAGAATCTGTCAGGAACGTCTGCCTCAGCTACAGCATTCTTCCTCTTCTAAGGTACTGCGCAATCCCGGTTGTTGGTTCCGTCCGACCGCGATTAAAGTGTTTTAAATCTTTTGCCAATCCGAGGGCTTGTCCTTCTCTACTCTTTTAAGTAACTTTTCTTCTCACCAACTTCGTTCTGAACTCTTGGCAAAGACTGCATTTTTACTGTCACTTATAGTCTTAATTGTGTGTGGTGTTCCCAAAGGGTACTGCATATGATTCTGCCTAACAAAGGTGTTATGTATCACTGCCATGTGCACAGGCTCTGCGTGGAATGATAGGTTTGGTCTGGCTCTAGGGCATGTAGAGTGCCAGCTCTATTCTAAAGCGCCAACCTTCAAACCTATGATTTCAGGACAGTCAGCATTGCCACCTACATATCTTTGGGCACAAGGCAGCTTTCAGGCGCCTGTCTGCTGGCAAAGAAATCTTGTAGCAAAACGGGGAAGATCTGAGCCCACTTCCCTTACATGCTCCCAAATGCATGCATAGCCCGTGGCAGGCAGAGCCCATGCCGGGCTGAGTCTACTGGGACCTCAGCACCACACCTGCTCTGATAAGTCGTGGTGAGGCCAGCGATGGATGGCTGCCTTAGGCAACCACCTCGATTATAAATAAGGCCCTGGCCAGAGGGACCAACGCCATTCTCCAAGTCAACAGTTCAAATCCTTGCTGTTTCCATAAGCCCTCACCTACTTATTTCACATGTAAGTTACATCCACATTGCCATCCTAGCTCAGCTCAACACTCCCACATCCTGTTTTGGTCTTCAATACTCAATAGAGAGTAGAAATGGACATACTTAGCTCTGTGTGTAGAATGTCAGTGCTCTCTGTCTTTCTTTGCTCTATTCTAGGAGAGACTCAGGACCATACTAGGATGCAATTCAGTAGGGCTGAGAAGCTGCCGGTGGTTACAGGTGGGCAGTGGCTTCTCATAACAGAGCTAACTTTCAAACTGCACAGATCTTGGAGGCTCAGGCCTTGGTTGGTCGTCCTTGTAGCCTTCTTCTGGAATCTGGAAAGGATTTGCTGCATCGCTGTAATAGATACAGGCTGTGCATGGAATGATAGGCTGGATCTGGCCCTATTACATGCAAAGGGCAATTCCCTTGCTCTGCTCTTTATCATCTTACAGGAAACACCTTTCTGAGGTGCTCCCCTTCAAAATGTATCTTCTGGCAAGAAGTAAAACATCTTTATGGTGGTTTAAAAATGCACAGTGCTGTTGGTATTTTTGCTGATACAAGCTGGGTAGGCAAATGTCCAGGGTCACAATGCTGCCCTGCTCACAGTCATTTGGCGGAGGTGGTCTGCTTGGTTCAAGGTTTGGCATACAGAAGAGTGCCATCCCTCTTGAGGAGAAAAACATTCAGAATTTGTGTATGTGTGTGCAAATATATCTTTAAAGGGATAATAACAATAATAGTTTTTCTTAAACAGTACTTCTTGCCAGATTTCTGCCACTTCTAAGCGCTTTAACATAGATTTTGATTAGTACCCAATCTAGTTGTTCCAATAGGCACACTCGCGGGCGGTATTATATGTATGAGCATGACTTTCACATTGACCAGGAACGCCCCAGTCCGGTTTTTATTAATATGTTTTAATGTGGGGAAGTATAATGCCCCAACATACCTGCTTTTGGCAGCTTCAGAGCTCTTTCAGACAAGTATGCAGATACAGTTCCGTCAGTGAGAGCAGATTTCAGGAAAGGCAGCAGCACTTGCAGACTGTTGGACAACAGGTGGCACCCCACCCTCTGCCTGCTGGCAAAGAAATCCTGGAGCAACATGGGCAGAGTCCCAGGTCACTAATTCATTTCCACACATGAACAAAGCCCAGGACAAGCAGAGTGCTGGCCCAGCTGCATCCACTGGGACCTTAGCACTGCACCTACTATGGTAGGTCGGCTGAAACCAGCGATTGATGGCTGCTGCAGGTCCCCTCCTTGATTCTGAGAATTGCCCGGGCTGGAGGGACCGCAGCCATCTTCCCAATCACCTTGCGCCACTTATAAACTTCTCATGTAAATTACATGTAGCACTGCAACCCAAGGTTTACAGAACCATCCTCACCCTGTCATATTGTTCTATAGAGAGTAGAAATTGACACATGCAGGAAGACGATGAGTATACTTGACTCTGTGATTAGAACAGCAGTGCTCTCCCTCTGTTCTATCAGTCTGTCTGCCCTTGCTTCATTCTCAGTAAAGAAAGGGACAATCAGGGAATGGACAGACAGAGGTTTGGAAGAGGGTGTAAGGCAGGGGATACTCAGGACCATACCAGGATGAAACTCAGTTCAAGTGGTTACAGATGGACATTAACTTGTCATAACAGAGCTATCATTCAGCCAGCACAGATCTTCTAGGCACAGGCTGGAAAAACTAGACCTTGGTAAGGCTGCTTTATTTCCATAGTGGGTACCTGTGAAAGGGTTAATCCGAAGAAGCTGAGCCAGGAGGACTTGTCCTGCAATACCAAGTATCAAAGCAATGAAAGGGTAAAAGGGTGAGGTCATAGAGGTGGTCCTAGGGGGGTTGATGGACAGGTCAAGGAACGAAAATAAAATGTGAGTTTGGTTGTAAAGGTGCTTTTTTCTAATGCATGTATGTTCGTTACTAGAGATCAACTGTGATGTAGGAGGAGGCCCGTTACGAATGGCCATTTTGATTATGGAAGTCTACACAAGGTGAAAACCTATGTTGAAGTGAAGTTATTATAAACATTTTATCAGCCACGTTTGGTTGCATAATCTGTTTGAGTTTTAAAGACTGTTGTGCTACGTGCGCGTTCGTAAAATTGCCGAGCTGAAGCCAGCGGCGTGTGAGAAAAATAACTGTCACTGAGGGAGGCGTGGTTCATTATCCTTCCCCAAACTGCAGAGACGCTGAGGGGCAGTGCCGGAGACAATGCATCATCGGCCGCTGGAGGAATAACTGAGGGGGCATGCCGTTCACCACTGGCCGCACCTCTAACAGCTGTACTAAAGTAACACTCTTTGCATCCGTAGCCAGCGGAAGGAAGAGCCGTCAGAGTAACTGACGAAAGGCAAGTGAGCTACGGCGAAGGTCAAGAAGGCTGAAAGGGAAGTGTAATAGTGTCTACAAACCTGTTTATAAAACTCTTAAGCCTAAAAAGTAGCAGGTTTTCCTCAATGAACTGAAATATTATGAGTGGGTGGAACACATTAGTTCCTAAGCAAACAAAGCCACGTGAGGTGGTGAAGACAATATGTGCAGGTGGTAGGCCTGAAAGACATTGAGATGTGGTAAACGACTACATAAAATGATGTTGCAGAGATTAAGCAGGCTCTAAAGAGAGGAGTAATATCAAAACTGTGCTAATTCAGGAAAGAGCCTGAAAATAAGAAAGAGAGTGAAGGTAAAACAATACTGTACAGACAGCCTACCCTATACCAGAGAGAGAGAGAGATGCTATGCTGATTGGGGGCTGATTATTCTGGCAAATACAAGAAGAGTGACAAGTGTGAATAGCTGTACTTGTGAACTCTGGCAGTTGGTTGCAGTTAATATATAAAATAAACTATAAATTGAACAGTACAGAGAGTGTTGTCTTCTATCCCACCCAGGAAATCGTGACAGTACCTCCAAGGGATTATGAAAAAGTCCTAATGTCTCATGGAAAGAAGCGATTTTCTGGTGGTCATGCGCTTCCAGAAGTTATCTGGTGTGTGACCATCAGTCATCTTTTCCCGTTCATAATCCTGCTAAGATGTTTTCATTGGAGCCAGACATGTGATCATCATCTGCCAAACAACATGAGGTATATTGCTTTGTAGGACAGAGCAGGGTATATTGCATAATAAACACAAGATAGAGGGTTCCCCTACACAGACAGGAACTGGGGATCGAATCTAAGTAAACACAGAAAGAATACCTACAAAAAAAAACATTTCAGAGCAGATAACTATTTATTTAATCTGATACAGTCTACATCTCATTTACTTATGCACCTGTAGAAATATACTTAGGCTCAACTTTGCTTTAAGTAATTCATTTCAAATGACTTAATCATTGATTTTGACATTTGTATACATTTCTTATAATAAATCATGGAGACAACATCCACAGACATTGCATTACATAAACAAAGTGAGGATTATTGACAGAGCAAACCAAGACAAACAAAGAGTTAGGGCTAATACACCGCCATCCTAGACTGAGATCTAATACATAGACAAGCGTAACTACATACAATGTGACTCAAGTTACAGAACATCCAAAAATGACAAAATGAACCGGGGTCGACACAAGGCATGTGTTTCTCTGAATCAACACTGTTTTGCCTTCCTCAGGTCCAGACACCCTGGGGGAAATAAAAGTAACCATAGTTAACACATACTTTATACACAACTTAATAAACAGATGATGAAAATGTGACCAACCATGAAGACCTCACCTAATTGTACAATTCCCTAGGCACGGCGCTCAGTGCAATCCATGTGCAGTCTATTTTCTTCAATGCACCGTAGAATATTGTCCACATTCTTGAAAATCAGGTCTACAAAGCTTTCACTGAACCTACTGTATTCCAAAATAAATGTAATATTCAGCCATCTGTGAATCTCAGGTAGGCAACCCCTCTCGCCATGCCAAATAAGCAGGATATCATCAATGTAGCACTTCCATGGTAGGATATTTTCCCAAAATGGGTTATCCTCCGAATATATATCCTGATCATCAAATGTATATACATTTTGTCTCAAGGATTTTTTTTAAAGAATTCAATACAACTGTCAAAATTAATGATTAAGTCATTTGAACAGTGGAATAAGAAATACAAATACGTTATTAAGAGCATATAAAAGAACAAGATAATTATAATCATAAATTATAATTACAAGTAAATTGGGATTTAGACTGCATCAGATTAAATAAATTGTCATCTGCTCTGAAATCTTTTTGCAGTAGGAACCCGTCCTGTGTTTACTTATCTTGTATAGTAGGCACCAATATTCCAACTGCTTGGACTTAAAACCAGCACCATGCCTGTGGCCCAGCACACAATCTCAGCAGGAGCTTGGCCAAGCAGTTTATCATGGAAGCAACCAGCTCTGAGGCCCTGACCCATGTGGCTGATGGTTCAGCTGTGATGTCATAATGGCTGTTCAGCCTCAGGATTCCGTTGGCATGGCAATGGCAGCAGGTGGGCCCTAGAGCAGAGGCAGGAATCCCACACTTGGAAGCACTAGAAACAGGACCATCCTGTTGTTAGAATTCTTCCTCTTGGACTTGGCCCTGTAGTGTAGAAGAAGAATT
The DNA here is from genome assembly GCF_040938575.1 of Ambystoma mexicanum. Classification (NCBI taxonomy): domain Eukaryota; kingdom Metazoa; phylum Chordata; class Amphibia; order Caudata; family Ambystomatidae; genus Ambystoma; species Ambystoma mexicanum. The sequence continues at coordinate 75,785,450 of NC_090935.1, read as the reverse complement.
CTTCCTGCTAATATATCACTTTGAATGTGCAAATAAACATACAAAGCAATCTATTGACTGGAAGATTGGATTCCCATCGAGACCTCGTGACTGTAGAAAATAAACAAGAATGATGTGATTAGAACAACTGACAATGGGTACAGAAATTAATTTCTCTAGAGTTACTCCAAACTAACCTGACTAATGTTTAGAGACTTCACAACGGATAAAAGGAAACCCAATAGATGTTCTGAAAGAAGGAAAAAAACATTGTGAGCCTATAACCCTGGGATCAAATGAAGAGTGACAATAAGCAACAAGAACAAAATCTTGCTTATAACAATGGAGAAAGTTTACCAGGTGAGACCTTCTTCCTAGGCACAGCGGAGGCTGTTCCACGGTACTGCAGCGGCTCTCCCACGGTGCAGCGGCGGCTGTCCCACGGTGCAGCAGCGGCTCTCCCATGGTGCAGCGGAGGCTGTCCCACGGTGCAGCGGCGGCTGTCCCACGGTGCAGCGGCGGCTGTCCCACGGTGTCCAACGGTTATGTTAGTCTCTAAAACGCGGAGGTGAGATAATGTCTTTACCGAGTGCAAAACAACAGAAGGAAAACCAGAGAGTTGCCAAGTACAAACCGGGTCGTAAATCCAAGCGGGCAAGAACAGGAACAGGAGGAAAAAAGGCCAGACGTAATCGAGGGACAAAAGCAAGAGTTTGTTACCAAGAAGACAAAAGTTTTCAAAGCAGGCAAGGATGATCCAAAAGAGTAGTCGAGTCAAAAGCCGGGTCAAGAACGTGTATTAAATCAGAACAAGAAAAAGGCCAAAAACCGAACGCCAAAGAATGCTCGATCAGAAGCACTGAATAATGTGGAGGCGTGGTTTAAATAGTCCAGGTCACCTGATCAATGCTGTGATCCCAAACGAACGTTGCGCTTCCTTAGCAACGTATCACGTAGTTTCCATGGCAACCTCCATTCACTGTGGCGAGTAGTGCTCCGATTCGAATGTTCTCTTACTGCATTAGCGGGACCAAAATTGCGTGAACCAACGCGCAGCGGTCCACGCATGACAGTACCCTTCCCTAAAGAACGACCCCGTTTCCTTGAGGCCCAAAAATCGGAGATCAAACGGTGAGCATGAATGTTCTGGACAGGCTCCCAGGTCCTCTCTTCCGGACTATAACCCTCCCAATCCACATAATACATCCTGACCCCTTTGGAAACCTTGGTGTCCAAAACCCTACGCACCACGTACTCCTCTTCCCCTTGCACCATGATTGGAGGAGGACGAGAAGGAAGGGCAGTATCCGGTAAAAAAGGTTTGACAAGGGAAACATGAAACACCGGATGCACTTTCCACTTTGCAGGTAAAGATAAACGCACTACCACAGGATTAATCACTGCCGTAACAACATATGGTCCTATAAAACGCGGAAGAAACTTCCTCCCTCCCGGTATCCGCAGATTCTTGGTGGATAACCACACCTTATCGCCTACTAAGTAAGCGGTAGCCGGAGAACGATGGGCATCTGCGAACCTCTTAGTGTTAATCTGTGCCGTCTCCAAATGTTCTTTCACCCGTCGATGCACTAAACACATGTGTTGAATGCAGGACGATGCCGCCGGATGGCGTGCGGGCAGGACAGGAGAAGCAGGCAATGATCTAGGATGTCTGCCGAACATAGCAAAAAATGGGGAGGAATGCGTCGATGTATGCAAAGAGTTGTTATAGCCGAATTCCGCCATAGGGAGTAATGACAACCAATTGTCTTGATACTGGTGCGTAAGGCAACAGAGATATTGTTCCATGGTGGAGTTGAGACGTTCCGTCTGTCCGTCTGTTTGAGGATGGTAAGCAGTGGAATATCTATCATTGATGCCAAAAGAGGCAGTGAGCGACTTCCAGAAATGAGAAGTGAATTGGGAACCTCTATCCATGATGATAACAGACGGTAGCCCAAAACGACGAAAGACTTTCCTGAGAAACAGATCTGCCAACTGTGGGGCAGAAGGAACACCTCGACAAGGTACAAAAAGAGCCATCTTGGTGAAATAGTCGATGACCACCCATATGGTGTCATAACCACAGACCGGAGGCAATTCGACCACAAAATCCATTGAAATCATGTACCAAGGATAATCTGGAATTGGCATGGTCTGTAGAAGTCCAACAGGTTTGGAATTTGAGGTCTTGCACTGGGCGCATATATAACAATGAGCAATATGAACAGCCACATCCTTTAACATAGAGGGCCACCAGCACCAACGTTGTAGAAGATGAACGGTCTTCTTGTTACCCGGGTGAGCAGCCAACTTGGCATCATGACACCATTAGAAAGCTTTCTTCCTGCTACCCTCATCCGGAAGGAACAATAAACCGTTGATATGGGGTAAACCCTCTACAATGTTGAGGTTAAGTTCCGTAATGTCTGTGGGGTGGGTCTTTACCCATTCACGTAACTCATTACAGAGAGAAGACTGGAGCGTACACCCACAAATCACCTGATGTGGTAAGAGAAGCGGACCGTCTGATCTAGGGGGAGATGAATCCCCATGTATACGTGAGAGTGCATCCGCTTTAGTGTGCAAGGAACCGGGTCGATATTGTAAGAGGATTCAATTCAGCACTACAGCCAAGTTAACGCCTAGTCTAGAATACTGAATGAAAACCCTTATTGATATATCTTTAGGTCCAGTTCATGCGTTCTGGATGACTACCCTTGTATAACACCCCTCTCTTGGAATCCCCCTGACCCCACTGAGCCAAGAAGTAATTCTGTTTTGCAAGTTTAAAAGGTTTATTTGATAAATTAAAATATATATCACACTTTTTAATAAATTAATAATTGAATATCACACTTAATCTGATATGGTAAATATTAACAACGGAGAATCTGGCACTAGCACACTTCTTTAATCACTAATGAGTTGACATGAAATGGATAAGGTAGCACACTGGTAAATAGGAACAAAAGTGTAATGTGGTAGAGGATGCTTTATGTAGGCTCAGGTGGATGCAATATTCAATGAATGCAGTACAGAAAATACGCAATGTGATTTCAACCAAACAATGTAATCACTTTTCTCTGGCTACTCCCCTCCCCCCCTTGATGCAAGGCAAGGAAATGGAAGGAAAACACACAGTTCTCAGAAATGCAATCAACTGTAATTCAGTTCAATCCAGCAAGCTTAAACAGAAGTTTGAAAACACAGGCAAATGCTTTGATAGGTGCTAGCAATGAATGAGAAATATGCTGGAAACGCTCTTAATTCCCTTTTAGAGGTTCAGGATGAGTGGTATCTAGTTAATATTAGTCCAGGCTCACACTAGCAATGATGCAGGGATAGTTAGCAGGTTAAACGAATTTCTGGCAAATGAAATCAGGCAGCAGCAGTTTTTTTACATGTGAAGAAATTGCAAATCGCGGCAAAATTCGCGGATGCGCCGAGCGCTATTACAAAGGAACCGCAAGGACTATCTCTACCGTTTTGGGGTCCTAGGAAAGCCTGGGATCTCAGCTTCCAAATGAAAGTTATTGCAAGTCTCTAGCCCAAACGGTTGCGGAGATATGAGTAATTTAGTAAAGGTCGTTTTTGGTTTTGTAAATTTTAAACGCACACTTTTTCAAAATGACAAATTTTACTAGAAATGACAGGTGACAGATAGGAGGCAGTTCTACTTAGGTTAAATAGATTGAATTAGATGAATTTAAACTAAGAGATGTGTTCTGAGTTTTGCTAAGTACTCACAAGAGATTTTGAACAGGAAAGCGACTTGGTCACGATCTTCAGTCTGGTCAGGTCTTTCCGGATTCTGCTCACAGCGCCTGGTCTGGTCTCGGCTAGGCACAGCACTGCTTTCTCTCTGGTCTGGTCTCTGCTAGGCACAGCACTGCTTTCTCTCTGGTCTGGTCTCTGCTAGGCACAGCACTGCTTTCTCTCTGGTCTGGTCTCTGCTCTGGATAGATTGAAGTCTCTAGTTTGGCTTTCTGGAGTTTGATGGAGGTAAGTATGGATTTTTCCGGCAGGGCTTCCAGCGGCAGATGAAATTGCATGTCTCTATGTGTCCTGACTCTCTGCTTTTATCTGTTTCTTGAGAATGGGTGTGTGTGTTGCATCACTAGACTTGCCCCTCTCATTCGTCATTGGTCAGGCTTCCATTCCTCCGCTTGATTGGCAAACTGAACTGTGAGTCAGATTGATGTCATTTTATGATCTCTTGAAACAACCTCCCTTATCATCTGTGCACCCAAATCTATATATGATCAAAATACATACTTCAGAGTTACACAGTTGTTTGAAATTACATATACATGGTGTGGCTGAATTTAGCCATGTCTATGTCCAAATCTGCTCATTCTCGGAGCTTGCATTCAAAGAGTGTACATAATTGACTTTTTAACTGCTTTTTCAATTTCCGACATGGACCCAACTTTACATACATGTGTGCAGGGGGTAGGGACATTAACTGATGAAGTTTCAGATTTTTAACATGCACACATTTAGAGTAATATCCACTTTTCCGCTAAAACCCCCCTGAACATACCACCGGTTCCTACCACGTCTTAAACTGTGGGCAGAAAAATCACAAGAATTATGGTATCATTTATAAAATTTTCACATGTCCGCACTATGAATTATCCCCCTTTTTATAAAACCATATCCTTGCTGCAGGGGTGTGTCTTTTCAGGTCACATGGTACAGAAACCAGTCTTTCCAGTTTCTGCCAAGCCAGCTTGCTTCTCACAGGCAGTGCCCCTCCCAGCTTCTCCAGGAGGAAGCCACTTTTTACGACGTCTGTAATAAAAACCTTTGCCTGAGTGGAGAGGGCTTTGTTCACTCTCTGGCAGAGCACAGGAAATTCAATTATCAGATAGATGGCATATCCTTAGTATGGGCAGCAAAAGGAACATTGGCCTGGGAACATAGTTGTGACTCAAGTTTCACTCCTGATGGGATCCGTTGCTAGGCAAAATCAAGTTCCTTAAGCCAGACCTACAGCTAACTTTTTGTTGCTTTTAAAATAACTTGTAATTTTACACATGCAGCTAGAATGCTGATTCTAAGTGCAAAACTATGACATTTCAACAGTTACAAAGGCATGTGACACCAAACATAGGTCACTCATTTAATTTAACATTTTCGATTTTGGTGGTTTTAAATCCAGTTGCAGTTAGGCTTAAGCTGCTGACTCCATAGCATTTTTGTTATAAGCATTGTTTTTGGGCTCTTCATTTCCCAGATTTTGTAGGCACACAAAACTCCATTCTGCCAAATGTCTGCTGGTGTTCAGTGAATATTATGCACATGTTGCAAGGTTTGAAATAGGCATTTTTCTTGCCTTCAGAAAAACACAGTGGGTTTTAAAACGCCGGCTTTTGGATAGTGGTGAGTACTGGTACTGCACCCATTTTTGAGATTTTCTTGGATTAATGCATTCTAAACAGGAATGGTTCTTACATGGTAGTAAATCCTTGCTTAACATTGTTTTGATGGGGCTCCTTACAGTAAGATGGTTATGTGGAACCCCACAAAAAGTGTTGAATCATTAAAGTGGTCCAATGAGTCACGATTTCAGCAACTTTTTGACATCAGTAAAAGTGGATTTTGTTAACAAAGACCTTTCTTTACCCTGGTGGGTGGCAAGTTAGGTAACCATTTTGGTGTGCGCACAACTGCGCAGCTTTCCTGGATTTCGGCGCACTTGTGGGTTTTCCGCCATCTTGAATTTCCTAAGCCCACAGCACCAAATGTTGTAGCAGGGTAGCTTAAACGTGGGTCAGGACACCCTACAAGCCCCCCCACGTGACTGCACTTTGAGTTTGGGTCGATGGGGAGTCGCGTGCCCAAGGGTTTTGACCCACGCACCGGTCTGTCCGCATAATCTTCTTCCTCTTCTGTAGATGGCACAGTTCAGCATCTTCTTCTCCATCCGGTCAGATCGATCAGTTCTCCTCGCCGGTCCTGATGGGAAGATTGGGCGGTACCCCGGGCCCGTTGTGTCTTTGCTCCCGGTCTCCGGATCGTCCTTCTTGGTCATCCTTCATGGTTTCATCTCTCCTAGGATGATAAAGGAAGAGCGGCAATATCTACTCATAGACGATTTTTTTTTCCACCACTGTTGAGATAGTGGGGCAGCATATGCATTTCATCGTAACGAAATATTACATTCTTATTTTGAAAAAAAAAAAAAAACAGCATCACTAGAGACAGTTTCATGTAAATCACAATATTTTAGAGACTAGATGTGGTAGGTTTTATGATTGGAACTGAATTAGTCTGATACAGTACCCGCTAGGATTCCAGAGGATTCCTCCAGTTGTTGCAGAGTGTGCCTGGGATGGCAACATTTCAACTGGTTTATGTGGACCCACTTGTCTTCCCCCTCTGCCGAACCACCTTTGGGGATGCGGATCTTGTAGGCCACAGGGGAGATCTTATCGACGATCTCAAAGGGTCCCTTCCATGTAGGCAAAAATTTGCGCTGCTTGGCCTGGTTCCTTTGGAAGTTGTATAGATAGACCCGGTCTCCCACCTGATATTCCTTCCTGGAAGTTTTCAGGTCATAATGGGTCTTCATGCTATCAGTCGATCTTTCTAGATTCCGCTGAGCATAAGCAAAAGCATGTTGGAGGTGTTTCCTTAAATTCTCTACATACTCATGAGTAGTGGAGGCATTTATCAGTGTCTGCTCTTGGGTCCTGTAGAGCAAATGCTGCGGAAGCACCATCTTGCGCCCAGTCATCAACTCAAATGGTGACATTTTGGTTGCAGATGAAGGGGTAGATCTGATGGCCATTAGGACCAGAGGTAATCGGATATCCCAACTTGGCCCAGAATCTGCCACAAACTTCTTTAATATGCTCACAATTGTCCGGTTATATCTCTCTACTGCCCCAGAAGAAGCTGGTCTATAAGCAATATGCAGCTTTCTCTTGACCCCCAGTATCTCCCACATCTTTGTCATTACTTCACTGGTGAAGTGGCTACCTCTGTCTGACTCAATCCTTTGAGGTAGACCAAAACGGGAAAAGATGTGGTTAATCATCAAGGCAGCTGCAGTTTCTGCCTTGCAATTTGGGGCTGGGAGACATTCCACCCACTTGGTAAACAAGCATGTGACGGTCAACATGTACTTATTCCCCCTAGCCGAGCGAACCACGGGGCCTACAAAGTCGATTTGTAAATCTGACCATGGCAGTGTCATTCCCCTCTTTTGGAGAGGCGCACGGTGTGTGAGGGATGTCGGCTGAAATTGTGCACACACAAGACAACCCTTCAAATATTGGTTGAGGTCCTGGCCCATGTGTGGCCAGTATGCAACCTCTCTTAAGATTTCCAGTGTTGTGTGAAACCCCCTATGACCGGCGGTGGCCGCATCATGGGCGTGACTTAACATCAGGCTTCGGAATGAGGTAGGAACCACCCACTGATCGTGGCCAGCTTTGGATTTCCTTACCAGCAAACCGTCTTGGATCCGGAACATTTTTGGACATTTCATCAACACTCTTAGGTCCTCTTTCCCAATGTAATCGGTATCCGTCAGGGGAAAGTTCTCAGGGTCCTCAAGGTGCTGGTAAAATTTACCAATTATTGGATCCCCCTTCTGAGCAGTAATCAAATCAGCATCAGGGGTCTCCTTACTCCATTGTGCAATTGAGAGGTCGTTGTGAGCATTTGTCTGGGACCTAGTGATGGCAGTGACCTGGATTTCCCCCAACAGGGACTCAATCTCAATTAGATCCCCTTGGATGGCCCCGGTTTTGGCCAGCTGATCAGCTAAGTCATTTCCAGTTTTGTCTGGTCCCTCTACTTTGGAATGACCCTTGATCTTCTTCCAATAGATGGTCATCCCATTCGAGGTGACCAGATCATCAATGTTTTGGATCAACTTCCCATGTTTCAAGGGTTTGTTGTTAGCACATACCATGCCTCTGGTCTTCCAATTAACCAGGTGCTCCACGAACCCGTTCCGTACATAATCCGAATCTGTGATTATGACCAGTTCGTGGAGTTGATGCTGGACAGCAGTGAGGATGGCCTGATGCACAGCCATCAATTCTGCCACCTGACTACTTCGGGGACCAATTTTGTATCCAGCGGAGGGTTCTGGGGACTCATTCACCCATGCATTCCCTACGCCGGCCACCAGTTCTTTCTCCCCGTTGTTGTCGACATGGTAAGAGCATCCATCCACATACACAGTGGGCATTCCCTCACACTTGTCTTCTTCAAAGACTTTGTGGGGGGAATTAAGGTATGCCTCCATGTTGTCCTTTATTTTTAGACTTTCGTCCTCGAGACAGTTTTCTCTGGCACAATCATGCAAGTCAGCCAGACCTTGCGCGAGGGGACTCTTCTTGTTTTGGCCATATCTGACCTCCACAGGAAAGCCTTGCATTGACAGAATCCAGGAAGTAATTCGGGAATTACTCACATTTCCGGCCCGGATTCTGTCACTTTGGAGATATTGCAGAGGCTGGTGTGGAGTCTCCACTATGATGTGTTCCCCCTGGATAAACGGGCGGTAATTCTTCAATGCCCACACCGTTGCCAGGAGTGCCTTCTCACAATCGTTGAATTTTTCCTCCACAGAGGATAAAGTTTTGCTCGCATAGGAGATTACTTTATTGACCTTGTCATGCTTTTGATATAATACTGCCGTCAAGCACGTATTAGAGAACCCCGTCTCCAGGAAGAACTCCTTGTTTCTGACAGGGTAAGCTAGGCAAGGCGCTTGTGAGAGGCTTCTTTTGAGTTGTTTTACTGCCTCGGCTTGTTCTGGACCCCATTCCCACTTGACCCCCCCCTTCAGGAGATGAATCAGGGGTCTGGTGATCTCTGCGTAGCCCTCAATGAACTTTCTGCTGTAATTAGTCAGTCCAAGGAGGCTCCTTAGTTCCCGCAGAGTTGTGGGGTCTTTCAGTTTCTGAAGTGCTTCCACTTTCTTTTCCTGGGGACAGAGACCCTGAGGAGTAATCTCATGCCCCAAGAAATTAACACGGGTTCTACACCACTGTGCTTTCTGAAAGGAAAGTTTTGCTCCGGCGGCCCTCAACTGTGTCAGAACATAACGGATCTCTGCTATGTGTTCCTCCACAGATGAACTTTTGATGAGGACATCATCTACATAAGCCAGGTTACCCCTCGTACCCAGGTCGGGCATGGCCTTATGTAGGAAAATATTGAACTCATTACCGGAGTTAAGGTATCCGAAGGGAGTCCGGGTCCATGTGTACTGCTGGCCCCCAAAGGTAAAAGCCAGCTTGTATTGGTCCTCCCTACTGACAGGCACGGTCCAGTATCCATTGGTCAGGTCTATTGCAGTGAATACCTGTGACCCCTGAATCTGGGCCAGCCCTTGGTCAATGTAGGGCAGAGGCCATCGGGAAGTATGGACCCGTTTGTTGAGCTCCCTGAGGTCAGCGCAGAGTCTCCACTGGCCGTTTGGCTTCAATATTCCCAGCACCGGATTATTGAAGGTGCTGTGGACTGGACGGATTATTCCCCGGGACTCAAGGTTCTTAATTATTTCAGTAAGGGACTCCATTGATGCGAGAGGCAAGCGATATTGCTTCACAAACACAGGAGTCATGCCAGGGTCCGTGGGGATTGTTGTTGTGTGGATGTCAGTGCGACCACAGTCATAGGAGTCTACCGCAAAGAGATCTTGGAAATCCAAGAAAACTTGTTTCAACTTTTGTTTTTGTTCCAGAGTCACACAGGCATCAGCTAGGTTGACTCTCTCTTCCACCATCTGCCTGAAGCCTGGAAAGACTTCTGGTTTGGCTATTTCAGCGGCCTCCTCCAGCTGGGTGGAGAAGTCCCTGGTCAGAGTGCTGATTTGGACTGGAGGCTTCAGGTGGGAAAGGCAGCCCTCATGGACCTGGAAAATCACCTCATCCCTCCTGAAGTCACAAGTCACATCTTCCTTACCATAGGGGCAGGAAGTGTACACCAGGAAGTTCCCCCCATGCCGGGTAAAAATCCTGTCTGGTGTTGTATTGTCCTCACTGTCACTGTCAAAACAGTCCTTGGGGATTGGTCCTAACAGTTCATTTCTAAGATCAATGGAGAAATGTCGGTCATCAACCGCCATTCCAATAATGGTGCCTGCGGCTAGAGTAATACTCTTTAAGTCGCTGTTATCCACCTCTATTGGAATGGTGTCATGTTCTATGTTGACTAATGGTGTTGGGTTTACCCCCAACCCTTGCTGTTGGAGAGAAGCATTTGGATGTATGTAAGCATCAGGGTTTTTCAACTCTTGTCCTCTTTTAACTTTCACTTCCAGGGAGAATTGTCGGGTCCTTTCTGGGATGGTGACTTCCTCTTTGATCTGAATTTCAACTGCATAAGGTAGCAATTGAGCTGACCTAAATGCTTTTTCTGGATCATCAAAGCCCATGGGATTATCCGCTAATCGGGACCAAGCTTTGAAGTTTATTAGGTCCAAACTAATGGCAAAGCGATTGAGAATGTCACTGCCTAAGTAAAAGGCGGCAGGGACGTCTCGCACGACCCAACAATTATGGACTATGCTCTTGTTGCCAATGGAGATTTTGAGCATACACCTGCTTGGCACGAGATGTTTGGAGTCAGGTGCTTCCAGGTCCATTTCCCATTTGTCTATCAGTTTGAAGGTGGGAATGGCTGGATCTTTTGGGAGTTGGCGGAACATGGCTTCGCTGATGAAGCTCTTACCGTTGTTCACACACACTCGAGCCAGAACAGAGTCCTTCCCATCATTTAACTGAACAGGGATGAACAACTGCTCTCCAATTTGCTGAATATCAGCCAGGCTTTGAGCTGATTTCACATCTTTCTGGACTATAGGAGTGGGGGTTTCTGATTGTGGATTAGTATAGAATTTCAGAGTGTTTCCTTCCAGCGTGGAATACCACTTTAGACTGGAAGGAAGGTTGATTTTCAGAAATAGAGAGGACCCCCCATCACCAGTCTGTTGTCCTACTGCTATTACCGTCACGTCTGGAATTTGGTTGTTCTGGAAGTGAAATTCTACTTGGTCAGATTTTTGTTCAACCATGTGGCATGTGCCGTTTAAACTAACATGGTTGACACTCTGTTTTAATTTTATGGGTCGGCTAGTCTGAGTCCAGAGGACCTTGTTTACGCAATCTATTAGGGGTGACAACCTTCTCAGGAGGTCATTCCCTAGTAAACAAGGGGTGCCCTCTGGGGTCACAACTATGACCGGGTGTTTCAACTTATGTCGCCCGATCTTAATGTCCAAGTCTGCCGTCCCCTCGACGGGAATTTCCTTCCCGTCAAAGTTCTGCAGTTGTCCAGGAAGAGAGGTGAGAGGAATTTGGTAATTCTCTCCCCTTCCTGCATTCAGTTCGTCAAAGGCCCTTCTGGACAGAAGGGTAGCTTGAGATCCAGTGTCCACCAGTGCTGAGATTGTACCCTGCCCCTGTACTTGTACCGGGGCATAATATCTTCCCTCCTTCTCCTCAAGGGGGCACAGATAATGTACATTTTTGGACAACTGGTGGGCTAATTTTCTGGTTTTGGACATTGCTAGCGAAGAGATTTGGGCAGAATTCTGTGGAGAGTCTTGGGAATCTGAAAGAAAAATTTTGCAACTGGAGATCAGAGCCATTGTGGGTTCCCCTGGCTCCGGTTCTGGGCCGCCCCCCCCTTTTTGGAGGCAGTCCCCAGGATGGGTTGGAACCAGGGGATGTTCTTGCTGTTGGTTCTGGGATGAGATGGTGGGCGGCGGTAGCTCAGTCTCCACATCTCCCCAGTCTGGATTTGCATCCCTAGGGACCCATTTTTCTTTGGGAGGAGTTCCCCCCTCTCTGAAGGAGAAGATCCTTTTCTCAGGATCCTCTGAGGATCCCTCTCCCTCAAATTGGAAGATCTGTACCTCCTCCTCAAACTGAGTCTGTTTGGGTCTTTTGTTTCTCCTACCCCCCCTCTGCTCCTTAGGAGGCAGACTTTCAGGGGCAAGAGATTTTGTTTCCGGTTCCTGGGTTTCCAGGGGCTGTTTACAAGTGAGGAAGGGAGCTTCCTCCAAGGCTTTACACCCCCCTTCCCTTTGTGCCTCCTCCCTGGGAACCGGTGATTTATCGGGGTGCTGCCCCCGTCATTGTTCTGGAGCACCAGGTCCAGAGTTGGGTGCGTTCTGCGCCGGCATGCTGATCTGAGGGTTCTGCTGTGCCCTCAGTATATGACCCATATCCCGCGCCATGTTTTGAACCTGGCGCTCTAACTGGGAAACCCGCTCAGGCTGATACGGGGCCCTGTTTTCTCCCCTGGGCTGATCCCGGGAAGGGTAGCTGTCCCTTCTCTGGTAATACCCCGGGTTGGGAAGATTTGGGTACCCCTCCACCCTTGGCCTCCCCTCTCCCGGATTCAGTGGTCTGGGCTCAGGGAATTGGGGAAAGAAGGATGGATGGTTTTGGGGCTGAAAGTCGGGTGGATATCTGGGGAAAAAGTTCTGCCCAGGGTTTGGTAAATTTCTGCCCTCCTGTGGGAAGTTTGGAGGGAAGTTCCCTGGGTTAGGTGCTTGTCTGGATCCCCCCCCTTGGGCTGGAGGAGTCCACACATAACCCAGGATGGGTCGATTTCCCTTGTAACGGGGACTTACATAATCAGGAGAGCGAGGGACCCCATTTGTGGGGCTGCCTCCTTGGCTCCCTGTCTGTGACTGACCCGAGGACCTCCTGGGCCTAGCATTATTAGGTGCAGGCAGGTTTTTAGGCCCCCCCATCTCCAAATCCAAAACGGGGGTGACCTTTACCTCTGCCACCTTGGCAGCAGCAGGGGTGCTGTTGGCTTTGGGGTTTTTCTGGGCATTACTTTTGCTATCTACCGGTTTCTGCACCTCATAGATCCGGGTAGCCTGTTCAATGACCCAGTCTAAAGATCTTTTCTCGTGAAAATCCCTCACGAGCTGGGTCATGATGTATTTGGGCAAGGCATGAAAAAATGTATTAACGAATTCTCGACTGTCTGTGCGCACCCTTCTTGTGGTCTGTGCAAAAGCACGCTTTAACTCCTGCACAAATTCTTGTGGGGCCTGATCCTCCCCACATTGCAAATTGTAGGCTGCCTTGCGAGCCTCTTGAGGATTTCTGTGAACAGAAAAATGTTTCAGGATGGCCGCCTTATAGGTGGACCATCTTATATGATTTTGGTCCTCCAGCCCCGCAAAGAAACTGGAGTATTCCGGGGAGAAGGTCCACTTTACATATTGAATACAGCTTTGGCTGTCCTTCAAATGAAAAGTCTCCATCATTTGTTCAAACAACTCTAAGTGCTCCCAAACAGAATACTTAGCGTTCTTATGGTAAGGCGTAATGACGCTCCTGATCGCCTTAATCTGCTTTAAGGGGTCCTTAAGCAAAGCCCTTTTTGCCTTATTGGCCTTTTTGGTTCGGGTAACCCTTGTCCATTCTTCCTCAGACTCAGAGGCACTGCTCCCCGAGGTTCCCATCTGTTCTTCCAGGTTTTCCCGGATTCTGCGAGCCTGGGAATGGCTGGCAGAATGTGGGGACCTGGTCTCCTGTGTCCTGCGCAGTTCAGAGGAGTCTTCAGATTCCTCCTTGCTGCCAGGATTTGATGGGTACCCCCTTCACTGACCTAACTGGGCAGAGGTTTTCAGGATGCCCTTAATGGGCCTACTCTCCTGGGGTTCCCCATTGAACTGTACTGTACTTGGGTGCCCATACCCGGATGCCCACCCCTCCATTCCTGAGTGGTACTGGCCTATGAGCCCCATACTCTTAGCTGGATAGTAATCTGCCATCCCTGCGGCCCTGTGCTCATGTGCGCCAGGGGACATGGGGGTGGCAGAGTCCAGGGACTGGGGGAGATGAAGGCCCCTGGGGTTAGGGCTCCTGCGGTTATGGTCAGGAGTCTCTCTTTCCCAGCGGACCTCATCTCTATCCGCCCCTGCTCCCTGTTGCAATGCAAGAGCCTGCATTTGTGCCTTCAGTTCCTCTGTTAAGGCCTTACTCGACTCTATCAGTCTCTCCTGCATCGCTACCTGCTGTTGGAGCCTATCATTGTGTTGACAGAGGGCCTCATTTTCCCTCTGTGCTTCCTGGTTGGTCCTGGAGAACTGGGCCAGTCTTTGCTGCAGGAGGGTTACCTCCTGAGCTGTGTCCCTATTGGCCTGCTCCTTTCTTGCTAGAGAATCCTCCACCCTCCTGGTGTGCTCTAGCAAGTTCTAGTTTTCTTTTTGGAGGTCACCCAGTCCCTGGTGGGCCAGGTGATTTTCTTCCATTTTCCTTTTTAAATGGCAGACTTCCTGGCCTAAGGCGTCTCTTTCCTGACTAAGAGCCTGCATTTGTGCCGCCAGGTCGTCCCTTTGCCTTTGGAAGGCACCAGCTTTCTGGCGCTCCTGATCAAACTCTGCCTGGGTATCCAGGTCTTTCAGGATCAGTTTATTGCTCTCCTCTTTCTCTCTGTCTAGTTGGATTTGCAGGGTGGCTACCTGCTCTGTGCATGCCCTGTTGAAATTGATCTGTTGCTCCAGCTTTTTCTGGCTCTGCAGTAAGGAGTCCAAACTGTCTTGGTGCTCCTTCTGCAGGGCCAGAAATCTAGTATCCTGTTCTGACTTTTCCTTTTGCAGCACATCCATATCCTCCTTTATTTTAGTAATGTACAGTCTGCTGTCATTTTCTGACTCCTGGCTCCTCTGCAGCCTCTGCTCAGAAGAGTCCAGATCAGATTGGACCTTCTGTAATGCCATCTGTTGCCTATTTGCCAGATTTTGGCTTTCAGCACATCTATCCTGCATGTCTCCCATATATAGGTACAGGTATGCTGCTATCCTGGCGATCTTATTGTGTTCCTCTTTGGCTTTAGGAGCCATATATAGTTCACTCAGGGCCACATGCAAGGGACCCTGATCTCTATATATATCTGACCCTGTTTCAGTGACCTGTTGTGTGATGGCCTGCAACCACACATCCTGGCCCTGTTCGGTCCATTCACCTCTCACAAATAGCTTATGCAAGAGGTGCTCTCTGGCTATTTTCATGTCTACTAAGGTCGTCATTCTAGAGATTGGTCTCTGTCCTGACTTACAGAAGTTAGTATTTTATTTTTGCAGAACAGAACTTTTCTTGGAGTGTCCCTTTTGAGGAATGCTTCACAGCGTAATGCAGCGTGGTGATCCGACCGGGTGTATGTATCCCGTCAGTTAGCACACTGTATTAAGCTGCACAACTGGTAAATCTAACCCAACGTCTCGGCTCGAGCCCCCACTTTGTAAGAGGATTCAATTCAGCACTACAGCCAAGTTAACGCCTAGTCTAGAATACTGAATGAAAACCCTTATTGATATATCTTTAGGTCCAGTTCATGCGTTCTGGATGACTACCCTTGTATAACACCCCTCTCTTGGAATCCCCCTGACCCCACTGAGCCAAGAAGTAATTCTGTTTTGCAAGTTTAAAAGGTTTATTTGATAAATTAAAATATATATCACACTTTTTAATAAATTAATAATTGAATATCACACTTAATCTGATATGGTAAATATTAACAACGGAGAATCTGGCACTAGCACACTTCTTTAATCACTAATGAGTTGACATGAAATGGATAAGGTAGCACACTGGTAAATAGGAACAAAAGTGTAATGTGGTAGAGGATGCTTTATGTAGGCTCAGGTGGATGCAATATTCAATGAATGCAGTACAGAAAATACGCAATGTGATTTCAACCAAACAATGTAATCACTTTTCTCTGGCTACTCCCCTCCCCCCCTTGATGCAAGGCAAGGAAATGGAAGGAAAACACACAGTTCTCAGAAATGCAATCAACTGTAATTCAGTTCAATCCAGCAAGCTTAAACAGAAGTTTGAAAACACAGGCAAATGCTTTGATAGGTGCTAGCAATGAATGAGAAATATGCTGGAAACGCTCTTAATTCCCTTTTAGAGGTTCAGGATGAGTGGTATCTAGTTAATATTAGTCCAGGCTCACACTAGCAATGATGCAGGGATAGTTAGCAGGTTAAACGAATTTCTGGCAAATGAAATCAGGCAGCAGCAGTTTTTTTACATGTGAAGAAATTGCAAATCGCGGCAAAATTCGCGGATGCGCCGAGCGCTATTACAAAGGAACCGCAAGGACTATCTCTACCGGGGTCCTAGGAAAGCCTGGGATCTCAGCTTCCAAATGAAAGTTATTGCAAGTCTCTAGCCCAAACGGTTGCGGAGATATGAGTAATTTAGTAAAGGTCGTTTTTGGTTTTGTAAATTTTAAACGCACACTTTTTCAAAATGACAAATTTTACTAGAAATGACAGGTGACAGATAGGAGGCAGTTCTACTTAGGTTAAATAGATTGAATTAGATGAATTTAAACTAAGAGATGTGTTCTGAGTTTTGCTAAGTACTCACAAGAGATTTTGAACAGGAAAGCGACTTGGTCACGATCTTCAGTCTGGTCAGGTCTTTCCGGATTCTGCTCACAGCGCCTGGTCTGGTCTCGGCTAGGCACAGCACTGCTTTCTCTCTGGTCTGGTCTCTGCTAGGCACAGCACTGCTTTCTCTCTGGTCTGGTCTCTGCTAGGCACAGCACTGCTTTCTCTCTGGTCTGATCTCTGCTCTGGATAGATTGAAGTCTCTAGTTTGGCTTTCTGGAGTTTGATGGAGGTAAGTATGGATTTTTCCGGCAGGGCTTCCAGCGGCAGATGAAATTGCATGTCTCTATGTGTCCTGACTCTCTGCTTTTATCTGTTTCTTGAGAATGGGTGTGTGTGTTGCATCACTAGACTTGCCCCTCTCATTCGTCATTGGTCAGGCTTCCATTCCTCCGCTTGATTGGCAAACTGAACTGTGAGTCAGATTGATGTCATTTTATGATCTCTTGAAACAACCTCCCTTATCATCTGTGCACCCAAATCTATATATGATCAAAATACATACTTCAGAGTTACACAGTTGTTTGAAATTACATATACATGGTGTGGCTGAATTTAGCCATGTCTATGTCCAAATCTGCTCATTCTCGGAGCTTGCATTCAAAGAGTGTACATAATTGACTTTTTAACTGCTTTTTCAATTTCCGACATGGACCCAACTTTACATACATGTGTGCAGGGGGTAGGGACATTAACTAATGAAGTTTCAGATTTTTAACATGCACACATTTAGAGTAATATCCACTTTTCCGCTAAAACCCCCCTGAACATACCACCGGTTCCTACCACGTCTTAAACTGTGGGCAGAAAAATCACAAGAATTATGGTATCATTTATAAAATTTTCACATGTCCGCACTATGAATTATCCCCTTTTTTATAAAACCATATCCTTGCTGCAGGGGTGTGTCTTTTCAGGTCACATGGTACAGAAACCAGTCTTTCCAGTTTCTGCCAAGCCAGCTTGCTTCTCACAGGCAGTGCCCCTCCCAGCTTCTCCAGGAGGAAGCCACTTTTTACGACGTCTGTAATAAAAACCTTTGCCTGAGTGGAGAGGGCTTTGTTCACTCTCTGGCAGAGCACAGGAAATTCAATTATCAGATAGATGGCATATCCTTAGTATGGGCAGCAAAAGGAACATTGGCCTGGGAACATAGTTGTGACTCAAGTTTCACTCCTGATGGGATCCGTTGCTAGGCAAAATCAAGTTCCTTAAGCCAGACCTTCAGCTAACTTTTTGTTGCTTTTAAAATAACTTGTAATTTTACACATGCAGCTAGAATGCTGATTCTAAGTGCAAAACTATGACATTTCAACAGTTACAAAGGCATGTGACACCAAACATAGGTCACTCATTTAATTTAACATTTTCGATTTTGGTGGTTTTAAATCCAGTTGCAGTTAGGCTTAAGCTGCTGACTCCATAGCATTTTTGTTATAAGCATTGTTTTTGGGCTCTTCATTTCCCAGATTTTGTAGGCACACAAAACTCCATTCTGCCAAATGTCTGCTGGTGTTCAGTGAATATTATGCACATGTTGCAAGGTTTGAAATAGGCATTTTGCTTGCCTTCAGAAAAACACAGTGGGTTTTAAAACGCCGGCTTTTGGATAGTGGTGAGTACTGGTACTGCACCCATTTTTGAGATTTTCTTGGATTAATGCATTCTAAACAGGAATGGTTCTTACATGGTAGTAAATCCTTGCTTAACATTGTTTTGATGGGGCTCCTTACAGTAAGATGGTTATGTGGAACCCCACAAAAAGGGTTGAATCTTTAAAGTGGTCCAATGAGTCACGATTTCAGCAACTTTTTGACATCAGTAAAAGTGGATTTTGTTAACAAAGACCTTTCTTTACCCTGGTGGGTGGCAAGTTAGGTAACCATTTTGGTGTGCGCACAACTGCGCAGCTTTCCTGGATTTCGGCGCACTTGTGGGTTTTCCGCCATCTTGAATTTCCTAAGCCCACAGCACCAAATGTTGTAGCAGGGTAGCTTAAACGTGGGTCAGGACACCCTACAATATGTAATGGTGAAATCAAACATGGAAAAGAATTCATGCCACCTAGCATGTCGGGCCGTGGAGCACTTTACGGATTGTAAGGCTACCAGATTTTTATGATCAGTGAATACCTGAATTGGAAAGGCTGACCCCAGTAAATGATGTCGCCAAGTCAAAAACGAGTCACGTACTGCTAGCAACTCCCTTTCTGTGATAGTATAATTCCTTTCATAAGGGGTGAGTTTTCTTGAATGGAAGGCCACTGGATGCAATCCTCCAGTGTCCGGACATACTTGAGAAAGAATGGCACCAAGAGCGATGTTAGATGCATCAGCTTCTACCACAAATGGTAATTCAGGATTTGGGTGTTGTAGTACCGGTGCGCTGGTAAACGCCGATTTAAGACTTTGAAAAGCTCGATCACAAACTTTATCCCAAAGGAATGCTACTTTGCTGCTAGTCAACGCGGTCACCGGAGCAACCAAGGATGAGAAATCTTTGATGAATCTCCTGTAAAAATTAGCGAAGCCTAAAAATGACTGTAATGCCTTCAACGTCGTGGGTACTGGCCAGTCCAAAACTACCTTGACCTTAGAGGTACTCATTTGTACACCTTTACCGGATATCTCATACCCCAAGAACTCGACTTCTGTAGCATGAAAGATACATTTCTCTAATTTCGCATACAAACAGTTATCACGTAGCCTCTGAAGGACACGAGTAACATGAACCACGTGGAGATCATAGGATGCAGAATAGATTAAGATATCATCCAGATAAACCACTACAAATTGGTCCATCATGTCATGGAAGACGTCGTTAATGAAGTATTGAAAAGTAGCGGGTGCATTAGAGAGCCCAAATGGCATGACTCTATATTCAAATAAGCCGTACTTGGTTTTGAAGGCTGTTTTCCATTCGTCTCCGCTACGGATTCTTACTAAATTGTAAGCCCCACGGAGATCCAATTTTGTAAAGATTACGGATGATCCCAACTGATCCAAGAGTACAGAAATAAGTGGTATGGGATACTGATTACGCACCGTGATGGCGTTAAGGGCCCTATAGTCTATACATGGGCGGAGGTCTCCCTCCTTCTTGGGTACAAAAAATAATGGGGAGGCTGCAGGTGAACGTGAAGGACAAATGAAACCTGATTTAAGAGCCTGATCAATATATTCTTTAAGAATGACATCTTCCTTGTGGGTTAGGGAGTAGATCCTTCCTGATGGGATCTTAGCCCCAGGAACCAAATCAATGGGGCAATCATATGATCTGTGAGGGGGTAAAACAGTACCACCCCCTTCATCGAACACATCCTGAAAGCCGGAATATTCCATGGGAAATTCCCCTGATACTACAGCTCCGATAGTAGTGGCTGTATCCATCAATGGAAGGCAAGGATTATTTATAAGAGTCTTCCTATCATGACACTTGGTCTCACAGTATTCTGACAAGAACTCAATAGTGCCTGCGTGCCAGTCAATGGATGGATTATGCAGTCGAAGCCATGGTATTCCTAGAATAAGCCTGAACTGCGGAGCAGTGATTAGATCAAAATATATGTTTTCGGAATGTCCGTGAATAGTTTCCATTATCAGATCTTCGGTTTGCTGAACCACCATACCCGATATCAAGGTAGAACCATCAACAGCATTGACCATTACAGGGTTCTCTTTCTTAAGAACGGATAACCCCAAGCTTTCCGCATAAGAGGTATCGATATAGTTTCCGGTAGCACCAGAATCCAGAATGGCGGTGGCATGAACGATCTGCCCTTGAGGTAACCGGAATATCACCGGAGCGGCTACTGGTTGATTGATTGTAGAGTCCTTAGAAACATGAATGCTCGGCAATCGGACTCCTCTCATTGCTGAGCTCTCAAGTTTCCCTGTTTCTTGGTAGGTTTCTTGGTACATGCTTTTAGTAAGTGTTCTGAAGAACCACAATAAAAACACAAGTTGTTTTTCTTTCTATGTTCTCTCTCTTCTTGAGTAAGAGGACCTTGTGTAGCTGCTCCTATTTGCATTGGTTCAGGCGCAGTCGTAACTGGGGTAGGAACAGGTTGAAGATCAGAAGCAATACCCCTCTTCTCCCCTTTTCTAGCAGCTTTACGAGCATCAATCTGCAGAACTAGCTCAAGTAGTTCCGGAAAGGTTACTGGAACCACTGGTACCATAGCCAGTATGTCTTTCAAAGAATCGGATAATCCCTTGTAGAAGAGTGATGCCTTTTTATCATCAGGCCACCCCGTCTCAGCAGCCAATTGATTAAATTTGGCTAAATAGGCCAGAAGCGTCAAATCACCTTGTTGTAGATTCAACAATTCTAATTCCACAACTTGAGTTTTGTATCGGGTGTCGAACACCTTACCCATGGCCTCCATCAATGCATCGCAATTAAACAATAAAGGACTGCCTGCCTCCAAAAGAGGATTAGCCCACGCTGCGGCAGTACCACCAAGGTGTGACAACAAAAATGCAGCTTTAGTGGCAGAATCAGGAAATGAACTGGGTCGACATAAATAATGGAGGCGACACTGATTCAAGAAGGTCCTAAATTGTCTTGGATCTCCATGAAATCTTTCTGGCGGGGCCAGAGGGAACTGGGATGTAATATACACCGGGCCGGCTTCTGCCTGTGCAGGTTCAATGGCTGGAGCATTAGGCATAACTGGTGCTACTTGGGGTACAGGTTGCATGGCGGTTTGTAGTTCTAAGATCTGTTGTTGAGTGGTGGCATGCGCATTAGCCATGTCGGTTCTGAGATCTGCCACTAATTGAAGAAGATTAGCCAGGGTCTCGTTGGGATCCATTTAATAAGGCTTCTGATTATGTTAGAATTCTTCCTCTTGGACTTGGCCCTGTAGTGTAGAAGAAGAATTCTTCCTGCTAATATATCACTTTGAATGTGCAAATAAACATACAAAGCAATCTATTGACTGGAAGATTGGATTCCCATCGAGACCTCGTGGCTGTAGAAAATAAACAAGAATGATGTGATTAGAACAACTGACAATGGGTACAGAAATTAATTTCTCTAGAGTTACTCCAAACTAACCTGACTAATGTTTAGAGACTTCACAACGGATAAAAGGAAACCCAATAGATGTTCTGAAAGAAGGAAAAAAACACTTTGAGCCTATAACCCTGGGATCAAATGAAGAGTGACAATAAGCAACAAGAACAAAATCTTGCTTATAACAATGGAGAAAGTTTACCAGGTGAGACCTTCTTCCTAGGCACAGCAGAGGCTGTTCCACGGTACTGCAGCGGCTCTCCCACGGTGCAGCGGCGGCTGTCCCACGGTGCAGCGGAGGCTGTCCCACGGTGCAGCGGCGGCTCTCCCACGGTGCAGCGGAGGCTGTCCCACGGTGCAGCGGCGGCTGTCCCACGGTGCAGCGGCGGCTGTCCCACGGTGTCCAACGGTTATGTTAGTCTCTAAAACGCGGATGTGAGATAATGTCTTTACCGAGTGCAAAACAACAGAAGGAAAACCAGAGAGTTGCCAAGTACAAACCGGGTCGTAAATCCAAGCGGGCAAGAACAGGAACAGGAGGAAAAAAGGCCAGACGTAATCGAGGGACAAAAGCAAGAGTTTGTTACCAAGAAGACAAAAGTTTAAATAGTCCAGGTCACCTGATCAATGCCGTGATCCCAAACGAACGTTGCGCTTCCTTAGCAACGTATCACGTAGTTTCCATGGCAACCTCCATTCACTGTGGCGAGTAGTGCTCCGATTTGAATGTTCTCTTACTGCATTAGCGGGACCAAAATTGCGTGAACCAACGCGCAGCAGTCCACGCATGACACCTGTCTAGGAGAGAGAACGCGTCATTTAACGCTATCAACCAACTTCATAAGTATGAGATGATCTGGGGAGGATTTAATGACCTTTTTGTTTAGTTACTTTACTCACATTCTAAAGGTGCAACAGAAAAAGAGTAGCTGACTGGCCAAACACGCTCTGGCAACTGTTAATCAAGACCATGACATATTCTCAAAATACAACTGGTATTAACAATGCAAAGAAAATTTTATCAGGTGTATTTTAATAGATGTCGGTTGTTAGCCGACGCGTGTTTCGACTTGAGTCTTTTTCACAGCTGGCATTATCACCCAATATTGCACATACATGACAAACAGTATCATGACAAATCATAAAACATGGATTCCAATTCTCAGAATTTGCATGTAGATTGTCATTATGTTACGAGTTCAAGAAAATGCAGAGGTGGTTGATGAGATCAAATATTGTTCATTATGTTTAATAATGAAATTGGATGCATCCATAGTAAAGTAAAAAGGTACATACCCCGCACTTTTCAATAATCATATTTAGGGTCATTGCAGGTGAGAAAGAGCAGAACAGAAAAAGCTAACACTCCAAGATAGTAAGCCAGTTACAGTTAAATCAAGATGGAATCTTAGACACACAAACAGAAGAACGTGCAAATGTAAGTTCCTCTGGCTTATTGTATATATCATGAAAACCTGTACCAATAAAATAGTCATAATTGAGAATTTCTTATTTAACACAGAAATTACAGACTAGAGAATTTTCACATTGAGTGATACCCAAAAGTCTGACCATTCTCAATAGTCTAAACCACACAGTATGGGCTAAGTGGGGCTAAGGTATGTCTAGAATAATATATACCTAGCCATCACTCTTAACTCAGTCCAGTTGAGATATACAATCTCTCTGTCTTCTTTTTTTTATATAAAAAAACACAAAGTTTTATATTATACTGATATATGCATATTTATGTATTTTTTGTAGATGTGTTTGTGTATTAACGGGGAACAAGATTGATCTACCACAAAGTAATTGCTGTCCTGAAGATGGCCCCATACTCATTTTAGTGACCACCGTTGACAAAAGTGGTATATTATAATGGGCCGAAACATATGTCGACTGTCTAAGGAAAATCTAATGTTTTTTTCCATGTCCAAAATGCATACTCTGATTAAATGTAATGCAAAAAGTTTTTTCTTAACGATAGAACTCCCCTGTTAGATGTGATAATTGATGACTGAATGGTATGATTGATAATCAATTTTGAAATGTTTTTTAAGATTTTTATAACCATTAAAGAGATAGATTTTTTGTGTAATAATTTGCAGTGTTTGACACAATTTTTCTCAACAAGGCGACAACCTAAACAATGATGCAGATAGGTTGCCCTTAACTCTCACTTGAGATCCATATAAGACTAAAAGAGAGGGGTAGTCTATCTGTCTTTCAATTTTTTCTCCAAGATCAGACAGTTACATAGAGTCTTCAAAGTTTGTGGAGGTAGTTCGAAAAAGGTTTAGTTCAGTGCAGGAAAGTTAGCTAAGGTGTCCCAGGCTAACCCAGGTTCGAGAGACGAGGATTTAATACACCACGTTCAAACGGTTGCAAGGGAAGCCAGGCGGAACACAGTACCTTAAATGGAGAGGATCCTCCAGCAGGGGCAATTGTTCCTGGCAGCGGGTGCAAGTCGCAGCGTCTTCCAGAGGAGGAGAAGATCTCGTTGTGGAGGAAGGATGAAGGTTGTTGCACTGCCAGGGAAGAAACCAGCCACGGAGTTCTCCGGTACAAAGGTACAACCCTTTCAGTTTGCGGTAGTGGTCAAAAAGTGGTATCCCGGTTGCCGGGGTGCTTGGCACAGGCAAGGCGGCCGCAAGATGCTCCAGGAAGGCAAAAAGAAGGTAGACTGGTTATCCCCACCAGTCGAAGGAAGAAGACTTTCCGGGCTGGAGATCTCCTCTGTCGGGAAAAGTGGTGAGACGGTTCAGCAGGGCTCCATCGGTGGTGTCATCGTTGCAGGCCAGCTCAGCTTCTCCCTCTTCGGATTCTTAGGTCCTGTGGCGACTTCTGAAGTTCCAGTCCCCAAAGCCCTGCTTTTATGCAGCATACCCCCATTCACTCAGCCTAGCTGTCAATCAAACATGCTAAGTGGTGAGACGGCCGGCTCACCACTTGGGCCAATCACACAAGAGTGCGACTTGAGTTACCAAGGTAAATCAGTCCAGGGTGCCTAAACCCCCTCCCGCACCCCCCTGTGGTACCCAGACAGAGTGGCACCACTTTTGGAGGCTTCTGTGGAGAAGCCTGCCAGAAAAGTGGAACAAAGGGCTTGACTTGGGTTGGAGTCACAGAAGAGAACACAAACGCCATTTTAGAATCGAGTTCTGGCAAAAAATACCAACCGGCGAATTAATATTAAATAAATAAACCGGCGGTATGTTCGTGGCTATAAGAATTAAATAATTAAAGTTGGTAGCCTCGAACAATGGGAAAATCCCATAGAGATATATATTCGCGGTCGAATATAAAAAGTAGTATCCACTGCCACCAGCCAAAACTCGATCAGGGGGGACGGAGACATGTCCCCTTGAACAACAGACCCCGGGGCAATCGAATTGGCCTGACCAGTACGTCCACAATATGATGATTTGTGCTGGTTTCTGTTCATAATTTGGGACTAGCAAAGCCAATGGTGACTTTACATGCCCTGGGAGACAGTAGTCAGTCCCAGGGTATGGAGTCTATGTTGGGGGTCGCTACGACACCCCTGGGTTACGGCACGGAGGGTGCTGTGTAACACACATCACAAAAACACATGAAGCCATATGAAGTAAAAGACCCCATAGCCCATAAAACACATGGAAAGTTAAAGGAACACCTCAAATCATGTATAAGAGTGGGAGCAAAAGAATCTCACTCTTAGCAGGAGAGAAAAACATAAACCCCAAAAATCCAGCAAAGCTGCTGGGGGACTCACTAGGTTTGGGAAATTAGCCTTACAGAGAATTCTCCCTAACATAGCATGATGGAGAATTTAGAATATTTATGGGGAATAAATTGTGAGATTTTTGCGACTATATCTGACTCAGTTTTATGAAGAGAAGGGGAAGCGTTGATTTTATAACCCAAATAGGTTAATACTTCCACTCTTGGGATGGTTTGACCTCCAAGGCCCAATTTGAGAACCAAATATTTTTCTGGGGATGCCTCAATACCACTATCCTCGCTTTGAGGGGGTTTATAGATAGCCTATTTTTCCTCGCATATTCACCCAACTTATTCAGTAGGTGCTGGAGACCTATCGCCGTTTGGTCTAATAGCACAAAATCATCCGCCTAGGCCAGCCAGTGGATCTTTCAACCGTTTAACTCTAGGCTGACCAATGCAGACGATTCTGAAAACCCACCCATATCTGCAGAAACAGATTGAAGAAAAGGGGGGCACCCAGGCACCACTGCCGGACTCCTCTCTGCACCTTAACTAGCTCAGATAAATTACCCTGGTTATAAAACGGACCCTTAAGGATGTGTCCTTATGGAGTTCCACCCACATTGATAGCAATGTTTCTGGAATACCACATCCCCTCAGTTTACTCCAGAGTAACGCCCTGTTGATCTGGTCAAATGCTTTGGAGAGATCATTCCAGGCACTGTATAAAGGTGCCTGGTCTTCCTCCATTGTATACTCACTAGCCAGGTTTAAAACTAATCCATTTACGGCAGTGGAAAGTCCTTGTCTAAAGCCGGTTTGAAGGCGAGATTGAATTTGTGCTTTTTCCACCCATACTGAAAGTACATTTAGCAGGAGTTTCAGACTACCTTGCTGTCTATATCAAGGAGGGCGATCGGCCGATAATTTGCTGGATTTAAATGATCGCCCCCCCTTGAAGAATGGTATTACCAGAGCAGTCTTTGAAGATTTGGAAATCTTATAAGATTTACGGCAGGAGAGACAAGGTTTTTTCCTGTATAATTGCTCTCTGGGATCACTCCGTTTTGTAATGTGGGTTTCTTTCACGGTCTCTTCTCCACTCCAATGATTGTCCTTTGCGGCCCCCTGTGTCAGAGAGCGGTTTTGGATAGCTCCCAATTGGCTTGGTGAAGACCTTTGAACCTAGTTTCTCCAGTTCTTTTGATGAATTTAGGATGGCCATATGGGCCTTCTTTGAATGAATTAAGGCCTACTTCCATGTAATGAGAGTCTTGTTGGCTGGGAATTCTCACAAATTCTATATCTTTTGACGATAATAAAAAAGATTTCTAACTTTTTTTTTTTAAGGATTCCAAGAATTACAGTTCTACTGAGGTTATATGTTGTTTGATATTTGATGTAGGTCTAAGACAGGCAATTGGTATAGCAAAATCCAATATCTCATCTATGCTGCTTTGCGCTACTGAAGGTTGATTACCTTGCATAGGGTTGACTGCTACTTCTCGATCCGGGTTGTGTTTTATTTCCGTTGATATTCCCAAGTTGGAATTAGTATTTCCTTGGCACAATTCCTGTCCCAGAATGGTGATTCTTTTCTGCTGGCTTTCAAAAATATGGGAGCAAGCTTTATGTTAGCCCCTTGATGGGAAGATTGTATTACCTTTTTGGTGGCACTCTGTTTTAACAACAGTGGTTTCTTTTGGAGAAATATTGGTGCCAGTTTGATGTTTGCTAACGTGGAATCCACCTGACCTAACGTGGACAAGTTGGTTTCCTGACCGGCGATCTTTACTTCAGTTTTTCTTACCGAAATGTCTCCTGTCATGGGATCTTGAATTTTTGTTCCTGTAGTCTGGGGATCTGTTTGAAGACTCACGCTCACACTTGTGATCTCCACTTGTTTGTGTGAGGTTTCTTGTTGAGTATTGCTTATTCTTTTGGACGTTTCCCTGGTTTCTGGGATTTATTTCCTACTGGAGATAACACTAGTGACCTATCTGGGATGGCTTCATGCGATGCGTCTATGTTTGCTGCATCTGAGGGATCACTGGAGGGGGGTGGGGGGAAGTGTAATGTTCCTTAAAAAAAGGTTTACTCCCATATTAACAGTTTCTATGTTTTTCTTTTTTTTTTCTTTACTTTTTTGGTTCTTTCCTAACTTGTGGTGGAAGTGGTCTCGATCTTTTTTTGCCCTTTTATCTCTTTTTCATTTTTCTTCTACCTCTATAGGCCTGACAATTGGCAGATGACCAAGATGGGTCTATTCGCTCTATTGTCGCCTGTTCTTCCTCATTTTGTTGTATAGGTGCTTCCATATGTGTCTCAATCTCATTCTCTGCCATGTTGGCCAATCTCCTGACTTCTTCCAAAGTAGATTTTGAGAGTGGGGTATCATTGAATATGGGATTTGGGACATTGTCTCGCTCTCCCACCTTTCCCTGAGTTGAGGTATTTCTTGAAGCAGCTTTTGCGTGACCTCTTCTTCTTTTTTCTTGATGTTTAGACACCCTTGCATTGAGGAGGTGTCTAAGCATTGGTTGGCTACTTCTAATCTCACTTTGTTCATAGTGGAGTGATAAAGGTATTGATGGCAGACCCTAGTCCTACCATTGTGGAATCACATTTGGCCGTTTCGTTGGTACGTTCTAGGAGAATCCCTGCTTGGGATTGATTTTCTGTTTTGAGGAGCTTGAATAGTGATACTAAAGAGTTCAGTGCGAAATTCAAAGCTGACAGTGTCCTTTCTTTGGGTATGTTGTCCGTGGATCCCGCAAGGATTGTCTGTGTTTTTCTTTCTGTTGTCCCTTCTGTGGTTGACATGTTATCCTTTGAGGTGGAATGGATTTCGTCCTCAACAATTCGGGTATCGATGGTACTTCTTACCCTTGGTGTAAATAAGTGGTCCTCCATTCCTACTGCAGGACTTTGTGATATCTGAGGGGGGTACCAACTGTTTACTACTTCCTACTTTATCCTCTACATCGTTGAGGCTTTTTTTTTTTCAAAGTGATCCTTGATTTTCTTTTGGATCTTTTTGGTTGTTACTGTTTATTCTAACCCCCGTTTTCAGCACTGTGCTGTGGCAGATTGCAAATCCTTCCCATGGTCCCCCTCCCCTAGCTGACGGGGGAAATCTTGGGCATGCAATTGTGCCCAGGTTGTTAGGTTGGTGTTGATTGGTGAGAGAAGCATAATGGCTGTGATTGCTGAGGAGCCCCCCACAGTTCTAGGTTCCAAATAAGGACCCCCCCCCTCGGGTGTTCTTTGTGTTGCAGAGTTTCATTTTTTCTTTTTCTTTTTTAATCCCAATTTGTGGCCCACAGGGATGGATTACTGCACCTCTGACTGAATCCTCCTGATATGATAATAAGGCAGTTCACACTAGTTCTCACGTGGGTTTGGGAGGGGATTATACCGGTTTTTAACAATCACTTATCTCTTAGCAGCTTTTAACAGCTGAAGCCATCCTCTTCTTCCCACAATGTTTGCAGGAGTACAGAGCTAGGCCAGGCCGAGCCACTATGGTTCCGCTATAGTTCTGCTGATGCTAGGCCTCGCTACAATATGTGGCTTCTAATAGTTGTTCCAAACCACAGACTATGTTGTGGTAAGGCAAAGCAGAAAACAAAAATGTAATAAAAAGAGACTGTCGACTTCACACAGTAAGGTGGGTGAAAGGCCAAATGCCCACAGCCCCCACCTTACCACTCACCCAGGGATGCCTTAATACTTATATACTGAGATGGCCCTACTTCCTTCAAATCACATTGTCACCGCTGCCACCCTCACACATTGCAGTGATTAATTAATTCGTTTGCGGGTTTTGCTAACCCCTCAAGGCGACCCGAGGGTCGAAGGCCCGAAGCTCAGCATTCCGAGGAAAAGACCTATGAACATGCCGACGTCAAGCCACACCTCAGCACCAACGAACAATGAAACAATGAAACAATGAAACCCAGAGGCCGCTTCCGATGTCCCCCACAGAAACTCCAATATGTGTTTTATTGCATTGCGATGTGCTTTGTACCACATAATATTAACAAACATGCACAAAGACGAATGTCAGGTTCCAATAGAATGCATTTTAGAAAGTGTATTATTAAATAATCCGATGCGCTTTTGCCTCATGTCTTAGAAACGTTCTCGAAAGCACATGTAAGAGGCGCAGCCTTCCAATGTGCTGACAGCTGCAGTGTTGCTCATCAAAGGGGAGAATTGGCCTAGATACTTATGGCTGGACGCTAATCATGAGATGCAGAAATAAAGTGGTGAAGTCAATAAACTCAGATTAGATAGATTAGAAAGCTGTGTGACATGATATTACATGGCATACTGTTTATCTAGGCAGCAAAATATGTCAATATTGAAACCAAATGTGTAATAGTGCCACACGCGCAGAGGAGGTGACTGTAGTTCATGTGATCCACTTTTCTGTCACACCATAGGGTCCTACCCATACCTACTGTTTTACACATTATAAAGGTGTTGATTGTTTTGCTTCTAACCTTTTAATTTTGTAATTTTCTTTACTTATTTGTATTTCATGTTATTCAGTATTTTCTTATTCTTTTACTCACCCCACTTTCTATTTTCTCTGCCATTTCCTTTGAAGAATGAGCTGTTAGGTTGTATTTGAATAAGTGTTTCTCTGCACATTGGAATTATTGTATTCTCTTTATTGTTTATGTAAATATTAAATTAATAAAAACAACTTGGAAAAAAAAGAAACAGGTCCCAGAGAAGAGGAGGTTGACATGGAATGGCCCAGCTATGAATTTGGCATCTGTCTTCAATGTTTGTCATTGTTTCCTTAGGACTTTATCCATTTGTGTGAATTCTCTATTTTGAGCATGACTCTTTTTGTCAAAATATTGTTTTGCCTTGTCCTTAATCTTATTATGTCTTCTTCTGTTTCTGCATCCCTCCCATGCTTTAAGAGGGGTTGTCTGGGCAGGTGTGTTACCAGCAGACATGACATCATGAGCACTGCAGGTGACAGGCCCTTTGCTTCATGGGGGTTGTACGATACTAGTGTGGTGTTGCAGACATATGTTCTAGCTCGGCCCTTTCTGCTGGTTTAATGATCTCAGCCATTAAGCTTTCCACCATTCCATTCGCTTGCAGCCACAGTGGTTTAAGCTTTTGGTGTGTGAACCTGAGTTGAGCAGCTAATCTCTGGAACTCCCGACTGTTGAAACAGAGTCATTGTCGGATTTCAATACCCTGGGAATGTTCCATTCACTAACTCTTCATCGATCGGATGAGGCAAAATGTTGATGTTTGAGGACGAAACCATCCTAGTGATGGGGAAACGTGAGTATACATTTATCATGACAACCATGTAGACTCCTTCCTGTGGCAGCCCATACAAGTCACAGGCTACCTTATGCCATAATGTTTCAGGGAGATTGTTGATTTTGTGTTCTAACAGAGGATTTGCTCTGGCTGTCATTTGTCATGTCTTGTACTGTCTCATCTATGCAGGGGAACTACAAGAGTCCCATTGTATTTACCACTCCCATGTGTCCTTTATGAGCAATATGTTCTATTGTCATCCTCAGGGAGATGGTTATGGCAAGCATTGTCCTTTGTGTTAATAGTGAGCTACTGGATACTGCTAGTGCAGTCCTTTCATATTGACCTCTCGTTGGCTAGATGCAAGTCTTTGGTGGGTAATTTTGATTTGGATCGTAGGGTATTTAGTGCTTGTCCTGTAATTGTTGGATATAGCATTGGTTGTTATGTAATTCAGATATTGTTCACTTTGTCTTTACATGTTTTGAGTGACACTTGGTCTTTGTTTTTTTTTTAAATATTTAATCTGCTGGGCAAAGAACTTTCCCTCGTTATCGTATAATGTGGTATTCAAACTGTTGAAGTAGCATGCCTAATAAGGGGTGGCATATTTATACGTGGAAGTGAAGGATTGCCACATTTTGGATTGCAACATCCTCCTTGCCAGGCCTGGAATATTCACACTGGAGGTGACCGGGGAGCCTGGCTACAAAGTGCCATATCCATTACAAAGACCTGCCGCGCACTGGGGGGCTACACACGGGAGAGCCTTTAAAGCTGCAGGCTGAGAAAGGGGAGAAGTTATGACAGCCAGGGAATGCAGGTGGGTTGGAAGAATGGCTCCTCCATATTACATTTCTATGGGCTTTTCTCTTCTCCTCAACCCCTTCTTCCTGCAAAACAAGGCACTCTAGGTATAATATCAGAAGGCAAGCGGCGCTTGGCACTAGATCAGGGTATGGACCCATCAAGGAAGGATTGCTTTACTCCATTCCCATGTTGCTTATAAACAAGCAGGTCTCTCAACCTTTCTTTGAATCACTTTTGGAACAGTGTGTCTTAGGTTTGTAGATCTTTTGGGAGACTTGATCTCTCCAAAACCCTCAGCCATTGAAGAAGGCTTTATCCAAAGCAGAGATGGGCTCTGCTCTCTACCCACACCATGGGCATATTGGCGATGACTCTTGCTGAGGACCAAGGATACCGCTCTTCTTGCAGATCTCCCATGACTGAGAAGGACTCACCATGCCCTAGAGCCACCTGCAGTGGGTCTCACAGCAGCCTGAGAACCAGATCAGCTAGGCCCCCTGTTTAAATCACATTAAACTGGTCAAACCACATCCAAGATGGATTCACTGCACTCAAATAAAAGGACCCCCCTCCCATCTGGTGCTGCATTTGGCACTCTCTCAAAATTCAAACCACTCTTATTTTGCATTCATCAAACCATCTCACTGCTGCATTGTGCCAAGCAGAACATTTTGCCTGTTCAGCTTGAACAACCTGCTTTCGGATGTGACTGACTTTGAACTACACCACCTCTTCCAACATTGCATCGATCAACATGATCACCGTTTGGAAATTCCGGACCTCAACTGGAACCTCTGGACCATTGCGTAATTCGTCAACCTGAACCAGCAATACCAACAGCTGGAACTGACTCGACCATCTAAATGACCCTGTATAGCAATGTGCATTTCTCCAACGCTACACCAAGCACCTGCTTCAAACCGGCTTATGCCAGTTCTCTGCTTGACCCAATTTAAGTTGTCACACCCTAACCTGGTTCAACCCACATCTACAGAACCTTAAAGCCTGGTTCACTTGTGTTCCACTGCCTTTCATTGGAATCAGGTACTTTCAAGTGTCCTTGTCCTTCTGGTCCACATGTGTGGTCCCTAGAGTCATGTTAAGCCCATTTGGCATTGTTTTCCATCAAGACAAATCCTGTGTACACAATCTTGCGTTTCTTGCCTTTTTTCCTTCCCTATAAAGTATCCAGAGTGATTATACATTTATGTTTTGTGTCTTCTTTCTTCCTTTATAGGGATGGGTTGTTGTCAGTGTTTTTAATAGTTAGACGCATGATTGATTTGTTTAGTTAAAGTATATATTTTTATAAAACCTTGGTTGAACATTATTTTATTTTGAATGTATTATACTACTGCTGTTTGGGTTACTACTAGCTCAGATTCACACCCCTTCTGAGAGTATTGTATTCCTTCGATGCATGTAACTACAAAAGCGAAGGAGATATATCTCTTAGCTGGGCCTGTTGTACATATATGATGCGGATCACTGATGGTTTGTAGATGTGTGAGGGCTGAGTAGGTGGGTTAGTCACTACTCACCCATTTACTCATAGAGACCAATAGTACTTTGTCACAATGATGACAGCGGTTGGGATGTGAGACAGACTGTGCCTACAGCTTGGTCTTTCAAAATAAAAGTTAACCTGATAAACTCATGAGTGTGGGAGCCTCTCTAGTGAGAATGAACATGGTTCAAATAATGTTCTATGGAATGTATTCCACTCCGGTGGGTCTGCTCCCACGTTTTATCCCACTGTTCACTTCATAGAAGAGAAATATCTATACAAATATCAATCTGGTCCCACCCACTGGGGTAGTTCAGCACAGAAATGCTAGGCAATTATCTTCAGAATAATAGTACCATCAGCAGCCTTTGTTGGGCCTCCTCAGTGAGGAGAAGCTAAGACTCTCTAAGCCACAGTGGGAAAAGGGTCCATGTCTGGGTAATGCTTAGTAACTTATGGTGACACCACAAAATGTACAAGACTGTGGGAGAGTGCATCTGCTGAGAACACACATGGTTCAAATAACTTCAGGAGGGTGTCCAATCACATTTTAGCTCACTATAACCTTCAGAGAAGAGAAATATCTATACGAACATCGGTCTGGTCACAACCACATGGGCAGTCCAGCACTGAAATACAAGACAATTCTAAACTGAATGAGCATACCACCAACAACCCCAGAAACAACCCCAGACACGTGTTTTAGTCTTGTTGGGCCTCCTCAATGTGGTAATACTGAGCCTCTCTAAGGCACAATGAGCAGATGGTCCACATCTGGTTTACCCTTAGTGACCTAGGGTGAAACTCGAAGTATTACGTAATTCTCAAGTGTGTAGAAGCTCCTTTAGAAACAATGAAAGGAATTTTCGCTTCCATGGAACTGAACAAGAGCTCCACACCAATCCTGAAAGCAAGCAAGATGTGCAAGCTATGTCAAGCTCTATCATTTCAGGAAGGTCATCAGGAAGGATATGACATGCTCCTCCATATGATGTAGGGAAATCATGCCTCAGCTTCTCTCACATACTTGTTGCACCTGGAATAGGTGGCCTTCAATTATACACAATGATGTTATTACAATTCCTTCTTTCTGGTTCCCCAAACCAGCACCGGGATACTAGAAACCTACAGAATGCCTCTTTCAAATCTTGGGGAATGTGGCGTTATTCAATTTTAGGTGGTGACCCTTTTTTCCATCACTCCGATAGGATGTATGTACACAGGTCCAGGAGCTTCAACTGTGATGTGGTTGACACACCGAGAGATGCACGTTTGGAGGAGTCACTATGACTGCATTTCACAATATGCATGATATACAGGATCACGGACTGGGATGCTTTATTTATACATTTTAACTAAACATAGGGATGCACACAGCGATCTCTCAATGAAGTCCTTTCCCTTATCTTTCCTCTAGATATTAGAGACCCACCTTACCTTGACCAACACGGGGGTTTTCCTGCCACTGGACAATAGGCGTTGTCTGACCTAGTAGGGCGAAGATGCTTGCATCACCCCACCTGGACATTTAAGGTAAGGGCATAAATGTGTCACAATGGCTTCTTAAAGGACCTTTCGTCTCCCACTGGCATGACACTAAAATGCACATACATGTATTTGCAGGGTCCACATAGATTCTACTTCACAATCTTGATCACCGAAACATGCCAGATATGGGGTTCCGATGAAGAATTCAGCAATCCCCTGAGACTACTTTGACGCTCCTATCACATTTGAAATCATCAAGAAAAAAAGAAGCAAGTTCCTCTGTATTGTAGGATAGGGCCTTTGATCACTGTAACCCAAAACAGGCCCACCCTTAAAGAGTATGTACACGCTTTGTCCGTAAAGCAAGATTATTGTACAAATGGCTGGGAGGGGATAGATGGCATCAAAGAGTCAAACTAACCGGTCTCCCTGAGCCACATAAAGAACACACATATTATACAATTTGCAACAGTTGAAACAATCCCAAAGGTTTTGTCAACCCCCCACATGATTGTTTAAACCTATACAATGTAACCATATTCCCTTTAGTTCCCACACTTCGTATTGGATACATTCATCTAAGCACCATCCTCTTTTACCTATAATAGCATGTTTCATATTTACACTACACCCCTCCCTTGGGCATTTCCATGTATGGCCATAGTCCCATCTCATAGTTACACAGTTTACACAACTTACTTTCAATTATCACAGGTTCCATCTGGTTAGAAACCATTACCCCTACTTGTGACACACATGGCTATTCTATGGAAATTCTAAGAATTAAAAGAAGAGGAGGGTGAACACATTTCCTTTTGATCTATTGTTGCTGGGTTTATTGCCCACATACATTGGTGTCCACATTTAATGCTAAACTATGCAACCACACCACATAGTCCCAACCCACATCTTGACAACTCTATTGATAATCCATGATCTTCAATGCTCCTTTCCCCACAAGCAGCATGCATCAGGTTTACTTGTCTGGCCCTAACAGGTGGCCGGAATATTCCATAAAAGACTCCTATAGACTTACAGAGATTGCATCTCTCCTACGCAATTCACCTAGGCCATAAAAACATTGTGCCTGCGACTGACAAACTGATATACATCGCAACTGCTGTTCTTTCCCGAACCTTTTCAAACTTGTTTTTTAGTCACACAGTGTTCAATTGCACAATCCAGGTTTGTATCCAGTGCAATTCCTAACGTGTCAGATAATTCTGTGGCAAAACAGAACTGTATATTCATCCCAAAACCTATTTTCCTAGAGACCCCCATGCATGTGTACCTATATATGTATATTCAGGACTACCGCACCACCTCACACTGATTTTCCAACATCCAATCTCTTACCAAGCATGCACATGTAGCGCTCCCCACTGCCTGATTGTTATACAGCAACAACACTAAAAATAATACATATCTCATTTCCATTAGCTACGCTAGATTCATACTAAATTGCCACATTATGTCAACATCACTGTCACCTCTGCCACCAATATGGCATGTGCAATTCAAACTTCTCTTTACCCGTGAGACCCTTATCTACCACACCAACATTCTCCCCTTTAGTTAATACATTAACCAACACACCAATTTCCAACTCATCAATCTCACCTTCTCGGGAGAATGAAACCTTACAGCCATCTCTCATATTAGTCCCCTCACACCCATCCTCTTCCTCTGGACAATCAATCACAAGTCACCCTTCCACCAATTCCGCAATCTACCTGTTGTCCTACATATTCACCCCAACCTGATGGAGGACATACTCCTGTAACCATTTCAAAATAATTTTCAGTACCCATGTGAGATGGAATGGCAGTGGCCCTAGGCTTAGACAGGGTCACAACCATCACAGCAGTGGCTTTAGGCATTTGGGCATTTGGGCAGAGCAGAACGATAGGCATACTTGACAGAAACAAAATATAAATAAAATAAAGACAAACATATGTACAAGAATGTTCATAGCTATGCTCATCCATGAAGGCACCCAATAAAAAAATAGAGTCCAAAAAAGAGTCATCAGCAATTCCTGCTCTCTTCCATTCCCCTCACAGGTTGTGCAATGCAGCAATCGTTTGGGCCAGAGTTCCATTGTTGAAATCATTGGGAGGTGAGTATGTGCAAAACATACTCCCGATCTTCTGGCAAACCCTGCCCTCCAGAGCCATTAGGAGGTCAAGGATATACTGGTTCTGCGATGTTACAAGCCTCAAGGCCCTGACTTCTTCTTTAATTAGTGCACTAAATGCTGATTCAGAGGAATTCATAGATAATAATAATTCATAGCACACAATTTGTAACCACGTAGAGTTGCCCACAGTCTGTATGCCAGGAGCCAAAAAGGATGTAAATAAAAAAAATCTCTGCCCGGCTAAATAGTCAAAAATATTTGGAAATGTTCATAAGAGCCTAAGTAGATGCTGATGAGATGTAGTTTGATCTTCTCGATCGCTTCAAGGAGTCCATTTCTATGAAAGTATGTAAAGTTCCTGAATTGTCCATGTCTGATGACACAAGGGACACAAGGGGCACAGGGGAAAAATGGCACAAACGTAGACTCAGATTTGGATTTTGCAAATGTCATGTGGCTCTGGGGAACCACAAGGAGGGGCACATGCAAGTTGGTGAGACTGCAAACACCTCACCAAGCTGGAGGTAACTGCTTTTAGGAAAGGTTTCCACAGGACCAGTCGAGAAGTGCTTCCGTACATCCAGCCATATCAGCAATTCAAAGCGTGATGCTGCAGTTTCGATTCATGCCTAAAGACACTGTGCCATCGCCATTAAAACACAGAAAAAAATGCTTAAGTAACTGTACTTAACAGGTTTCTCTGACTCATTGAGCCATGTTAAAAAGTTCACATACTTTTTTCATACACTTTCACATATTCGGTTTATTTGTGCCACCCCTTCTTCAGGAAGTCCAACACTTCTCCTGCTCTGCAAATCTTCACCACTTGCTCTCATTTATTGTTCCCATTAGTCCTTCAAGATTGACCTGTACACTTTGCATGCAATGGACATCCTTCTGTTTTTCCTCATCTAATGGTAAACATTCTTCTTCAACTGGAAGAGTGAAAGCTGCTACAGATTCTACCTGAAACTGCCCTCAGACCCTGCACAAGGCAAGGTGCACTAGACATTGTGCCCCCAATACCTCTATCTCATCAGGAATAAATAATCTAGGGATACCAGAAGCAATGGGGATAAGAGAGCAAATATAGCATGACTCTGTCACACTCTCTCTCTCCCCAACCTCCTCATATCATGATACCATGAATTATCTGATGCAAAACAGGGTGCATCATTTACTGTTTCTAAATTTATATCATCATCATTATTTACAAAATCTATTTCAAGGTCTTGTTGTTGTAACAATTGTCCTGCCGTATCCATAGTTCTTGATAACTCAAACCCATTTACATTCCTACTTTTGAGAACATATACCACAGAAATTAAGAGAGAAATAGATATACACATTCTCATACCCATTTTTAAATGCATTCTTTTGTTTTACACTCTGAATAACAAATAAAAAGTCTCAATCTCTATGCGTCCCCTCCCGTTTCCACTGGCATGAACTAGGTTTCCTTAGGGCACAGTTATCTTTTTATAACTGCTATTCCCCAGGTGTCAGTGGAGGGACTTTGGTATCCCTTCGTAATGTCATGGACGTGGATCCAAGTTTTGCTTCCCTCCACTTTGACTACAGTCGGTGTAGCAAAGATTACTCGATGAGGCCCATAGAAACACTGTTTATTCCAGCACGTTCAAAGGAACGCACATAGACTCCATAGGGAGTAGCGATGGTTGCTGTTGATCTTCTTGTTCCTTGCTGTTTTTTCCCGTTCCTTGCTAGTGTGATGCTGTAACCTGAGAAGACACAATCTTAACGCTCTTAGCAAATGCCTGAAAATATTCCCCAAACTCTTCTCCAAGAATATATGCTGACTTATTTACATCTGAACCTGTGCATGCATGTGAGAGGTGAGAGAGGCATATACAATCTACACCCCATCACACCCCATCACCACCTCATGACCAAGGTTATAATCTTTCCCCGGCTTATTTCGTTAGTAAAACAGGACCAACGGAAGACAGTACAACCAACTATTTTCGCAAATCATAACATAATTTAGACAACTGCATTTTAAGCAAACCATTAAGCCTTTCTAGTACACCATTGGCTTGTGTGATTCACTGAGCACAACCTGTGCTTGATCCCAATAAGGTTTGTAATCTCTGCAAATGATGCTTTAAAAAAATTGCCCCGTTTTCTGATTTCACTCAGGATTTCAAAAATTCCCCACTGTGGAAATCCCTCCCTGACCAGAAATGTAGCTGCTAATTTTGCATTTGGGTGCATGAATAGACCAACCTCAAGCCATCAGGAAAATGGACATCCAATTTCAATCATACCTGAAATTATGACACTTCTGTATCATATTAACCAAATCAATATGAAGTTCTCTGAAATGACCAGAAGGCCAGGGAATTACCCCTCGCACTTCACTGGGTTCGAATGCTTTACAAACTATACAATTACCTACAAACCTACTTATCTCTGAATCCTCTTGCTATTTTTTGTTGGGACATATGTAATGGGTAATGTAGAGTTGCTCTAGAGCCACAGGAAGTAGTTCTACAGGCATTACTACCTTTCCTGTGAATGCCTGTCTCCACAACAAGTCTGTGGGCAAGAGCATACATTCCCTCTTTGCCCAGATCTCCTTATGCTCTTGAGGTGCCTTTCCCTGCATTTCTACTATTTGAAGCAAAGGGACTGCAGTATACAGGACTGGCAATTGTACTTGTTGAGACACCATTTCCACTTTTGAAGGTTCTAAAAAGGGCAACTATAATGCTTCCTTTGCCACTTTGTCAGCGGCATCATTAACAAATGCTATTAAATCAGTTCTATTAATATGCGACACGTACTTCACTATTCCTACCTCTAAGGGCAATGTTAGTAATTCAATTAATCAGCATAGCAGCACAACATGCTTAACTGGGGTCCTGTGAGATCTTTTAAATAATCTTTTTTTCCATCTGGATAACCTAGAAAATACAGTGGAGGTGATATACGCAGAGTCAGAGTAGATAGTTACTGTCTTCCCCTTACTCATCTCTGGCGCCTCAATGAGTGCCACTAGTTCCTTGTTCAGATTAATGAGGAGGCAGTCATTCCTCTACTCCAACCAGTGTTCCCCATCCAAAAGAGTTATAAAAGCCACCCCTGTGTGTCTCTCACCAGTGCCCTGATCAACTGTTGATGACCCACCAATAAAGAGTACTTTGCCTACTTCCAAGGTATCCACTATAACATTCATCCTCTATCCTTCTTCTCCCTCATAAATTGCACAGTCGTGATATGAGATGATATGATATGGCATTTAAAATGCTCCTGTACACAAGTGTTTCTACAATGTTTGGACAATGTAATCATGTTTCACTGGTTCGGCTAAGAGTACCCTACCCTGATACTCTTTGAGTTGTCAAAGTATACTTAGACTTTTCCAAGATAGCAAAAACTACATGCTCCACATATGTCACCGGGCAGCCCATAGTAATGGTTGAAGACTTTTGTATTGCAAAAGCTGCTGCGAGAGCTTGTTCACATGGAAACTGACCTTGCATAACTGAATACAAAATCCTGCTGCACTAAGTCAAGGGCCTGTTACCTAATGATGTTTTTTTTTTTTGAGCCAGGCCTGCTGTTATTACCTGTCCATCTGTATGTGAAAATAGAAAAAATGGTTTCTGGTAATTCAGGGTTGCCAAAACTGGAGCATTACTGATTGCAGTCTTGAGTTCTGGAAAACATGTTCTCATTTCCTCTGACCATCTTATTGGACCCTTCTCCTTCAGTGCTTCCATAAGTGCTTGATGCAGGGGCTGTGTGTAACTAGAGTAGTCAAAAATCCAGGACCTACACCCAAAAACTGCTACATCATTTTACTGTAACTGGCTCAGGCATATTCTGGACTGTGGTGGCTCTCTCAGGCGCATATGGTCCAGGTACCGGCTGAGGGATCAAGTTGTTCCTCACGTTTGAACGCTGGCTTCATACGTTCTTGTTTAGCCAGTGCTCGTTTACTTTCACTAGCCGTTGTTTTGTTCCCATTAGCTATTTAGCTTACTGGCTTTCACGTCTACTTCCCGTGGAAGCTTACCTTCAGTTTTCTGCCATAAGGAGCCCATCTTCCTTTGTCAAGCTCGTATTGCTGCAGCAAAAGTCTTTGCCACTTCATCTCGCTCAACTGGGGTTTTTTGTGCATTGTACGGCTTTTCCCCCCATTTGTTTCCCTCTGGAAGGGAGTTCACAGAGAAGCCGAGTTGGAGGTTTCATTGCGGCTTCTTTCCGGGAGAGACCCTCTCTACAAAATAGAAAGACAGATTACAGTGCCCAGAGGCCCAGACTATCCACCAAACCGGATTCCGGATCATCAGGTGAGGAGGCGCAGGGTTATCGAGGGAAAGGAAAAGAGAAAACAGTAGAAGCTGACAACTACCTCTGTCTGGCAATACTGGAATTTATCTTTGTCCACTTTGTACCCCTTCTCCTGCTCTGCTGAAGAGCTACAGACCAATAAGTCATCGATGT
Organism: Ambystoma mexicanum; assembly: GCF_040938575.1. Taxonomy (NCBI): domain Eukaryota; kingdom Metazoa; phylum Chordata; class Amphibia; order Caudata; family Ambystomatidae; genus Ambystoma; species Ambystoma mexicanum. The sequence continues at coordinate 75,744,626 of NC_090935.1, read as the reverse complement.
ACTGAATTATGATACTGGGCACTAGTAGGTTTCCCAAATCCATTTGAATGACCCTGTTAAAAACACTTGGGGATTCACAGTATCCCTGGGGTAACCTTGTGTGCTAAAATCTCTGTTACAATATGTAAACTCTGTGAGGTACTGGGAATCAAGGTGTAAGGGGACTGAGAAAAAGCCATTTCTTAAATCAATTACTGTAAAATGGGTCGTCCCAGTAGAGATGTTAAATAGAATGGTGGCAATATTTGGTACCACTGGAAATTCTGCTTCAACAATGTTGCTCAGAGGTCGCAAATCATGGGCCAGCCTCCAACTGGAACCCTTTGCTTTCTTCACATGGTAGATGGCCGTATTACATGCGGATAAAGATGGTTGTATAATGCTGTGTTTTAACAATGCCATAATGGTCTCAGAAATCCCTTTGTCTGCCTCCCTAGACATGAGGTATTGCCTAACCCATGGCAATATTGCTCCTGATGTTAATTTAATCTGTACTGACCCTACACTTTTCAACAACCCCACATCATGAGGATTGCTGGTCCACAAGTGTTCCAGCACTTTGTCAAATTCCTCCTTCGAGTATGGCAATGTTTTTCCTAACGGCGAGGATAGTCTGTGGTACTTCCCTTTGCTCTATCATTGCATGGCAAGGCACCCCAATCTCAAAGACCATCGCTAGTTTCTCTTTTGCATCCTAAAACAAAATGCTCTTCGAACACGTCTCTTAATGATGAGGTTGGATCGTTACACAACACTGCGGCATTTGGCTCCTTCCTCATTGATACCTGAATGAACAACCATGTCCTTCTTGACAACTACTGCTTCTAACAGAATGGTAACAATAGTCCCTGGTGCTATCTCCTTTGACTCAGCAGGTCAAAACAAAAATTCAAGAGGTACATGCTATGTTCAATCTTTTATTCCCGGGACCCAACACAACACTATCATCACTCCATACAGAAATAATGCCGACTGCACTGGCACCCCCTAGTTGTGCTGTTACTGTAATACATGGGGGAAAGCACTGCTTCTCTCACTGGGTACTATCTTGGAGTCGAGCATGCTATGCCATCTTTCAAAAAATGTATCATCATATTAAGCTTGGTCAGGAGTTCCCTTCCCAAAAGATTTGCCAGGGTATTCTTACAGTATAACAAAGGAGCAGATACAGTTTGCTTAGCTATTTTGATACACATATCCTCGGTGTAAGGAACCAACAGGACAGCCCAAGAAAATCCCTGTGTGTCCATCATTTTGCCTAACAGGGGAAAATCACATTCTTTGATGCATGATTTTCTAGTATCAATCATAAATGAAAATGTCTGCTCACCTACCTTTACTCCTATCCGAGGTTCCTCTTCTGGATCAGTAGTAACTGATAGAACAGGACACATCAGACATCCCTATGCGCTGTCCTATTTCTGGTACATATGAGCACCAGGAGGTGAAAAAGGATTTCCTCCGAACACACTTGCTCCAGTGTAATAGGTGACTGTCCCGTGGGGTAGAAGGTTTTTATCCTAAGCCTGTACCGGTGCCTGGGCTGACACGATCGGTGGGGGTGCATAGATCTGTGCCATCCAGCTCCTGGGTTTTGATCAACCTGGTCTTCTTTGTCGCAAAAAAAAGGTCAATGCTTCCATCTCTGCCCTCCACATTTCTTGAATTTATTGAATATGGGCAGTAGGAACCTCATCTAGGTTGACTGTTTTCACCAAGATAGAGTTTATATCTGACTCATCGGGGTACATCATTCTCAATGCCCCCCAAACTTGTGCCCTATAATTATTAAAGGCTGCTCCATCATAGGTGGTTGTGTTCTATTAAATCCCCGGATATCCCGCTTTTTTATGGAGCTAATCTGCCTGTTCACTCATCAAGGCTGTGAAAACGCTAACATGATACCAGCGGTTTGATTTTCCAAAGCGTAAATCCACTATCTGCCCCAGCAGTTAGCACTGGAAGCGTCTTCATTAGATTATTCCAGATATGACTTCCCCTAAACCTTCTGGAGTAGTGGGAATTGAGCTGAGCTGCCAATACCTTACTGGGGCTTTCCCATCTGTCTTTGGCCTCTCCCTACAGCCATCTGAGCCCCATGAGCGCATCCAATGGCCCCATGGTGTGCTTTCCCTGATTGCTTTTAGAGTAGGAGACACAACTACTACCTCTTGTCCTTCCTGCTTGTTTCCCATTCATCCTCTTCCTCCTCTGTCCCAAGTACCACATCCCCTAATCTACCTAGGGGGGTGGACGCATACTCAGCACTGCCCTAACATGCCACTTCTCCTTCTCCTTGTTCCGATTCTGTACCCTTGACGGCACTTCCTTCCTCCAGATCCACATGTACTCCCTTTATAACTGATGTATCTAACCTTACTAGGATCTCACCATGGATCCATCCCCCTTCCTCAACCTCCTTCACTTGCCTATTACCTCCTTCCTGTTCTTCACTCATGCTCTGTTTTGACAGCATTGCTTCATTCTCCGCTAACTGTACTGCTTCTTCCCATTTACATTGTTCCTGTCTCTCTACCACCATCTGCAATCTATCTTCTATTTTAGTGACCGGGGACACATCCTCCCTTCTAAATTCTTTATAGCTCCTTGCTCTCACAGTTCTCGCTTGCTGTTCCTTCAGCTCCGGGTGTTGATCGAATAGACTTTTCTCATTCCACCTTCCATTTGAGACCCATCAATAACTTTTACTAAAGGAGGTATTATTCACCTTTTCCCCTCATGATCCCATCTTTCGAAGATTGGAGCTGACAGGGGTGTCACCCCTGTCCATCTTGTAACTGCCAGAGTGGATAGTGGAGAAGGTTCAAACTCAGAGTTAGTATGTTCTTCGGTGGATGACAAAGGATAGCACACATATGGTGGTGGTGGGAAAGAAACTCCTACACCCTCCATCCTTATCCCCTCCTCAACAGTCATAGTTTTATGGGTCTCCCCGCCCTTCTCATACAACCTCCATAACTCCAAGATATTCAATCTATTCTCCAATTTTGAACTGTTATGCTTAGTCGCTAGGAAAGTATGCAAGTTCTCCAACATACCCTTATCATAAGACCCTTTATCAGGCCAGGAATTAGGCATTTTACCTTTCTTTTCCCTTAACCATTCTCAATGTATTTCAAAATTCTCACCCTATATCTGGGGAGCAGCTGACATACATGATTCAATGGAGTCTCCATAGTCAAGACAAATGTAACTCAAACACTTTTTAAAAAATCACGATATAAACCCCAAGAACCAAACTCACAGCACAATTACTACCCACAAATGATCCCAGTTTCCATTCCTTTTTCTTAAAAAAAGAATTTCCCGCACTCACTTTTCTTACACACATTCACCACAACCATATCCATAATCAGGCACTCCTTTGGCATACACTAAAGACATCATATTATCAAAAACACACGCCCGGCAAAAATAAAATTCCCTTTACTTCTCTGAGATTTCTCCTTTACTCAGGTATAAAAAGGAGTGCAATGCTTTCCACTACACAACTGCTGTATTGCTCTCTTATTTTTCTAGTACAACACTCTCGACTACAGTGCTGTCTTTTCCTGACTACAGCAAGATACCCTTCACTACTTTGACTAACCAAGAAAAAATTAGACACAAGCTCTGTCCACACAATCGATACAAAGTAAGGGGTTAGCAAGGATACACTCCAGAAAGGTATCTACACATGTTCTAACCATATGATGCCACCTCACGCTAAGGCAAGTACTCCTGCCAACCAGACAAGCAACCTGAAGGGTATCAAGACTATGTTTACAATGGACGTGCATGTGCGGGAGACCACACCTCTAAAATAGTAGGCAAAAATGTACGACATAGAACAATTCATTCACTCCTCCAAAACCACCCACTCTTCCAACCTACTTCACCTTACAGATACCTATCTTGCCCTAATCAAGAATTTTAAAAAACATTTCTTTTCACCTGTTACCTTCTTTACCTGGCAAAGATGCACTCTCACGAAAGTAAACTTCAAAGCACTCCAAAGTAGTGCTCCTTTAATCTGGCCTGTGTAGCCGGGCCACGGTAGGATACCTCCTGGGGAGGGAGGGAAGACAGACATCTAACCAATATGGTACCTATAGCTCTCCTCCTTGTCAGGCATGAAGACTGGTCCCCGCATAGAAGCTCCACAGCCAAACTGGGGCTGACCGGAAACCCCTAATGTCACAGAGAACCTGGCACCCACCCAGGGACCCCAAATATATGATTGGGCCTTTGATAACTTTGACCAAAAGCAGGCACACCCATAAAGAGTACGTGCATGCTTTTTCCGTAAAGCAAGTTGATTTTACAAATGGCCGGGAGGGGTTAGATGACATCAAAGAGTCAAACTAACCTGTCTCCCTGAACCACACACACAAACACATATTTTATAAAATCTGCAACAGTTAAAAAACTACCAAATGTTTTTTTTTTACAGAGTCAACCCCAACACATGATTAGTTAAACCAATACAATGTAATCATATTCCCTTTAGTTCCCACACATCTTATTGGATACATTCATCTAAGCACCATCCTCATGAACTTATAATTGCATGTTTCATATTTACACTACACCCCTCTCTGGGGCCTTTCCATATTTGGCCATAGTCCCATCTCCTGGTTACAGAGTTTAAACAATTTCAATTATCACAGGTTCCATCTGGTTAGAAACCTTTACCTATACTTGTGACGCACACAGTTGTTCTATGGAAATTCCATTGATGTAAAAGAAGAGGAGAGCAAATGCATTTCCTTTTGATCTATTGTTGCTGGTTTTATCGCCCACACATGTTGGTGTCCACATTTCATTCTAAACTATGTGACTTACCATTCCAGCCCACAAGGTCCCAAACCACATTTTGACAACTCTATTGAAAATCCATGATCTATGGTACTCCTTTCAAAACTAGCAGCCGGCATCATGTTTAATTGTCCGGCCCTAACAAGTGGCCAGAATATTCAATAACAGAATACTATACACTTACAGAGATTGCATCTTCCCTTCACAATGCACCTAGACCATAAAAAAGACCTGCCCAAAACTGGCCATCTGATATTCGTTGCAACTGCTGCTGTCTTTCCCCAACCTTGTAAAACTAGTTTTTCAGTCACACAGAGCTGAATTGCCCAAACCAGGTTTTTAGCCAGTGTAATTCCTAACTTGTTAGAAAATTCAGCAGCAAAACAGATCTGTATGTTCGTCCCAAACCATGTATGTTCAGGACTACCGCATCCCCTCACACTGATTTTCCCATTGCCCATATCTTACCTTGCATGCACATTTAAAGCTCCCCGCTGCCTGATTGTACAATTCAAACTTCTCTTTACCCGTGGGACCCTTATCAACCACCCCAACATTATTCTATTGCACCAAAGAATAGGTAGTTTCTCTGTCTTCTAATTCTTCATGTTGCCTTTATTTTACTTCTTGCACTAATCTTGGCATCAAGGAATACTCACCAAGGCTAAGGCCAACTCACACCCTGTGGGCTTTCTATCCGTCTCAATGTAATACGTCTCAATTACCCAAAGTAGTGTCCCTGGGATGAATTAAATCATATTTTCTTAAATGTGTTCATTTGATGTTGTATGTTGATAAATATGTCCTTTGTTGACCATGCAAATGAATACAAGTCGTAGTTTTATGGATTGTTCAAATTAGTGATTGTTCATGCTGTATTTGCATTTTAGGTGGTCATGCCAGGGATGATTATCAGGATATCAGGAGTAGATACCCGACCTAACGGAATTAAAATGATGAATAAGTGAGTATGCCTGAGAATGGTGGAAACTGCTTTTTGTTTTCAAGTACCTTACCCCAGCCACCATTGGAAGAAGGGCTTAACCCTTCCTTAGTTAACCAGGAAGGTCTGTTACGCTCACCTGGTATCCACAGGGACGCCACCCAGCAGGGTTACTCGCTGGTATGCTTCGCAGCTTTGCCCTGATGTGGTCTGCGGGGAAGGTTCTGCTTGTGGTAGAATTAGGCATGCTCTCCGTCCTGCCTTCTTTGCAGGGGCGCGTTGTCTTTCATGGGCGAGTGCGGTCCAGTTACTTCACTGACGCCGGCCCGTTTGATATTGTTCACGTAGGTCTTATTGCTGTTCTTTAGTTTTGTTGCTATCCTGCATGCCTTTCTTTGTTTAAAATGTCTCTTTTTTTTCTCTTAGGTATGTGGAGCTTCAGCGCAGTGAACTGGCTTGGTTAAGCCCCGCTGGTAAATGATGGAGCATTAAGAGCGCTATGATGGGGTAAGTAAGCGCTATGTGCAGCGCTGAAAAGTCTTGCCTTTGCTAACCTGTGTTTTCCTTCCTTGTAGGTCACGGTGTTCTTCAGCGCAAGTGAAATGTCTGGAGTGGTGCCAGCTGAGTGGCGAGCAGCCAGGTAAGCCTTTTGAGCAGTTCGTAATTTGTAAATGTCTCTGCTGCTTTCTTTAATGTTTCCTCTATCTTCCTCTTTCAAGTCGTTCTGTCCGGGAGGCGTGCAGATTCGATGAAGCTGTTCTCAGTAGCTGCGAGTGTTTAAAGATGAAGACTGCAGGTAAGATGCTGCTGCTAATGATGTTCCTTTTGTCTCCTTGCAGGTTCTGCTTCTCAGAAGTTCGAGGGAATAACTGGACACAGTGAGCGTCACGTTGCAAGCTGCAAAGTAACGCGAAGTGTGTTGTCTTGCTCAGGTGTGGTTTAAATAGCCCCAAAAAAATAGTCCAGGTAAAGTAGTCCCTAGGCTGCCACACCCAAAAGACTAGACCGCATAGCTTGGTTCTTAGGAACCAAGCTATGTGGATGCCTCCATCATGGCTGACAATACAATAAAGTAGTTCCCAAGCACATTGTTTTTCATGGTGTATGAGCCTGGCGCTATAGGCGCCAGGACTGGCCCCATGAGGGCTTTTGAAGAGGATGCCAGGCTCTAGAGGCCCGAGTCCTGACTCCACCTGGCCAATGGGTTTGCAAGAGGGGGTTTTGGGTGATGGTCGTGACAAGGTCAAGAAATCCAAACTGCTCAAAGGCCTCCACATCTTTGAGGAAGCCATTGGGATGGAGTGTTCCCAGGGGCTAATGGTGATCTAGAGACACCTGCTCAGGTAGTCCTTTCTCTGAGGGGCATGAATGTGGATGGGGAGAATGACAGGGATAATTTTTCCCCATATTCATTCCAGAAAGGAGGTAGTGTGGTGTCCCATTGACCCCAAGTATCACATCCTTTCATCCATCTGTTAGGTCCCAAACTTCTGAACATTCCCAAGCTTCTATTATGTCCCTGGTGAGCACGACTGGGGATGACCTAACAGATAGGAAGTTCCTTCTAGTGAAAGAAGGGTGTCTTTAGCGGAGAGGAAGCAGTGGGAAGCTACTGCTCTAGCAGAGGAAAAGCAGAAGCTGCAAATCATTGTGATTATGTGATGCTGCACAAGATGCAAATACAGGCTCAGAAGGAGTCCAGCAGGACTTCCAGTGGGGATGGGCATGTTTCCAGTGGTAGCTCACAAGGAAAACCTAGGCAACAATTCCCAAAGGATATTTTACCAATCTCATGTTCAGTTGACTCTTGAGGATAAGCCCATTAATATCGAAATAAAGGCTGCTGTCCCCAGGAAGTTATCCAGAGCCTCAAAACAGTACTCCAAAATCAGGAGCTTTAGAGCGCTCACTAAGAAGGGGAGGCAATTGCACATCAGTACCTGAGTGGACAGATCACAGGTAACAAAGTTTACACTTTTGAGTGCATGTATAATTCAGTTGCATGTGAGGATATCCTTAATAATTGTGAGATGAGCTTACATTGAAATCTAGTAGACAAGAGTATCACAGACCCTAGAGAATTTGCAAAGTTCGCTAACAGGTATGTAGGCACTCGAGTCCAGAAAAAGGCTCAGAAAACTACATCTTAACCAGATGACAAGGCAAGTGATAAAAGCAAACCAAAGGAGAGTAAAGACAAAGGTCAGCATCCTCCTGCTAAGAAAGGTCACCAACAATTTGAGGGGAAAACTTGACCATATGTTTAATCTACTCCCACATAAAGGAGAAGCAAGGGAACCCCTAGAACTGGGAACCCACTTTTCCTTGTCTGTCGAGACTGGACACATAGGAAGGGAGATCCTGCCTGCAAGTGTAGACCATGGCCAGCTGTAGTTAGTACTTCCCTCATGGAGGAGGAAGAGATAGTCAGTCTGGTCATCATAGATGATCAAGGCCCCCTAGGCCATAGGCTCTCTGAATGCTCCCATGTATCTATGAGTCGGAAAGGCACTGGTTCTCCAAATGAGGCCCATGTTCCTACTAATACTGTGATTGTTTTTAATTTTTTATTAATAAATGAAAACAAAGCCACAGCATTATGTGATACTGCTGCAAGTATCACTGCTGTCATACGACAGTGGGTGTAGAGGACCTGATTCTTCCTGCAAGGTTGATAGAGGGTTTCATGGCTTTACCCAATGTCCACTGTAAATTGTAGCAATCGGTTGGAGAAGGAAAACCTCCCAGCATCGAATCGCTGTTCAGGGTCAAATTCCGGTGGACTGTCTGTTAGGGAATGGCATACATGATGAATAAATCATTGCCTTGGTCACTAGTTTTAAGGCGAAGGATGCAGAACGGGACGCACTACGGGCCATGGGCCCATGGGTTCTTAGAGCTGAAGATGTATTATTTATTTTTTCAGGTGTACCTCAGGGCAGACACCACTGTACAATTGCATGTAGTGCCGAGTGAAGTGAACAGCTGAATCTGGGTCAGCACAGAAAGTCCTGAGACATGGTGGAGGTTCTTTGAATGTTTGTGACGAATTGCATTCTTCTCCGCAACAATACAAGGATGAGTAGAGGTAAAATGACCTACTCAGCCCTCACACATGTACACAACAATACCCAAAGCAATATACCTCCTTTGCCTTTTGTGATAAAGTCTGCTGAGGGGTGTGAATGTGATCCAGTAGTCAGACAAACAATGTAGTAAGATTCAAAGGACTCAGATGAAAGACAGCGCCAAAATCCAGTTTTGCAAAGAAAAAAAGGGTTTTAATTGATCATGTCCTTATATGACACGTGTTTCGGATATTTCCACTAGCCTTTTTCAAATTAGGGCCTCAATATATCAATAACAAAAAAAACACAAAATATTAAGCAGTGGAACAGTGATAAGAGGGAGGTGGAAAGCAAGGGGGGAGGGAAGGGGAAGGTCAGATTAATTTGCACAACAATTTATCATCCAAATACAGAAATTGTAAAAGTTACATAAATTAATAAGAACCATCCAAAACAACACAATGGTAAGGGAAAAAGTAATCACAGAAAAACAAGGGTTGGTAAAGGGAAGGATTCATAGGATGAAAAGTCAATTTGATAAGACATGTTCAAAGAACAAATCAAGAAACATAAAGAAAAAGAAAGGGTTTTTCGTTACTAACATGTTGATAAGAATTCAATTTGAGTTTCTCGATCAAATCTAAAAGTATTGTGATTATTGTTACCTTGTTAATGTATAATCTCGAATATTGGTGTCAAATCAGGTTCTCAAATAGGGTTCAATCCCTTAAAGGAAAAAATATAAAAGGTATGTATATAAGCGGTTCTGAGTATTTTTATAAATAAATCCAGTCTGATAAGTATACGTCCTCATAGGTTCCGAGGTATGCTATTGATTAAAGTTAGGTATTGGGAATACTAGAATCTGCCTTTTCATGTCTATTTTAGAGAAGGTAAGCCCGAGTTCGAGGCTTCGGATTCTTAGTAATATGAGTACCACAAAGTATCATTGCAGAGTTAGTTTTACCGTTCATCATGCTAGTTACAAGCATAAATGATTCATATGAAGCTCCACGTGTTTTGTGTAATGCTGCTCGCGCTGCTAAGTGTTTTGATTTCATGGTAAGTTGATTAACACAGTATTAAGGCGTGCTACGCGTCCACATTTTATATGCGCATCCGAGCGTGTATCAGGTATTAAATGATACGTTGCCGATGCACAGTCCCATTAGAGTCTTAAAACAAAAGTCTACTGCTTAATAAAGGGTAGTTTCAAGATGGTCTCTTACCCGCTCCATTCTTTCCATGTGCTGCTCGCGCTTCGTTCTAAGCTCTGAGGCGCCGGTGGCGTCCATATACTAGAGCTTGTTGTTGCCGTCGTCATCATGACGACAGCGATGGCTGTCCTTCCATTGATTCCCTTCTCGGTGCCGTGTCGGGCGCCATGTTGTGGGAAGCAAATAGCCTTAAAGCCACATTCATTGTTTATGTATGCCCAATCTGTCTTTAAACATTTAATGGGTCGCTTCTACGAGCAAAATTACTGTAATGTTATGGCGAGTATAATGTTAATATTCGTAGGGAAGCTGAATTCCAATTTAGTGAGAGCCTTGTTATCAATTATGTGATTTAGTTATGACATTGCATATTTCATAACAATAACATACTCATCGGTGATCCATTATATACGATGTTCCAAGACTACATCGATTGTCACTCTCATTATTACTCACTAGAAATTAATGAGCTCTAGGTAGGGGCTCAGTGCTCAGAAGAGAGCAATTAGTTACACTAATATTAGAATATTTGCTGAAAGCTTTTAAGTTACTAGTATATGAAGTGTATATACATAAGGTCATTATACCATGTACATCTGTTCCAAGTATAAATACATAAGTATAAATTGTCTATAGAAATGACAGCATTGCATTGTCCTTGTTGAGGCCTTGAACAGTCGAATTGAATTTGCATATTAACCTAGCCTCAGCTTGACGCAGCTTTTTCTCTCGGTTTCCTCCTCGTCTGCCCATTGTAATTTTCTGTAAGCCTATGAATCTGATATCATCTGCTTTATTAGACATTTCATGTTTCTCTTGCCAATGGCTGACTAGGGGCAATCTCTGGTCTTGGCTTCCAATTTTAGCTAGGTGTTCTCGTATACGAGTCCTGAGTTCCCTGATGGTACTTCCAATGTAAACTAAGTTACACAAACAGACAATGCCGTAAACAACATATTTAGTTATACAATTAATTGTTTGTTGGATCTTGAACTCATTATTGAATAAGTCTTTGAACATGGTGCTTTTTTTCATATGCATACTTGCACATTGTGCAGTTCCCACATTTTTTTTTTTATTTTATTTGTGTTTAATCAATTTAGATTTTTACAAATGAAGGAATCTTTCTTTACTATCTTGAGAAATAGAGAAGGGTCATTTCCTAAGTACATGTTACTTTCACAAACAAGTGCTTGGCGGGATATCATTTTGCTGGGTTTGGAGAGTTTTTTCCATAGCGATGGTTATTAGTTTGGTAGCCGCTATTAGCCATCTTGTTTTGGCACCCATGATCAGGCGATTCCACCAGGTGTTTTTGTCGACTACGTAGGAAGACTCATATACAGGGCAGAGAAAGGCCTTTCTTACATGATCGATTGACGGGCATGTCATCAGAAGATGTCTAATGGTTTCTGTGGCTTGGGGGTCTCTACAGAGTCTGCAAGTTTTTTCTTTCGAAGCGTCCTGGATTGCCAAGACTTCCTGGGTGGGTAGGAGGTTTAGGCGAGCTTTCAGGAGAGTTCTCATGAGGCACTTGTTTGGATATTTTGTGCAATATTCCATCGGTAGCTTTAGTTTGTTATAAACAGGTGGAAGGTGGGTTAATAGCTTGTTCGAGACAGAGTTATCGTTTGTTTTTATCCAGTCAAGCCATTCCATTTTTGTTTTTATTCGTGTGGGGTTCTGGATTAGTTCCTTTTCTGAGCAGGCTATTTTTTGCAACGTAAGCTTTTGTTTCCCCGCCCAGTTGTTTAGGGACTTCTTATTACCCTTAGATATTTCTTCGGAGATCATTTTATATATTTCCAAGCTGTCTTCATTGCATATTTTCCCGTATAACTGGATCGAGCTCTACGCGACCACTGCCTCCATTGAGAGAAGCCCAAGTTCACGTCTTATAGGTGCCACAGCTGTCGATTTAGGCAAGCCTAATGTTGACCTCCAGATGAAGCCTTCTAGTTTAGGCCATTTGGTCATTGGAATTGAAAGATTGGCATCCATGCCGTATGTCAGTGCTGGGATTATTTTAGACTTGTAGAACTGAATTGCAGGAAGAATGCTGAATTTGCCGTATTTTCTATCTACTGCACGTAGCTGGGCTGTTAGGTTTTTTGTTTTGGACCATAGAAATTTCTGCATGCTTAGAGATTTTTTTATGCTATCAATTTCGACTCCCAAGTATTTGAATGATGAGACGATTTCAATTTTTGATTGGTCCAGATGCCACTTCGGCACTTCTTTTTTAATTTTTTTCCCTTGCTTTTGGAGAATTAGTATTTTCGTTTTAGAGTGGTTGATCTCCAGATTGTTCTCCTTTGTGTAATTCTGCAGATTGTCCAGCTGGCGTTGCAGACCCACTTGGGTGTGCTCCAGAATAATGAGGTTGTCTGCGTATAGGAGTCTTTTAACTGTTGTGGCTCCAATTTTGGGAGGGAACGATCTAATCAGTTCTTGGGAGGTTTTGAAATCGCAGAGAAAGGAGATAAAAAGAGCTGGAGCCAAAGGGCAGCCTTGTTTGACTCCTCGGTTAGACGGAATAGGTTTGGAGATTAGACAATTGTTGTTTAGTCTAACTGATATCTGTGTGTCCGTATGGAGATCAATTATTGGGTCGAGAATCTGATTTGGACAGTTCCAGTTTTTCAACTTGGTCCACAGTTTCGATCTGTCCACTTTATCAAAAGCTTGGGATAGATCTACGAAGGCGAGGAAAATTCGGGGAGCCCCAAGTAATGCCTTTTCTTTTAAGATGTTTAGGATCATTATGTTGGCAGTAGTGCCAGAGTTTTTTTGGAAACCTGATTGGAGAGGATTCCTGGCTGGAGAAGTAGTAAACCAGTTCCGGAAATGGGTCAGGAGTAAAGTAGCAAAAACTTTGCCAATAATGTCCATTAGGGCAATGCGACGATAGTTGGAGGGGTCTACTCTCGTGCATTTTTTAAAAATTGGGACGATAATGGCTTGACTCCAGGAGCTCGGGATTATCATTCGTTCCTTGCAATGTTTGAAAATCAGACTCAAGGTTGCTGACCAGGCCTCTGGATGTTCCTTCAAGTCAGTATTTGCTAGGCCGTCAGGTCCAGTTGCGCGTGAGAGCTTCAGTTTCGTGATAATGGACTTTATGTCGTCTGTATCAGATAGATTAATCCAGGAGGATTTAGTTGGTAGGTTTACCCTCTCGTTGTCTGTGGTAGGGTGGTCAAATAGTTTGGAAAAGTGATTGAACCAGCATTCGTCAGAAACTGCATTTATCATCGCTGATTTCGGATGAGACTTCATGTCGTTGATCAGTTTCCAGAATTCTCTGTTTTTTTTTGTTAGCTATAGTTTTGATCATGTTTTCTGCATCTGCTTGGTAAAGCGCCGATCTATTGTTTCTAAGCCACTGTTTTTATGAAGTGAGCTCCAGACGGTAGGAATCCCATATGTTTGCGGAGTTTGTAATAGTTGCCTCTTTTTTCAGTTTTCTTAGATGGCGGCGTCTGATCACTAGGTTCCGGTTATAAGAATGATTAAGGTTATCTGTCTTCATGTCAGGGCCTTTTCGAGGTTTTTTAAATTTGAGCAGCAGTGGAATGTAACTGGTCCTAAATATTTCATCATTCACTTCTGTATCCGTAATGAGGTTACTGTATTCTTCTGTTAGAGGCTTGATGTCTTTAGCACTCATACGCAAGCGGGAAAGCTGAGTGTTCACCTCGACTGCAACATTGTAGAATTGTCGGTCACGTCTATTGGTTCTGCATGTGAGGTTTAACAAGTTGTGATCGCTGAATTCCGTTCTGATTACCTCAAAAGAGGCTATGCTCAAGTAAAATGTTTCCGCGACAAAGATATAATCAAGATTTGCTGTTGATTGGTCTCGCTCCCAAGTAGGGATAGTAGGATTATTGTTGGATTTAGCGGCATTATGAAGGTTCTTAGAGTTCATTAGTGGAACCCACTGTTTTCCTCTTTCTGTCGCTGGAGCATTATCTGTCGGCTGCAGGCAGCTACAATTCAAATCTCCACAGATGAGAATATTTGAAGTTTTGTGTTTGATCATTATTACGTCGATGATGTTGCCTGCTTCATCACAGAATTTGTCGGATGAGATTCTTTGAGGGTTCCAGTAAGTGTTAATAATAGCCCAAACTTCGGAGTCTTTTTCATCGCTTTTTCTTATAAGCACTGCCAGGAAAGGGTAGGTGGCTACAATTGTTTTGATGATATGTAAATTTGTCCCTGTTCGAATGGCAATCAGTAGGCCAGAAGACGGTCTGCCGAAAGGACCCTTAATTGCTGGTGAGATCTCAACGGTGTAACCGTCAAGTGCAGGTTTCTTCACTAGCCACGTTTCCTGAAGACATAGAATGTCATGTGTTCCAAGATTGTAGCTGCCAGTTTTGGTTAAATGTACATGGCCTCTAGTGTTCCATGACGTTATGGATATCGTGGCATCTCGCTGGACTTCTTTTTTTTGTTCGGGTCACCGTGATGGAGAGTTGGCTCCCCTAGTTTGCTGCTATCTCTTAGGTCCCGGAGTAAAGGCATCTCTCAACCAGGACCATGTGTCCTTTGTTGGTTTAAGATGTACGCTGGTCGTCGGCTTGTCCGTATTTTGTTTTGGTCATACGTGGTCTAGTGGGGACGGAGATCTACGTTCAGAACGGCACGTTGTTGGAGGAGTTCTTCTGAGGTTGTTACAGTTTCTCAAATCACTTCTATCTTCATATTTATCATTAACGTCCCGATAATATTTCGAGTGGGCACTTCTTGTTGAGACTTACCCTGAGGTTCTGGAGTCGTGATAGATGGGTTTTTCCCATCAATGCGGTGATCTTCCCCGTCTTCTCGATCTATACAGGTCTTCAGTCTGTGATTTAAATCTGTAATTCTTCTCTACCGGAATTTTGTTGTTTTCCATCCGAGTCTTGGTGTTTTTCTGTATCTGGATCTCCGCCAGGATGAAGCCCTCATGGGCGACTTTTGCGTAGGCTTCTTGAGGGATCTCCCAAAGCGCTGGATTTTTGATATGGAGATATGCCTTAGGTTGGTTATTTCTGTGGTATGGCTCTATGAGTGTGAAGTCGTCAGATTTTAGTGTGTTGAGTATATCGACCTGTTTGAGTATTTTGAGAACTGTTCTTCTATTCAGGATCATGTAATGATCTTCTGGCGATTTTTGTTCGATCTTGAATAGCGCACTGCATCAGTCATTTTGTCAAAGGTTCTTATCGTAGATTTGTGCAGGTGTTTAGGTTTAGCGCCTTTTTCTTTAATAGGTGAAGATTTACTTTGAGCAGTTGATCTGGAGGATTTTAGATTTTCGTATAGTTGTTCAATACTCAAGTCGTCTAACTGGCTTGAGTTAGAGAGATCCTTGCTCTGGTTAGTTGGTAGAAATTTGCTAGCAGCTTCTTTAGGAGTCCGCAATTGAGCTTCAGTTTGGTTTGCAAGGCTGTCTCCCGTTTTGCTATCAAGTTCGATGATTTCTGCTGAGTCCTCATATTGTGATATATCGATCAGCGAGCTTTGACAGATAAATTCGTCGGCCGATCGTGGTGATTGAATTATCTGGTTGGTGACGATAGTACCATTTTCTTGTTCCGTCGCGTCACCCGCGGGGGGTAATATGGTTTCTTTAAGCTTTCCCTTTGCAGAGGACAATGAGTCTGCTATAGGTTCTTTGCACCTTGTGCTCGATCCGTGGTGAGGGCTCCTTGTTAGCTTTAGTAAGGGTTGTTTTGGCATTGGAATCGATAGTTTTTTCTAACTGGTTTTTGTAGGGGTCGTTTTAGCAGACTCTATCGCTTGAGAGAGTAATTTATCTTTTTGGGTGGCAAAGAGCGGCGCCGTTTTTATAGGTGTGTTTGAGGTGTGGTCTGAGTTTCTTTGTCGCATGTAGACCTTTTTTCCAGACTTACGCTTTGTATCAGCCATAGTTTTTCTTCCAGTACCGATAGCTTCAGATCCCAGGCTTCTCTGTGTTTCTTGTTTGTTTGTTCCAAGGCAGTGATGAACCCTTCAACAAATATCAGCTTGGTATGCATCATTGCTGTTACTGTGATGCTGTCCTTTATCGAGTCATTGATGCTTTCGTAAAGCTTTCCAAACGGTGCTAGAGATATTGTAATTGCTGACATGATGGTAGCCAAGTCATTTTTTTTATGGAGAGTCCCTTGGATCTGGAGGAGCTATTTCACTTAGCCTCCTGTTCCTTGGTGGTGAACGTGAGTGCGGTGTTAAATTCATCAAATGTTCTGGGAGAGGCAGACTATCATCTGTTTGAGTTGGCCGGTCTTGATTTATAGCTTTCCCCGTTTGTCGATCCTGGGGAAGTTGCATCAAAGGTTGAGTCCCAAAGGTTGAGTCCCAAATGATTGTTGATTATTCGGGACTGGGGAAGATATTGTTACATTTTTGTCAACAGGTTTCTCTATGTGGCTTAATTCAGCGATTTGAGGCATCGGTATGCCAATTTGATCTTCCACTTGTGGAAGTTTAGGAGGTCCGATGTTAGTTGCAGGCTCTGTTGTTCCCAGACTACTAGCTTTGGATATAAGGGAAAGCACGGGATTCCGATGCTGGGGGCGAGAGATTCCAAGGTAAGAGAATTTGTGGTTATTGTAGCGCATGAAGAGTCGAGTGGAATACCCTCCGTGTCTGTGTCACCAAGTAGAGGCTTCGTAGGGGTCGAACAAGACACAGAGGGCGAGCACTGGTTTCTGTCAAAAGGATTCTCAAAGTCAAAGCGGCTTGCTGTTGTCAAGGCACTATCACAGACCACAGAGGTCAGGGAGACCAACCTTGGAGCCTTCATTTTACGTGTTAATGTTTTCATTTGTGCCGCATCTACAGGTTTAGAATTGCTTCTTAGGAGACGTTGCTCTGCAGCGCGTTCAGCGCATTCTGCTTGGAGTTCTTGCGGGCCAGGAGAAATTGCTATGCTTTCAGGCATGGGGGTTTGACAAAGTCCACAAGGTTTCATCACGAGGGGTTGTGGACCATGGGATCCGCGGGAACCGCGGACTGCCGTAGACTGCCTCAACCTCCCCTCAAGCTCCGTTGGACTCTATTCAATCACCTGTGCTGGTGTCACGACTCGAGACGCGTGAAGACCGAGACGAGGAAAACAGTGACGAGGACGAGTGGGACTAGAGCTATTGCAAAGTGCCACATTTTCTAAAGCCAATGGTAGGTGATTGTAACCAATTTGTATTGGTGGTTAATTCTGGATCAGGTAATAGTGAAGGACTCAATGTATTCCTCAAAGTTTCTGCCTTTCTAAAGATAATATGTGGTTTGGGATCAATGTACTTTCTAATGTTTTCGTCCAGTTTAAGGAGATGCCAATGTTTTTGTAGGGTTCTGCTCAAACAATGTAGTAACACAATACAAAATAAAGAGAATGTCCAATCAAGGGTCTATAAACACATGCATATACTTTAATAAGACACACCATCCTCAATAAAAATGAAATAGAAAACACTTTAAAAAAACACACCTCAGTGAAAGAAATGGAGAAAGACACAGACTTGAGAAAGTAACTCTCTGAATGTGGGCACAGGGGTGATGGGCAACTACCAACCACAAAAGGATTTGTCTTGGTGAAAGAAGGTGCTGCGGTGCCCTAACCAGTCTCTAGGGTCCCAGTAGACTGAGGGGGCAGTTTGTGTTGAACAGCACCTGCATCGGTTCTTGAGTAGACTAATGATGCTGAGCCCGGTTTTGCATGTCGATGCGAGGGGATCAAGCTCAGTTCAGGCAAGTTGAATTGTATGAGAGCAAGTGGGTGTCTAGTAGAGGGGACTACGGATGTTATGTGCTGTTGAATGGGAGCTCTCAGTAATGCAGGTCAGGGTGGTCCCAGGATCTCCCTTAAGTTGGGGCAGGCCGAGTCAGACCGTAGACGCTGGGATGGATTGATGCGTGATGCTCCAGTAGTTTGAGTCGGCAGGCGACAGTCATGGAAGTGGTGATCTTGGGGCTATTACTGTGCATGTCGATGATGCAGCCTTTCAAGTGCCAACCGGGCAGAGCTGTGGGCGTCTCCTTTAATTGACCAGAGCACTCCTGCCTACTGTAATCCTGCACCATTTCATCCTCACTTCGAGCACAGGTCCTTAGAGATGCAGCACCCTCGTGCGAGGCTACTCCTTTTGAATGGATGTACTCCTTTCATGCTTGGGCCTAGAACAGCTGCCTGCTGTGCTGCTGTCTATGGAGGAGGGTGTTCCTGCACTGACAAAGAGATCAAATAAGAGCCGGACCTCTAGGTTCCTGGCCTGCCATTTGGCAGTATCCACCCGGCTAAAGAAAAAATACACATAACCTTTGTTAGGCAGAATTATATGCAGTACCCTTTGGGAACACCACACACAATTAAGACTACAAGTGTCAATACAATTTCACCTTTGGTAGAAGCCTGTAGTACACGGTAAAGTGGTAGCGATGGCTGAGCAGCCAGACTTATCCCAAGAGTAAAGTGAGAAGTATCAATAGTTACACAAAGGACATCAATTACTATCATTCAAAGAAACACTGACTCAAGGTTTCTGCGTAAAAGAATATACATGTATTTACACCATCAATTATAAAACAGTTCACTAATATAATGCAGCAGACAATCACAATTGTAATACACTACACTGCACCCAATCAATTCTGGACAAGTTAATCTCAAAATGAAGTGTGAGCAAAATGGCACTCCAACAATTTTAAAAGGGAGGAAAAGAACAAGGTTATCAACAATCAAACACACCAACAAGTGATAGGCAGGGCAATCTAGAAAAGGCTTACTAGTTTAGTTTAGTTTAGTTTATTTATTTATACCGCGCGCCAAACCCTGAGGTAACTGTGCACCGGAGACTTAGAGCAGCTTAAAACATATCATACATACATACAGAACATACATATAAGATAAAAAGAATAAGTGCGACTGACCAGGTTACAAAGTGATCAAGAGCATCGGCAAAAAAATTAGGTTGGGGCAGAGGGTTTGTGTGTCATACCGTGGTGGAAATCTTCTTGGACAACCAGGCCTTTCTTTTTTCCCTAAAGGTCCAGAAAGAGGGTTCTGCTCTAAGGTTGACGGGGATAGCATTCCACTGTTTGGCAGCTAGTACAGGGAAGATGGAGCTGCCTGCTTTTTTTTAGGGAGAATTTATGTATGGATAAACAGTTAGAGTATGGCGTTCTGGTTGGTCTGACTGAGCTGTGTTTATTGAACTTGTCTGCCAGGTACTTAGGGGCATCGTTAGAGAGGCATTTGTGGACGATGACTAGAGTTCTAAGGGATATTCTGTCTCATACCGGGAGCCAGTGAGCAATTTGTCTAAAGCTGGAGATGTGAGAATGTTGTGGTATACTCAAGGCGGCTTTAAGGGCATTATTCTGTAACACTTGCAATTTGTTCAAGTTGCGTTCTGAAGTGCCAAGGAAGAGTGTGTTGCAATAGTCGATTTTAGAGAGCACTAGCGCTCTCGCTAAGGTCATGCAGCTGGACGGTGAGAGAAATGCTTTGCAGGCATTGATAAGCTTGTTTATGTAGGCTGTGGAGGAGGCTGTGGTGTTTCTTTGTTTTTTGAGCGAGAGTGTGGAATCCAGGAAAACCCCTAAGGTTTTGATTTCTTTGGAAACTGAAATTGGGTTACCGGCTATATTGAAGGAGGTGTAGCGGGGGTCCAATTTGTTTAGCTTTGATTGGGACCTGGCGAGAAGGAGCTCAGTTTTCTTGTCATTGAGGCATAAGCCATCTTCTGCCATCCAAGCTTGGATCTCCAGGTAGAGTTGTTAATCCATAGGAATGCTCTTGATAGCAGCCTGATAAGGTGATGAGAACCTGGGTATCATCAGCATAGTTTGTCCATGTGATGCCCAGGTTATCTAGGCGGTCGAACAATAGTTTAGTGAAGTTATTGTATAAGGTCCGCGAAACGCACAAGCCTTGAGGGACGCCACAAAGGATGGGGATGGAGAGGGCTGAGGCACCCTTAGAGAAGACTCGGGTGGTTCGGTTGGCTAGGAAAGATTGGACCCAGGCGGTCGCCTGGCTGGAGAAAGCAGCTGAAGCCGTCAGATGTTCTGTGAGGATCTGATGGTCGAGGTCGAAGGCGCCAAAAGGTCAAGTAGGAGGAGAATGTCAAGCTTGCCTTTGTCCTTTGCCTCGTCCATCTGGATTTTTTAAGTCCAGAAGTGCAGTCTCATTCCATGCCTTTGTCTGAAGCCTGATAGTCTGAGACCCAAGAGGTTGTTCTCTTCCAGGTGTTTCTGGATTTGGAGTTAGGCCATCCTGTCTAAGATCTTAAGGATGTAGGGTAATGTAGTGATTGGCCTATGGGTGGTGGGGTTGTTAGAGTCTAGGTTAGTTTTTTTTTAGAAGGGGCATGGGCCATGCCTCCTTGAGGCTGCTGGGCACTGAGCTGGTTTTGAAAGAAGCGTTGATAAGGGCTGTTTTGAAAGGGGACAGATCATTGGCGCCTTCCTGAATGATGGAGGCTGGGTAGGAGTCCCCTTGGCATCTGGAAGACTTGAGGCCTTTGATGATGTTTTCCACTTCTTTTGTTGAGACAGAGGAAAAAGAGAAGGGAGGGCAGGTTGGAGTTTCAATTGTAGGAGATAGTGGGGAGTTTGCATTTTTGGCTAGGTTGATCTTTTTTAGTTCGATTTTAGACTGTAGCATAGTGATTTTGTCTGCTAATGCTTTTGTATTGTCTCACACCAGTCTGTGACTTTCACGCAGGTGTCTGTAGGTGTGGAGGGGGACTTGAGTTCTCTGCGGATAGTGAATAGCTCTTTTTGTTTTTGATTTTGCATTCTCGATTCTGTTGTCATATGTCTCTTTTTTTGCCCTAATGATAGAGTTTTTGTAGGTGGAGGCCGCTGCTGTGAGTAGGCCGAGTTGGGCTCTTTTCTCCAAGTGACTTCTGCAGCCCGTTTGGCGTTCCTCAGGATTTTAAGCTCAAGGGTGAACCATTTGGTCAGGTGGGCTGCTGGTCTGCCTTTAGTGGGTTTGATGGGTGCGATGGAATCAACTGCTGATTCAAGTGTTTTGTTGTAGAGGTCGGCAAGATTATCTAAGATTATCTAAGTTTGCAGGAGCAATGGTGTTCTGGATTAGGGGGTGAAGGTTTTGCAGGATGATATTGCAGTTGTTCCTGGTGAGGGTTTGTGGGATAGTAGCTGGTGCAATGTTTGGCTGCCCCTTCTCTTGGATTGTGAAGGTGACGACGTGGTGGTCTGACCAGGCAGTGGGTTCATTGTGAAGGATGGAAATGGAGCAATTGTGATCTGCTGGCCAGTCCACAGTTCAGCCTTTGTTGTGTGTTGGGGTTGTGATCCTGTGCTTGAATCGTATTTCAGTGATCGTGCTTTCCAAAAATAATGCATTAGCATCATTAGGATTGCCAAGGCTTAGGTTTAAATCCCAGAGTAGGATGATTTGTGAACCTAATCTGATGTTATTAGCCAAGAGGCCGGAGAGTTCTTCCTCAAAAGAGGAGATAGGCCCTGGAGGTCTATAGATGAGGTCTAGGAGGAGAGTTGGAATTTTACTGAGAGAAGTTCAGCAGGTTGGAGGTTGGAGAAGGGGGTTGTTCTGAGGCCAAGGGATGTTTTAGCGATGAAGGATACTCCTCCTCCATTACCTGTGCTTCTGTCGTTCCTTAATATTGAGTAGACATCAGTGAAGGCCAAGGATAAGGGGAGGTTGTTTGCGGAGATACGGTCTGCAATGTCAAGCGCAGGGCGACCAGTGACCGAGCATTGATGAGGGCACCTCTGATCAGTAGGTGATCAGCTATGCTGGATGTTTTTTCTTTTCTGGCTTGTGGTTGGCGGGGACAGGAGTGATGGGGATGTTTAGAGTTGGACATTCTAGGGGGTAGGAACCGAGAGCCAAGTATCAGGTTTCTGGCCTTCAATGGGCAAGGGTTCCAAGGAGTGGGGGGTGCAGCATATTGTTGAATCCATTCTAGTGGACTGAGTAACTGGCTGCTCAGGTGTTCTTTTTTATGGCCTTCGGGGCAGGGGACATGGTGCGGGGTCAGTCAGTAATGAGTAGGGGAAGTAACGTAGCTACAATTAATGTGAGTCTATAAAAGAATGCCATGAACTCGGCTGGGTGTGATGGGTGCCCTTGGATGTGGAGGTAGTATGTGCCTAGTTAGGATTGATTTCAATGTGGCACACTGCAGAAATGGCGGACCAATAGTGAAGCAATAACAGTAGGCTGCCACGTAAGACTGATTTAGATGGAGCACAATGCATAAACAATAACAGTAGGCTTTCACATAGGCCTGATTCAGATGGGGCACACTGCATAAACAATAACAGTAGGCTGTCACATAGGCCTGATTCAGATGGGGCACACTGCATAAATAATAACAATAGGCTGTCACATAGGCCTGATTCCGATGGGGCACACTTCATAAACGGTAACTGTAGGCTGTCACGTAAGACTGATTCAGATGGGGCACACTGCATAAACAATAACAGTAGGCTGTCACATAGGCCTGATTTAGATGGAGCACACTGCATAAACAATAACAGTAGGCTGTCACGTAAGACTGATTCAGATGGGGCACACTGCATAAACAATAACAGTAGGCTGTCACGTAGGCCTGATTTATATGGGGCACACTGCATAAACAATAACAGTAGGCTGTCACGTAGGCTTGATTCAGATGGGGCACACTGCATAAACAATAACAGTAGGCTGTCACATAAGCCTGATTCAGATGGGGCACACTGCATAAGCAATAACAGTAGGCTGTCACGTAGGCCTGATTCAGATGGGGCACACTGCATAAACGATAACAGTAGGCTATCATGTAGGCCTGATTCAGATGGGGCACACTGCATACACAATAACAGTAGGCTGTCAAGTTGGACTAATTCTGGTGAGGTAAACAGTACACCAGTGGAGGGGTGAACGGGGTGTGCTACAGATCCGGCTGCTGTGCAGTGTTCAGCATTCGAAGCTGGCGGAAAGTCAGTGCTGTAGGCTGAGCGCTATGTAGTCTCATAGTAGGTTAGGAGCGATGGTAATGTAATAGAATAGACGAGAATTAACCTTAAGGCGCTGTGATCAGTAACAGTGGTCGGCAGCACTTTACAGGGATTGTGATAGTGTAAGTTGGTTAGGGAGTGTTCATCAGCATACCGATCAGAGTGATGCGTTAGGCTGGCGGCAAGCGAAAATTACTTATGGGAGAGCCGTTCAAGCGCCGTGATCCGTCGCGGACAGGAGCAGACAGGCTCTTTGGCTGCCCTTCAGCTTACACCTGTTGGTGAAGCCGGGGGGCGGGTGTAGGGTGCTGCAGCCAATCTGAGACCATGGCAGCTGTAGTTTTTTGTTGTCGGAGCATCTCAGCGGTGATCAGCTGTGATTGAGGGAGAGGTCATTAACCGCATTGAAGGCAATGGCGGTCGATTGCCGTGGGAGTGGCTGGGCAGGATCTGGGCCCCAAAATGCACAATAAAAGATTTTTGAGTGGATGTGTGCACACTAGCATTATTGTAGAGGCGCAATCACTGAAATAAGATGCGGGCTCTCACCCTGCTGAGTTAGCAGAATTTGGGCATCGGTGGGGTCAGCTCTCATCTGGGGTGCATGTCGGAAGGGAGAGAAGGATCCTGCTCTCTCCTCTCAGTGTGGCGTAGTGTGCTACAACGAGGATTCAAATCAATAGGCCTGGGCCAATGTTAATGGTTCAGAGTCTTTGCAGAGGATCACTGAGGTTAAATGTAGTTCGCGGTTAAGTCTTTGCCAAGAGTTCAAAACGAAGTTGGTCAAAGGAAAAGTTATTCAAAAGAGTAGAGAAGGACAAGCCTTCAGAGAGGCGAAAGATTTAAAAGACTTTCACTGCAGTCAGATGGAATGAACAACCTGATTTGAACAGTACCTTAGATGAAGAAGAATGCTGTATCTGCGGCGGTAGTTCCTGGCAGTTCCTGTCCGAGTGACAAGAAGGAGGAAGACTGGAGGGTCCTGCGCAGCCCAGGGAAGAAACCAGCAACAGAGCAAAGCGACAAATAAAAGGTACACTCCTTAAAAGCACTAAGGGACTCTCTCAAGCTTGCTATCCGGTTTCCTGTGGCACAGCAAATTTGACCAGGCTGAAGAGGTAGGTCTAGGTGCTTTGTGAGCTGGTTGGTCCCACCAGGCTCAAGGGAAGAAGACTCCTTACGGATCTCCTCTGTTGACGAAGTTCAGGCGATTCGGACCTGCAGCAGGGCTTCACCGGGATGTCCAGTAGATGCAGCAGTCGCTTCCTTCAGCTTCTTGTTGGCTCTCTCGATCCAGTAGTGACTCTGCCTTCCAGTCCCAGAGACCGGCTTTTTATACACCAAATCCCCCATTCACACAGCCTGGCTGCCAATCACACAGCAGGGTGGCTGTCCTGGCAGGACAGTCACCTGGCCAATCAGATCATAGTGTGACTTGGGTCTCCAAGGAGACCATGTGTAGGGGGCCTAAAACCCCTCCCTCACATCCAGCCCACCCAGACACTCTGGCGCCTAAGAAGGGCTTCTGGGCAGAAGCCCGACCAAAGGAAGGCAAACAAAGGAACCAAATCTGGTTTGGCACGCAGAGTAAAAACATGAGAAAGACCTTTACTAAAGGAATTGGCGTATAAACCCAGCCGGTACCAAAATAAAATTAAAGGGGTCAAGCGGGTATAGAGTTTGAGGCTACCACCATCGCCTCTAACTATACCGAGGCTATTTTCATAGCTCGTGGTAGAAAGAAAAGGGTAGATACCACAGCAACCAGACAAATCTTAAAGAAAGGGGAATTAAATAATGTTCCATGAGAAACCGCCAAAAAGGTATAACTATTAACCCTTCCAGTACTCTATGGAAGATAGTTTGTACTGGGTCTGGAAATTTAAAAAGACTAGTAAAGTCAATGGGAACTTTACACGTTCTGGGGGACAGTAGTCAGCCCCAGAAATGGAGTTTACAATGGGAAGTCGGAAAAGACAACCCTGTGTCACTGCACTAAAGGTGCTGTGTGACACACAGTAAACCGATGATGGCTATGTAGTTGGTGAGACTCCATATCCATGAACACAAAAATGTACAACACACAGCAAAACACATGTAAGAGTGGAGAAAAAGGCTCACACTCTTGCCAGGTGAAAAAAATAAATCCTAGAAAACCAGCAAAGCTGCTGAGGGACTCAGTAGGTAAGTGAAATTAGCCATTCTGGAGAATTCTCCCTAACAACCTTACACAGCAGAACTGACTCACAGGAGCTGACACACAGGTGTATCAATTGGGATTGGGATGTGGCAGCAATGACCATAAGCAGTACATGCACCATGCCTAAATTCAGGCATAGCTTTATTTTAGAATTTACCCTGCAACCATCATGGCTTACTTATAGTCATTGTAGTTTTGGTGTGGGGGGGCATATTTTAAATGCTGCCCCTGCGCTGCATAGACATGGGTGTTGCTGTGGCTGTTCTGTGACCTCCTTTATTACCTATTCTCCTTCCACTCCATCCTTTTGTGGCTTACGCAGTACTGTATCCATGCCTTTACATAAAATAGCTGAGCTCCTAGATTCATGGCTACTAGGGGAATCTCCTCTGAAGCCTCTGGTCTGTAAATGATGGAAGACATGTTCAGGCCTGAAATTACAGTTGCCTACTCTGACCTTACAGTTTCTAATCACGTGGACCTTTCAGGGGAGTGTTTTTGGATGCTAACCAAACCCTGGGGGTCATTACGACCCAGGCGCAAAGGGATACCGGGCACCGGTAATGACACCGGTGCCGGTAATCCCTTTGCACCCTATTCCGAGGTCCCTTTGCGTGTCCTTCCCTTAACGCCTGGTTTTAGCAGGTGTTAAGGATGGGACTCGCAAAGGGGTACCGGGGTCAATAACGGTACCGTAATTTACGGTACCGTTATTGCCGCCTTCCCCCTTCCTATGGAGCCCTGTGGGGGCTCAAATGGGAATGGGGAATGACATTTCGAATGGGGACTTACCGGTTCTGCAAAGGGCGGAATGGACCGGTAAATCCCCATACCGCCACGTCGGTCGTGGTACCGGAATTGGTGCTAGTGATGGCGCTAATAGCACCATGACTAACACCAACCTCGGAATGAGGGCCCTTGTTTCTGACTTGGTATTTGGGAGCTTCCCTTCAGTGTCGATCCGCAAACTGCTTTTGTTTCTCTTTGGCTCTGGCAAGATGCTCTGCTGCTTCCTTAAGAACCTAGGTGATGGTTTTGTGTAAGGTCATTGCAGCGGGCGTTTCTAATGATTTGCGTGGTTCAAAAACGGGTGTCCGTGGATGTCGACCGTACACTAAGTAGAATGGGCTTTGTCCCGTACTGGTGTGAATGGAGTTGTTATATGCATATTCTGCTAACCAAAGTATGTCCTTCCTGGTATCCTCAGTTTCTTGCAGCATACAATTTATGTATTGCTCAAGGGTCTGGTTAGTCCATTCGGTCTGGCCATCGGTTTGGGGGTGATGGTTTATAGATAACCGGAGGTCGACTTTGGCAATTTTACAACACCTTATCCAGAATGCAGAGACAAACTGAGTTCCTAGGTCTGATATCAATATTGATGAGAACCCGTGTAGCCAGACAATCTGTTAAAAAACACAGTAGCCAGAGGATAATCAGTTGGGAGGGAAAATAGTGGGCCATTTTGGTATTGTATCCGTTACAGGAGGGAAGGTCTGTAATAAAATCCATTGATAGCATATGCCAAGGTGCTGGGGGTACTTCGAAAAGGACATAGCAGACCTGCAGGACTTTGTTTTTGGGACTTGTGTTGTGCACAGGTGCTACAGGTTGCGATGAACTGGACAATGTCCTTTCGCCAAGTTGGCTAGGGTTTTGGCTACTCCCGGATGCCCTTCTACTAATGAATCATGATACTTTGCGATGATTTGATTCTGTAATTTCTTATCCGGGATGGTAATATGGTAGGTTGTCCAGAACTGTATACCGGTCTCCCTTCCCTAGCTATTCCTGTTGCGCTGGTGGACGCATCAAGTGTTGCAGGTCAGATTTTAAGTTGTCTAGAGTGGTGGTTGCGGCAATCATGCCTTGGATTCGTCCTTCCGGGATGATGGACACGGGGTCTGGTGTAGTGAATGCCTCTTCTCCCTCACTCATGCATGGGTGTAATTTTAGAGGGGACAGGGGTGTTTGTCCCCCCAACTTTCATGGTTCACCATTTTATCCCCATTCATTTGGCTGGGGCACCTTTTCTTCAGACATACAGTCCCCCCCAACCTTTTCAGCAAAGTTACTCCACTGCACTCAGGCGAGACAGGGCGTCCGCTTTCCATTGTGTACTCAGGGTCTTTAGGTGATGACAAAGTTGTATTCCGCAAAGAAGAGAGCCCAGCAGAGTTGGCGTGATGATTGCGCTTCAGCAGTCTTCAGATATTGTAGATTGCCATGATCTGTGACAACAGTGCCTGTATGTCTAGCTCCAAGAAGATAATGGGGGTCATTCCGAGTTTGGCGGTAGCATGGCGCTATTAGCACCATGGATGCCTCCAAACCCGGGTCCGGGTTCTTTGAATGGGGAGTTGCCGGGTCATTCCAACCTTGGAGGTTAGACCAGCCGTTCCTGGTGGGACCCACTAAGGAACCTCGGAATGTGGTGGTAGGGGGTTAATGGCATGGGCATCCATACCGGTGCCGTTAACCCTCCACCGCCATATTCGGAATTAACCCAATGTCTCCAGGCTTTGAACGCTGCCTTAATTGCTAACAGTTCTTTATCAGTGATTGCATAATTCAATTCAGGGGCTGAAAACTTGCGAGACCAGAATGCCACAGGATGCAACTGACCTGTTTTGGGGTCTCGTTGTGACAGGACTGCTCCCATTGCTATGTTGGAAGCATCAGTTTCGACCACGTATGGTAGTTCTGGTCGAGGATGCCATAGAATTGGTGCTGTTGTAAATGCTTGTTTTAGCTTCTGGAAGGCTTTCTCTGCCTCTGTGGATCAATTAAATTGTTTATTTTTCCATAGGAAAGAGGTGATTGGGTGGACGATCTGGGAGAACCCAGGAATGAACCGATGATAAAAGTTGGCGAACCCGAGTACCAGTTAAGGATAGCGTCTACATTGCGTGTGTCCATGCGTACACCCCCTGGTGTGAGAATAAAGCAGAGGAACTCTACCTCTGTCACATGAAAGAAGCATTTCTCCAATTTGGCATATAGCTGGTGTTGCTGCAGTTTCTCCAAAACTGCCTCGGACATGGTTGTCGTGGTCCTCCTTGGTGGTCAAATAGATACGAATGTCATCAATATAGATAAGAGCACAGACGTAAGTGTTCCTGTTTGCCTTGTCTTTCCTCGTCTGTTTTTGTTGTTGTAAAGTTTGTTGTCTTAGATTGCTGTGCATTCCGCTTTTGATGGTTGCTCTTTTGCGTTCTTCCCTTGCAGGTGATGTTGCCGGCCCGGCAGAAGAGCTCTAGGCGGCAGCCGGAGGGAATGAGGAACGAAGCTGCAGAAGTACATTAGCTGGTAAGTTGTTAACTAGCGGATGAGGAGGGTTCAAATTCGGCGCGGCCCTAGGACAGATGTTCTAACCTTGTATTTCTTCTTCTTCACAGGTCTGAGTACGTGGATGCAGAGCACGGTGCTGCGGCATCAGGATCAAGATCACTGGATGTCAAGAGATGTGTCTGCAGATGAAGCGATGAAGCACCGGTTTCCTGTAGGTGAGTATGCAGGAGAACTCCTGGTTTCAAAGGTAAGTAAACTGGTCCAAGTGGCGGTGAGCGCTGTCCAGACAAGTGGTCGACTGTAAATTGGTCGAAAGACAAATGGTCGACGTAATTTGTTCGAAAACCAAATGGTCGAATTTTTTATTTTATTTATATATGTATTTTTTTGGTTTTCGTTTAGGAAAAAAAGGGTTTTTTAGAAAAAAAGGGGGGTTGGGGGGTGACCCCCCTCCCAAAAAAAAGGGGGGAAAATAAAAAAATAAAAAAATTCGACCATTTGGTTTTCGACCAAATTGGTTCGACCATTTGTCCAGTCGACCAAATTTTTTCGACCAAATGTCTGGCAACCGCGGTGAACGTCACATTGCACGCGACGCTCCGGCCTTAAGGATGGAGCAGTTTATATAGCTGAGCTTCTGAAACCATGCCCACCAGGTTCAGCCTGCCTGCCACACACTGCCACACCCGATGAGTCAGCACATGAAGACCAGGCCTAGGTAGCCACACCCAATGAGTCAGCAAATGAGGATGTTCTCTGGAACAAAGGCAGATCCTGGACAGTTCTTGTAAAAACACTCCTGCACTGAAATAAAGTAAAAACACTCTTGCATTGAAATAAAGTGTTCCTGCTCACATCTCTATATGAGCCTGGCGCCATAGGTACCAGGACTGAGTCCAGCCAGGGCCCCTGTGTTTATGGGTCCCAAAGGAACATAACTGAGTCTAGTGACCCATTGCCCCCATCAGTAGATGGTGTGGTTTCTGTGTTCTGGGGCCTGTGGCCATGACAGAACCACTCAAGTCTCTTGCTGAAGGAAGAGGGGGTGACTTCCCACCATCTTCCTGCTGGAGGGACTGCCTTTGAAGCATTTTGCTCTTGTGGGTACCACTCAGGTCTCTTACTGAAGGAAGAGGAGGTGACTTCCTAGAGTCCTCCTGCTGGAGGGATTTCCTCTGATGCCTTCTGCTCCCGTAAGAACCACTCACTTTGCTTGCTGAAGGAAGAGGAGGTTACATCCTAGAGTCCTGCTGTTGAAGGGATTTCCTCTAAGGCCCTTTGCTCCTGTGGGAACCACTCAGGTCTCTTACTGAAGGAAGACGGGGTGACTTCCTAGAGTCCTCCTGCGGGGGGCATTTCCTCTGAGGCCTTTTGCTCCTGTGGGAACCACTCAGGTCTCTTACTGAAGGAAGAGGGGTGCCTTCCTAGAATCCTCCTGCTGGAGGGATTTCTTCTGAGGCCTTTGCTCCTGTGGGAACCACTCAGGTCTCTTACTGATGGAAGAGGAGGTGACTTCCTAAAGTCCTCCTGCTGGAGGCATTTCCTATGAGGCCTTTTGCTCCTGTGGGAAATACTGAGGTCTCTTACTGAAGGAAGAGGAGGTGACTTCCTAGAGTCCTCCTGCTGAAGGCATTTCCTACGAGGACTTTTGCTCCTGTGGGAAATACTCAGGTCTCTTACTGAAGGAAGAGGAGGTGACTTCCTAGAGTCTTCCTGCAGGAGGCATTTCCTCTGAGGCCTCTGGTCCTGTGGTAAATACTCAGATCTCTTACTGACAGAAGAGGCGCCAATGCCTGAAATTACAGTTGCCCACTCTGACCTGAAAATATGTGAGCTTAAAAACTGAATGTTGAAAAATACTGTTTGAAAATTAAATGACAAAATTCAGGTAAAAGTTTGAAAATTAGGAAACATTTTTAAAAGAAATACACACCAAGAACATAAAATGCATACCTCACAAACATTGTAAAAAGTCAGGCAACAGATTGAAAATTAGGAAAAGTTTAAAAAACACACACACATTAGGAACAGACAATCCATAGCTCACAAAGAACCCTCATTTGGAGGAAGACACCCTTTCTAGATTATCTTGTATCCTCCTAGTCATCCCAATTTCCTCTATTGAATTCAGTGGGAAGACCATCGCTGCACCACTCATCACCCTCCAAACACATTGCGCATCCTGGCAAGTGGACTGCTAAGTGGCAGCAGTGTAGCAGTCCGCTGTTCAGCTGCGACAGTGAGACCTCGAAAAACTCTGGAGCTGTTCCTGGGCAGTATTTTCAGTGACCTTTTGTGCAAGGTGCAGCCATGTTGCAGGAGACCAGCTGCTTGACTTTAAAATCATTAAACCCGTGCGGAGTGGAGCTGGTCTGCTGTGGTCCGCTGGGAGATGTCCGGGGAAAGTTGGTAAACATAATCCCTCTCAAATGGTGCCTGCATGATAAGCAGACTCCAAAAACCAGCTCCCCACTCGTTTTGTGAGAACGGCTTGGCAGAGGTGTGACAAATATCCAGCAATAACTTGAATTTTTAATTGATGACTGACGAAATTACTAGGAATTGTATTACTTTTTGCCATCTTCAACCTTTTAATTGTTATGATAATTTTAAC